>NC_091993.1:28345739-28645739 GCF_044704955.1 Pristiophorus japonicus | reverse complement strand
AATTGGACAGTGGAAGGGTTCCCTGTGAAGGCTGGAGCTTCCTGTTTGACCGCTTTTGTGCCATCATATTTCAATCAGACCACCTCTTGTACATCGATGTCGGGGTAATGTCTTGAGAAATGTGCTGGAACTCCCTGAGTGACTCAATCAGCACACACCCACCATCCCATTATCACTCTGGGATCGCCCTTTGGTACATGCCTCTGTTTCTAATGGAAGGGGTGTGAGGATTGGGTAAAAGAACATTTATTTGCTCCAATTATGAGTATCAAGCATTCCCTGCTGAGTCATGGCACAGATTGCATACAGAGCAATAATCTCTTCCTGAGCAGGGTGCCCCATCTCTTTATCCTCGTGATCTCTCTGAACAACACTCTGCCAATGTAATTTAATTCTGTCTATCGATTTATCTATGCCTATCTATCTATTGTTCTACCTACCTATCTATTTATATATCTGTATGTCTGTCTATCTATCTATCTATCTATCTATCTATCTATCTATCTATCTATCTATCTATCTGTGCCTATCTATCTATCTATGCCTACCTATCTATCTATCTATCTATGTATCTATCTATGCACCTATCTATCTATCTATCTATCTATGTCTATCTATTTATCTATGTCTGTCTATCTATCAATCTATCTATCTATTCACTATTAAAAATTGTATTGTCTCTGCAATATAGCAGTGAGCCTCTACCAGCAGGCTGGCTATCTATCTATCTATCTATCTATCTATCTATCTATCTATCTATCTATCTATCTATCTATCTATCTATCTATCTATCTACCTATCTATCTATCTATTCACTATTAAAAATTGTATTGTCTCTGTAATATAACAGTGAGCCTCTACCAGCAGTTGCTGATTGGTCCATGTTACATTATGGACCAAATTAATTGTTGGGGTACTCTGTGTAATGGGAAATGCACCAGAGAATATGTGTAAAAAATGAAGACTTCCCCGGGGAGCTGCATCACCCCCCCCCCTCCCTGAGACCCCAGGAGGCAACAAACTGTGGGGTAGATTCCCCTCCTCCGTTAGCCTGGAGCTAACCTGGTGGAGCAGTCCCCCGCCCAGTGGGGAACCCACCTGACTATGACTCGGATTCCACGGTATGGCAGAAGGATTTTTTTTTAGTGAAGTCCTTTTGAGATGTCAATGTGCCAACGACTTCAAGGATAGGTTGTGGTCAGAGTGTGTGCCCAGCTGCAATCATCTCATTCATAGCACGCATCCAAAAGGCTGTAAAGCAGTCTGGCTGCTTTGCATGGGGCAGCAGCCAATGTATAACAGGGTGCAAGGAAACATTTTGTGATATACATATTTTATCCAAACACTTGGCACAAGGTGTTACAGGGTCACCTTGTTTTGTTTATTTCGATGTTCAGGAGCAAAAGCTTCTGGTGATTTGGTGCTGGTGTCACTCGATGATGCAGACTGAAATGACATGTTGCCACGATTCTTACACTGTGGACCATTCTCCTGTGGGGAGGGTGTCCTGGACTCTCAACAGGGCAACCCCTCTTTAGTCCATATCTTGGAGCAACAACCTTTCCTGCTGCATCTGGGGGCACTGCCTTGTTTGAGCTCCGTTGTAACGATAGACAATCTACACTTGCTCCACAATGTCTGCCTGCAAAGGGGAACCTTGCCTTTACTGAACCTTCTAAAATGTCTTTTTGAGGATATAGGGGATGAAGGCAAGGCCGCCATTTATTGGCCATCTCTAGTTGCCCAGAGAAGGTGGTGGTGGCCTGTCTCCGCCCCTGCCTCAGCTCATCCGCTGCTGAAACCCTCATTCATGCCTTTGTTACCTCTAGACTTGACTATTCCAACGCACTCCTGGCTGGCCTCCTACATTCTACCCTACGTAAATTTGAGTTCACCCAAAACACGGCAGCCCGTGTCCTAACTCACGCCAAGTCCCATAATGCTCATTGACCTACATTGGCTCCTGATTAAGCAACGCCTCATAAGAACATAAGAAATAGGAGCAGGAGTCGGCCATTTGGCCCCTCGAGCCTGCTCCGCCATTCAATAAGATCATGGCTGATCTGATCATGGACTCAGCTCCACTTCCCTGCCCACTCCCCATAACCCTTTATTCCTTTATCGTTCAAAAATCTGTCTATCTCCACCTTAAATATAGTCAATGACCCAGCCTCCACAGCTCTCTGGAGCAGAGAATTCCACAGATTTACATCTCTCTGAGAGAAGAAATTCCTCCTCATCTCAATTCTAAATGTTCAACCCCTTATTCTGAAACAATGCCCCCTAGTTCGAGATTCCCCCACGAGTGGAAACATCCTCTCAGCATCTACCTTGTCGAGCCGCCTCAGTATCTTATATGTTTCAATAAGATCACCTATCATTCTTCTAAACTCCAATGAATAGAAGCCCAATCTACTCAACCTTTCTTCATAAGTCAACCCCTTCATCTCCAGAATCAACCTCGTGAACCTTCTCTGAACCGTCTCGATTTCAAAATTCTCATTTTTGTTTTCAAATCCCTCCATGGCCCTCGCCCCTCCCAATCTCTGTAATCTCCTTCAGCCCCACAACCCCCCGAGAGGTCTGCGCTCCTCAAATTCTTCCCTCTTGAGCATCGATGATTATAATCGCTCAACCATTGGTGACCGTGCCTTCTGTTGCCTGGGCCCCAAGCTCTGGAACTCCCTCCCTAAACCTCTCCGCCTCTCTACCTCTCTTTCCTACTTCAAGACGCTTTTTAAAACCTACCTCTTTGACCAAGCTTTTGGTCACCTGCCCTCATTTTTCCTTATGTGGCTCGGTGTCAAATTTTTTTGTCTCATAACACTCCTCTGAAGCGCCTTGGGACGTTTCAGTACGTTAAAGGTGCTATATAAATACACGTTATTGTTGTTCAGTCCAACGACGTCCACCAAGATTGAACGGCAGTGTTTGTTTTCCGGAGAAATTTGGCACCTTTGGGTTGTTGGCACCGTTGCCACGGGACCTCCGCCCGAGCCTGTGCCTTCAGAAGGGAAAATTAGGGGGAAGAAAAATAATTCAAAAGCACCATGCTCGTTTGTGCTGGCTGCAATCCGCTGCTAGGTCGAGTTGAGGCTGAATTATCGAGCGTTTGTGTCGCCGACCACCTCTCTTGGCACATTCCGCGAGGCAGAGCAAAAAAAGCCGACGGCAGAGGGAACAAAGCCGGGTTAATAGAAGCAGCAGGAAAGTCAACTAGGAGAGAGACCAGCAAAAGGGCGGGAAGGGGAGGAGAGGCCTAAGGTGGATGAGGCAGCAGAGACTGAAGCAGAACAACAAGATAAGTCCACAAAAGGGAAGACTTGCATTTCTATAGCACCTTTCACGACCACCAGATATCCCAAAGCACTTTACAGCCAATGAAGCACTTTTGAAGTATAGTCACTGTTGTATTGAAGGAAACACGGCAACCAATTTGTGCACAGCAAGCTCCCACAAACAGCAATGTGATAATGGCCAATCTGTTTTAGTGATGTTGATTGAGGGATAAATATTGGCCCCAGGTCACAGGGGATAACTCCCCTGCTCTTCTTCAAAATAGTGCTGTGGGATCTTTTACGTCCACCTGAGAGGGCAGACGGGGCCTCGGTTTAATGTCTCATCTGAAAGACGGCACCTCCGACAGTGCAGCACTCCCTCAGCACTGCACTGGAGTGTCAGCTGGATTTATGTGCTCAAGTCTCTGGAGTGGGACTTGAACCCACGACCTTCTGACTCAGGGGGGAGTGTGCTGCCCACTGGGCCACATATAACATAATGAAAGGGCTGGTTAGTGTCCCTATTGAGAGATTATTAATAAAGACGAACAGATTGGGAGTAGATTGGATGTTGGGCAGATCTTCATTTCCCGGAGAGTGGTGAGCCTCTGGAATGTGTTGCGGGCCGGGGCAGTGGGCCTTCGAGAGGGAGCTGACGTTATTCCTGACTGGTGTAGGGATCGCACCATGTAGAAGGCAAGTGTCTTTATAGAAAACACTGGGTCCGTGCAATCCCCTGGATTGGTTTCCATCGCCCGAGGGGATCGGACAGGAATGCACCAGAGTATTTTTTCCCTTATCGGCCCTGGGGCCTTTTTCTCTGTTTATTTTGCCTCTCCCAGGCTGCTCTGGCCATTCTGCTGTGGGGCAGTCTTGCTGGGCCAGCTGCTCTTTCCCTGCCTGTCAATGACGCATGTAAGACAAAAGGGACTAGATTTGCGTTTGGATTAACGCCTCTGTTAGCGCCCCAGAGGAGTGGTAATGGTCTGGAAATGATTCATCATCATAGGCAGTCCCTGGAAATCGAGGAAGACTGGCTTCCACTCTAAAAGTGAGTTCTCAGGTGACTGGACAGTCCAATACGGGAATTACAGTCTCTGAACACAGGTGGGACAGACAATGGTTGGAGGAAAGGGTGGGTGGGGAGTCTGGTTTGCCGCACGCTCCTTCCGCTGCCTGCGCTTGGTTTCTGCATGCTCTCGGCGACGAGACTCGAGGTGCTCAGTGCCCCCCACTTCCTCCACTGAGGGCAGTCTTTGGCCAGGGACTCCCAGGTGTCGGTGTGGATGTTGCATTTTATCAAGGAGGCTTTGAGGGTGTCCTTGAAACATTTCCTCTGCCCACCTGGGGCTCGCTTGCCGTGTAGGAGTTCCGAGTAGAGCACTTGCTTTGGGAGTCTTGTGTCAGGCATGCGAACAATGTGGCCCGCCCAACCAGCTGGTCGAGTGTGGTCAGTGCTTCGACGCTGGGGATGTTGGCCTGATCGAGGACACTGACTTTGGTGCGTCTGTCCTCCCAGTGGATTTGCAGGATCTTTCAGACACAACTCTGGTGGTATTTCTCCAGCGATTTGAGGTGTATACTGTATATGGTCCACGTCTCTGAGCCATACAGGAGGGCGGGTATCACTACAGCCCTGTAGACTATGAGCTTGGTGGCAGATTTGAGGGCCTGATCTTCGAACACTCTCTTCCTCAGGTGGCCGAAGGCTGCTCTGGCACACTGGAGGCGGTGTTGGACCTCAATGTCGATGTCTTTGCTGATAATAGGCTCCCGAAGTATGGGAAATGGTCCACGTTGTCCAAGGCTGCGCCGTGGACCTTGATGACTGGGGGGCAGTGCTGTCTGGCGGGGTCAGGTTGGTGGAGGACCTTTGTCTTACGGATGTTTAGTGTAAGGCCCATGCTTTCGTACGCCTCGGTGAAGGTGTTGACTGTGACCACTGCCCGGGCAGCCAGCTTCCAGCGATCCGCCGGGACATTTGGAGCCGGTTTACCGGCGGCGCTGAGCAGTACAGCCCGGTAGACGCACAATCTAAAGACAAGAAGAAGATGGAAGCTAGCGTGGTACCGGGATTGGGAAAGATGCCAAATTCTGGCTTTTGTAGTGGGCCAGATTTGCATTTCTGGCTCAAAGATTAATATCAGGTGTACTCTGCCCGCAGTGCTCTGAACTGATAACAAACAAGGGTTGGCAGGATCAGACACAGGGTAGTGTGCAACGCCCCCGGTATCATCCCGATCTCAAAATTTGTTCTGCGTTGATGCCATAGTGCCCCGTAGACAACTTGCGCACAGCAAGCAGCCACAAACAGCAATGTGATAATGGCCAGATCCAAACTGTTTTAAGGGGAGATTTAACAGAGGTGTTCTAACTATTAAGTAGCTAGGAAAACATTTTTAAGGGAGATTTTAAAAGAGGTTTTATAATGAAGGGTTTTGATAAAGTAGATAGAGAGAAACTGTTTCCACTGGCAGAAGGGTCGGTAACCAGAGGAAGCAGGTTTAAGATAATTGTCAAAAAATCCAGGAAATGAGGTGATTTTTTTTTTAACGTAACGAGTTGTTAAGTTGCGGAATGCACTGCCTGAAAGGGTGGGTGGAGGCATATTCAATCGTAACATTCAAAGGGGCAATGGTTATATACTGGATAAGGAAATATTTGCAGAGCTAAGGGGAAAAAGCAGGGGGAGTGGGACCGATTGGATAACTCTTTCAAAGAGCCGGCACAGGCACGATGGGCCGAATGGCCTCCTTCTGTGCTGTAAGATTTTATACACATGAGGATATCCACGGTAGCTGAAAGTAAGCTACAAGCAGACGAATCCTTTTTACAGTTCCTCTCTCGGTACTGATACTGGGTCGCAGTTCTCAAACAGTTAAAGATGGCTCTGTAAATATTTGCCTGAGTAGCCTCATGGGGTCTTTCCACAGTGATGAACCTGGAATCAGTGTTATTTATCACTCTACCCTGTGTCTGATCCTGCCAACCCCTGATTGTTATCAGTTCAGAGCACTGCGGGCAGAGTACACCCGATATTAATCTTTGAGCCAGAAATGCAAATCTGGCCCACTACAAAAGCCAGAATTTGGCATCTTTCCCAATCCCAGTACCACGCTAGCTTCCGTCTTCTTCTTGTCTTTAGATTGTGCGTCTATCGTTAACCTCACAACATGAAAGCCGTAACGTTATCTATTCGCTATAACACACAATTTACCTTTGTTACTATTGTGTTCCTAACACAGATGAGGCTACACACAGAGAGATTAAAGTAACAGTGACCTCAGTCTTTATTAAGACACTCCAGAGTGAGGAACAGGACTTAGGGGCCGGCTTATATACAGTGCTCCCAAGGGATGTTGGGATCCCTTGGGACTTCAGGGGATGAGCTCCCTGGTGGCGGAACATAGGAGTGCATGCTTTACAGATACACAACATCACTACCCCCAAAGTCAAAGTGAAAACTATTTACAAGGTGAGACGGTCGTGAGCCTTTTTTTCCCTGGTGGACCACCTCGGTACAAATGTCTGTTCTGCTGTGCCCTCGCTGGGCTGGTATGTTGTTGGCCCTGCAGGGCTGCTGGGTGAGCCTGGCCTTGCTGGGCTGTTGGGCATAATGGGTTCGATTTCCTGGTCCGGGGTGGTGTCATTGATCCTTTGGATGTGTGTTGTGGGCTCGAAAAAGCTGGTGTCTGCTGTGGGTTGTTCAGGGCAGTCTGTGAACCGCAGCCTCGTTTGGTCCAGGTGCTTTCTGCAAATTTGTCCATTGTCTAGTTTAACTACAAACACCATAAAAACTCCTTTCTTTAGCTATCATCGTGCCCACGATCCACTTGGGACCATGTCCATAGTTAAGCACATATACAGGGTCATTCAGATCAATTTCCCGTGACACAGTGGCGCGATCATTGTTTACATTTTGTTGCTGCCGCCTGCTCTCTACCTGATCATGCAGGTTGGGGTGAACCAGCAAGAGTCTGGTTTTAAGTGTCCTTTTCATGAGTAGCTCAGCCGGGGGCACCCAGTGAGCAAGTGGGGTCTCGTGCGGTAGCTGAGCAGTACTCAGGACAGGCGGGTTTGGAGTGAGCCTTCTGTGACTCGTTTAAGGCTCTGTTTGATTGTTTGTACTGCCCGCTCTGCCTGCCCATTGGAGGCTGGTTTAAATGGGGCCGAGGTGACATGTTTGATCCCATTGCGGGTCATGAATTCTTTAAATTCGGCACTGGTGAAACATGGCCCGTTGTCACTGACCAATATGTCAGGCAGGCCGTGCATGGCAAACATGGCCCTCAGGCTTTCAATGGTGGCGGTGGCGGTGCTTCCTGACATTATTTTACATTCAATCCATTTTGAAAAAGCATCCACCACCACCAGGAACATTTTACCAAGAAACGGGCCTGCATAGTCAACATGGATCCTCAACCATGGAGGGCCAGGACCACAAACTTAGTGGTGCCTCTCTGGGCACGTTGCTCAAGTAAGCACACACACTGCATTGCCGTACACAGGACTCTAAGTCAGAGTCGATACCGGGCCACCACACGTGGGATCTGGCTATCGCTTTCATCATTACTATACCCGGGTGTGTGCTGTGGAGATCCGAGATGAACGTCTCCCTGCCCCTTTTGGGTAGCACTACGCGGTTACCCCACAACAGGCAGTCTGCCTGGATGGACAGCTTGTCCTTTCGCCGCTGGAACGGCTTGATTAGCTCTTGCATTTCAACGGGGATGCTGGCCCAGCTCCCATGCAGTACACAGTTTTTTACTTGGGACAGCAGAGGAGCTTGGCTGGTCCAAGTCCTAATCTGGCGGGCCGTGACAGGTGATTTATCATTTTCAAATGCTTCCATGACCATCAACAAGTCTGCGGGCTGCGCCACCATCAACAAGTTTGCAAGCTGCACCGTTTTCACCCCTGTGGTGGGCAATGGTAGCTGACTGAGAACATCCGCACAGTTCTCGGTGCCTGGCCTGTGGCGGATGGTATAGTTATACGCTGATAGCGCGCGTGCCCACCTTTGTATGCGGGCTGAGGCATTAGTATTTATCCTCTTGTTTTCAGCAAACAGGGATATGAGGGGCTTGTGATCGGTTTCCAGCTCAAATTTGAGGCCAAACATGTACTGATGCATTTTCTTTACCATGAATACACATGCTAATGCCTCTTACTCAATCATGCTGCAGGCCCTCTCAGCCTTAGACAAGCTCCTGGAGGCATAGGCGACAGGTTGCAACTTCCCCGCAACGTTAGCTTGTTGTAATACACACCCGACTCCGTACGGCGACGCATCACATGCTAGCAGAAGTCTTTTACACAGGTTATACAATACAAGCAGCTTGTTGGAGCATAAAATGTTTCTGGCTTTCTCAAAAACAATTACTTGTTTTTTTCCCCATACCCAGTTCTCACCTTTACGCAATAACACATGTAGGGGCTCTAAGAGGGTGCTTAACCCCGGTAGGAAGTTACCAAAATAGTTGAGGAGTCCCAGGAACGACCGCAGTTCCGTGACATTTTGTGGCCTGGGCATGTTCCTAATAGCCTCTGTCTTGGCGTCTGTGGGCCGAATGCCGTCCGCCGCAAAAACTCCACTTCTGTTGCCATGAAGACACATTTCGAGCTCTTCAGCCGCAGCCCGACACGATCCACTCGCTGGAGGACCTGCTCCAGGTTTTGCAGGTGCTCGACGGTGTCCCGACCCATGACCAATATGTCGTACTGAAAAACCACTGTGCGTGGTACCAACTTGGGTAGGCCCTCCATGTTGTGTATCTGTAAAGCATGCACTCCCATGTTCCTCTGGAAGATCGCTGCAGCCGACCGAATTCCAAACGGGCATTTGTTGTAGATGAACAGTCCCTTGTGCGTGTTGATGCAGGTGAGGCCCTTCGAAGACTCCTCCAGCTCCTGCGTCATGTAGGCCGAAGTCTTGCCTGCTGCCAGCGTCGCAAATAGGTCGTCTGCCTGAGGTAGCGGGTATTGGTCCTGTAACGAGAAACGATTAATAGTTACTTTATAATCGCCGCAAATCCTGACCGTGCCATCACTTTTGAGTACTGGAACAATTGGGCTGGCCCACTCGCTGAATTCCACTGGGGAGATGATGCCCTCGCGTTGCAGCCTGTCCAGCTCGATTTCCACTCTCTCCCTCATCATTTGAGGTACCGCTCGCGCCTTGTGGTTAATGGGTCGTGCCTCTGGGACCAAGTGGATCCGCACCTACGCCCCGGAAAAGTTTCCAATGCCTGGCTCAAAAAGGAAAGGAAATTTGTTAAGAACCTGGGTACATGAGGCCTCATCGACATGTGATAGCGCTCGGATGTCATCCCAGTTCCAATGGGTTTTTTCCAGCCAGCTCCTTCCAAGCAGTGTGGGACCATCGCCCGGGACAATCTAGAGTGGCAGTTCGTGCACCGTGCCCTCGTAGGTGACCTTGACCATGGCGCTGCCCAGGACAGTGATGAGCTCTTTGATGTACGTTCTCAAATTTCGTGCGGATGGGACTCCGGGCTCATCTGAGTGCCTTATTGCACCACAATCTCTCAAACATCTTTTTACTCATGATGGATTGGCTAGCGCCAGTGTCCAGTTTCATGGCTACGGGTAAACCATTCAATTTTACATTTAGCATTATAGGTGGACATTTCGTCGAAAATGTGTGCACCCCGTGTACTTCAGCATCTACCTCCTCTCTCTGAGGCTCGAAATTGCTTTGATCCACCATGGACCGACCTTCCTCTGCCACGTGGTGGGTTAGCAGGTTTTGCAGAGCTTGCAGCTCGACTGCAAGCCCGTTGGAGGTGTCCCATTGTTCCACAGCTCTTGCAAGCATACCCTTTGAAGCGGCATGAATAGGCTGAACGGAAGCCTCCACAATGCCAACAAGGTGTGAATTGCCTTGCATTCATCCTTTGTTGCGGATCCTGAGGCATCTGGGTCACCTGACGCCTGCTGGCAGTTGCAGACACGTGGTTTCTGCCCTGTACATTTCTGCTCACAAACACAGTTCCAGTTAATTTATGAACATTGCTAGCACTTGTGTGCTGAGAGATTTGTTTAGTGTTATCACTGGTGGACATAAACGCCTGTGCTATCGCAATGGCCTTACTGAGGGTCGGTGTCTCTACAGTCAAATGTTTTCGTAGGATGGTCTCGTGGCCAATGCCCACTACAAAAAAGTCTCCGAGCATCTGCTCCAGGTAGCCATCAAACTCACATTGTCCTGCAAGTCGCCTTAGCTCGTCGACGTAGCTCACCACTTCCTGACCTTCAGATCGCCGGCACGTGTAGAACCGATACCTCGCCACCTGCACATTCTCCCTCGGGTTAAGATGCTCCCGAACCAGTGTACACAGGTCCTCATATGACTTATCTGTGGGTTTCACCGGAGCCAGAAGATTCTTCATGAGGCTGTAGATCGGTGCCCCGCAGTCCGTGAGGAGGACTACTCTCCTTTTTGCAGCGCTTCCTTCTCTGTCCAGCTCGTTGGCTACAAAGTACTGGTCTAGCCACTCGACATAGGCTTCCCAGTCCTCACCCTCCGAGAACTTCTCCAGGATGCTCACAGTTTGCTGCATCTTTGCGTTGGATTCGTATACTCATTGCGTGCCTAACACAGATGAGACTGCGCACAGGGAGGTTAAAGTAACAGTGACCTCAGTCTTTATTAAGACACTTCAGAGTGAGGAACAGGCCTTAGGGGCCGGCTGATATACAGTGCTCCCAAGGGATGCTGGGATCCCTTGGGACTTCAAGGGATGTGCTCCCTGGTGGCGGAACATGGGAGTGCATGCTTTACAGATACACAACAGTTACCTCTAGACTTGACTATTCCAACGCACTCCTGGCTGGCCTCCCACATCCTACCCTACTTAAACTAGAGGTGATCCAAAACCTGGCTGCCCGTGTCCTAACTCGCACCAAGTCCTGCTCACCCATCTCCCCCTGTGCTTGCTGACCTGCTTTGGCTCCTGGTTAAGCAACGCCTCGATTTCAAAATTCTCCCCCTTGTTTTCAAATCCCTTCATGGCCTCGCCCCTCCCTATCTCTGTAATCTTCTTCAGCCCCACAACCCCCCGAGATGTCTGCACTCCTCTAATTCTGCCCCCTTGAGCATCCCTGATTATAATCGCTCCACCATTGGTGGCCGTGCCTTCTGTTGCCTGGGCCCCAAGCTCTGGAACTCCTTCCCTAAACCTCTCCGCCTCTCTACCTCTCTCTCCTCCTTCAAGACCCTCCTTAAAACCTACCTCTTTGACCAAACCTGCGCTAATGTCGCCTTATGTGGCTCCGTGTTAAATGTTTACCTCATAATACTCCTGTGAAGCTCCTTGGAACGTTTCACCACTGTTAAGGCACTATATAAATACAAGTTGTTGTTGCTGTTATTGTTGACCAATGGATAGCAACCAGGAGCCAATGGACGTCAAGCTGGATGGAGAATCTTGGCAGCATGTGATGTCCGCAGGAACGCTCGAGGCCTTCTGCGACCGGTGTGGAGTGCATAGCCGACATGGCCAACAGCATTTTGATTTGATTTGATGGGTTTTTCATGTTGTTTTAATTATAGTTTGGAGTTTATTGTTTGTGCCCCTGTAAAAGGGGCATTTTTGTTAAATCGACGGCTGATTTATGACGCTGTAATCTTAATTGGTACTTAATGATAAAAAATGAAGAGAATCTTAGCTGATCGTTCCCGAGGCCAGGGATACTGAGGTCAACCGTAGTGTCCAAACTGCACGCCCAGTGAGATTCAGCTAAAGGGCAACGCGAGGATTGAACCCGGGACATTCTCATAAGAACATAAGAATCATCATCATAGGCAGTCCTTCGGAATTGAGGAAGACTTGCTTCTACTCTTAAAATGAGTCCTTAGGTGAGTGAACAGTCCAATTCGAGAACCACAGTCCCTGTCACAGGTGGGACAGATAGTCGTTGAGGGGAAGGGTGGGTGGGACTGGTTTGCTGCACGCTCCTTCCGCTGCCTGCGCTTGGTTTCTGCATGCTCTCGGTGATGAGACATCTACGAGAACATAAGAAACAGGAGCAGGAGTCGGCCACTTGGACCCTCGAGCCTGCTCCGCCATTCAATAAGATGCTGGCTGATCTGATCATGGACGTCGCTCCACTTCCCCGCCCGCGTCCCATAACCCTTTACTCCCATTCAGTTATGAGGCAAGGTTGGAAAATGTAGGGCTGCTCTACTTGGAACAGAAAAGTTTAAGAGGGGACCTAATAGAGGTTTACAAGATGCAGAGAGGTTTTGAGTTGAGAAAAGCGATTCCCTCTGACAAGTAGGTCAATAACCAGAGGTCATAGATTCAAAATCATTTTCAAAAGATCTAGAGGGGAGATGGAGAGACATGTTTCACTCAGGGAGTTGTTGGGATCTGGAATGCATTGAATGAAAAATGTCTCTCCATCTCCCCTCTAGATCTTTTGATAATGAGGACGTGGTGGACAATGATTCCATAAATAATTTTTAAAGGGAGTTTGACAGGTGTTGAGGATGAGGAACTTACAGGGTTACGGATGAAAAGCGGGGGTGTGGGACTAAGCACGACTGCTCTGTCAGAGAGCCGGCACAGGCACGATGGGCCGAATGGCCTCCTTCTGTGCTGGTAGTTTCTATGATTCTATAATTCTATTTCTGTCTTTCTCAATCCACTTGGCTCTGTTCGAACTCAATCACACACCCATTGCTCCCACTGCTATCATTATTGAATGCGGCTTTATGGAGATTTATACTCTATTCTTCACTTCGCCAGCATTAGAAATCACTGCAAAGCAGAAACATCAACACAAACCTTTTCCCTTGTCTGCAGCGAGTTGTTATAATCTGGGGCACACTGCCTAAAAGTAGATTCAATTGTAGTTTTCAAAACGGAATTGGATAAATACTTGAAAAGAAAAAATGTGCAAGGCTATGAGGAAAGAGCAGAGGGGATTGGGACTATTGGGTAGCTCTTTCAAGGAGCCGACACAAGCACGATGGGCCGAATGGCCTCCTTCTGAGCTGTATGATTCTTTCGTGAGGTATAGCTCAAGTATTGTGCATGATCAAAGCGAGTGTTTGAGATGATTGTCTTATCTATTATATGCTGAAAGCCTTATATCTGTATATGGAATTCACATATACAAAACCTTATTTTCTGTTATCTTTTTGTCACACTCTTGTGTCAACGTTTTCCATTATAAATTGTTACATCCACATTGATAATGGAAGTCTTCTATGTAAACTCGTCATGCTGTGATTACACCTTCCTACCAGTGGTGATGCTGTAGTGCCTCAGTCCTGCCTCTTCCAGCTCCTCAGCCTGTACTGCAGGCCCTCATTCTCTGCTTCTAAACTACCGTAAGATTTGCCGTTCAACTATGAATCAATCATGTAAAATTCAATTAGATAAAAATAAGCAGAGTATGTACGAATTTAAAATGGGGACTGAATTATGTCTGCGTTCCTTAGTCAAATTAGAAGTTAGAGAGTCAACACGTTGCACCATCATACCTTTTATCATTTAACCATTCTACCCTATCACAGACTTACCTCTTTTATTGTTTCCTCCCCCATCCCCCGACCTGTTCCCAGCCTCTGCACTTGAATGTAAACTGTAATCTCTCTATAACTTCTTCCAATTCTGACAAAAGGTCACCGACCTGAAACATTAACTCTGTTTCTCTCTCCGCAGATGCTGTCTGACCTGCTGAGTGTTTCTCGCATTTTCTGTTCCTATTTCGTGAGAAAACTGTCTCATCCTTACCACTGTTTTAGAGATAATCTTCAACGGTGGAACAACTAGAGCACGTTTATTATAAGAGTATAAGAAAACATGAATTAGGTCCTTGATGTCCAGAAGAACATTGGGACTCCTGCTCCCCATAGTTATTGGAGTCTAGCAGATACATAGTTAACCATTTTACACTTAACAAGACATCCGTGAATACACTGAAAGCAGCACCTCCTTAACCCGCGACCTCTACCGCCTAGAAGGACGAGGGCAGCAGGCGCATGGGAACACCATTGCCTGCAAGTTCCCCTCCGAGTTACACACTATCCTGACTTGGAAATATATCACCGTTCTGTCATCGTCGCTGGGTTAAAACCCTGCAACTCCCCCCCCCCCCAACAGCACTGTGGGAGCACCTTCACCACACGGACTGCAGCAGTTCAAGAAGGCGGCTCACCACCACCTTCTCAAGGCGCAGTTAGGGATGGGCAATAAATGCCGGCCTTGCCAGTGACGCCCACATCCCATGAATGAATATTTTTTAAATCCTTCCTACATTCTGACATCTGACAGAGAAAAGCCCTACTGGAGAATTTGGTTGGCGTTTAGTTCCAAACACTTGCCTTGCAATTATTTCTGTATCTCTGCAGTACACTTTCTACTTCTTCACTGTTTTCACGGGTATTTAGTTACTTGTAGAATCATAGAATCATAGAATAATTACAGCACAGAAGGAGGCCATTCGGCCCGTCGAGCCCGTGCCGGCTCTCTGTAAGAGCACTTCAACCAGTCCCACTCCCCCGTCCTTTCCCCGTAGCCCTCCAAATGTTTTTCCTTCAGCTTTTTCCTTGCACACTCGCCTCTGAGTCAGAAGGTTGTGGGTTCAAGTCCCACTCCAGGGACTTGAGCACATAAATCTAGGCTGACACTCCCAGTGTAGTCCTGAGGGAGCACTGCACTGTTGGAGGTGAAGTCTTTCGGATAAGATGTTAAACTAAGGCCCTGTCTGCTCTCTCAGGTGGATGTAAAAGATCCCACAGCACTATTTCGAAGAAAAGAAGGGGAGTTATCCCTGGTATCCCTCAATCACTATCACTAAAAACAGATTATCTGGTCATTATCACATTGCTGTTTGTGGGAACTTGCTGTGCGCAAATTGGCTGCCACGTTTCCCACATTACAACAGTGACTACACTCCAAAAGTACTTAATTGTCTGTAAAGCGCTTTGAGACGTCCATTGGTCTTGCAAGACGCTATAGAAATGCAAGTCTTTCTTTCTTTTTTACTTATCCAATTCCCTTTTGAGAGCCACGATTGAATCTACCACGACCATGCTTTCAGGCAGTGAATTCCAGATCCTAAAGTTGTTCTCTGACGTTGAATTCAGGTTCTGCCAGATTTCCTGTGTGTACGCCTAAGTGTCGGCTGCTCTACTAGGAAGGACTGGCAGTTTAAATAGTTTCATCGATATTCATATTCAATAAATAGGCTTTGGCACCAAGAAGCGGCAAGTGTGCAGCAATCAATCATTTCCAGATCCGTTATCCGTTCTGTGCAACCCTAGTCACGGCTATGTGGCTGCAGTCCCGAGTCCTGCCACGATCCTGGGTCATTTTGAGGAATGCTCCAGGATGTTGAGTGATGAGGTGTTTCCCCACACGGAGAGCTCCTGCTTTCAGTTACGCGGATTGTGCTCCAGCACCTCCCCACAGGACGAGAAAGACAAAAACTCCGGTGCCAACCAGTCGCGCCAGAGCTAGAGGGTTCTCGACTCAAGCTCGTGTCCAGGACATCCGCCGGTGACCTACGACAACAACAACAACTTGCATTTATACAGCGCCTTTAACGTAGTCAAACGTCCCAAAGCGCTTCACAGGAGTATTATGAGATTTTTTTTAAATGTTAAATTTGACACCGAGCCACATAAGGAGAACAATTAGCGTAGGTGACCAAATTTGGTCAAAGAGGTAGGTTTTAAGGAACGTCTTGAAGGAGGAAAGAGAGGTAGAGAGGCGGAGAGGTTTAGGGAAGGAGTTCCAGAGCTTGGGGCCCAGGCAACAGAAGGCACGGCCACCAAGGGTTGAGCGATTATAATCATTGATGCTCAAGAGGGCAGAATTAGAGGAGCGCAGACATCTCGGGGGGTTGAGGGGCTGCAGGAGATTACAGAGATAGGGAGGGGCGAGGGCCATGGAGAGATTTGAAAACAAGGATGAGAGTTTTGAAATCGAGGCGTTGCTTATCCAGAAGCCAATGTAGGTCAGCGAACACAGGGGTGATGGGTGAACGGGACTTGGTGCGAATTAGGCCACGGGCAGCCAGGTTTTGGATCACCTCTAGTTTACGTAGGGCTAAATGTGGAAGGCCAGCCAGGAGTGCGTTGGAATAGTCAAGTCTAGAGGTAACAAAGGCATGGATGAGGGCTTCAGCAGCAGATGAGCTGAGGCAAGGGCGGAGACGGGCGATATTACAGAGGTGAAAATAGGGGGAGTTAGTTATGCTGCGGATACGTGGTCAAAGCTCATTTTGGGGTTAAATATGACTAATAACAATGTGCATTTACGTAGTGCCCAACATCACAGGAGCATATCAGGCAAAATTATACACTGAGCCACAGAAGGAGATATTCGGGCAGCTCAGTCAAAGAGGTAGGTTTAAAGGAGGAGGAAGATGCAGAGAGGCAGAGAGGTTTAGGGAGGGAGTTCCAGAGTTTGGGGCCCAGGCAGCTGAAGGAACAGCCACCAATAGTGGAGTGAAAGAAAGCTAGGCTGATACTGCAGTGCGGTAATAAGGGAGTGCTGTACTGTAGGAAATGACATCTTTTAGATGAGGCGTTAAAGCGAGGGCTCACTGACCCGTTCAGGTATATGTTAAAGATCCCATGGCACTACTTGAAGAAGAGCAAGGGGTTCACCTTGTTGTGTATCTGTAAAGCATGCACTCCCATGTTCCGCCACCAGGGAGCGCATCCCCTGAAGTCCCAAGGGATCCCAACATCCCTTGGGAGCACTGTATATAAGCCGGCCCCTAAAGCCTGTTCCTCACACTGGAGTGTCTTATTTAAAGACTGAGGTCACTGTTACTTTAACCTCCCTGTGTGCAGTCTCATCTGTGTTAGGAACACAATACACTTGGTGTAGTCGCCATTAATGTTCGCTCGGCCAACACCACCAAATGCAGATTATCTTAACATTCTGTTATTGTCTGTGGGATCACTGGGTGCCACGTTTGCCTGCGGAACAACACTGACTGCGCTTTAAAAGTAATTCATTGACTCCGAAGTGATTTGAGATTTCCCGAGAATGTCAAAAGGCACAACAGAATACAAGATTGTTTTTTCAACCTTGTCAGATTGTCAGCCATGGCTCAGTGGGCAGCACTTTTGCCTTCCGAGTCAGGAGGTTTTGTGGGTTCAAGTCCCACTCCAGGGATTTGAGCACATAAATCTAGGCTGACACTCCCAGTGCAGTGCTGAGGGAGCGCTGCACTGTCAGAGGTGCCGTCTTTCGGATGAGACGTTAAACCGAGGCCCCGTCTGCCCGCTCAGGTGGATATAAAAGATCCCATGGCACTATTTCGAAGAAGAGCAGGGGAGTTATCCCCGGTTCCCTGAACCAATATTTATCCCTCAATCAACATCACAAAAACAGATTATTTGGTCATTATCACATTGCTGTGTGTGGGAGCTTACTGTGCGCAAATCAGCTGCCGCGTTTCCCACAGTACAACAGTAACCATACTCCAAAAGTACTTCATTGGTTGTAAAGCGCTTTGAGACGCCCGGTGGTGGTGAAAGGCGCTATATAAATGCAAGTCTGTCTTTTTTTTGGCTTTGACACCGATTGAGACCGAGGGTGGAAGCTGTGGCATTCTAAGGTGTGGAAATTAAAGCGCAGGAGTAGGGTATGAGGCACGAACCATTCGTACCTTGACCCCTGGCTTCAGCTGGGCCTACGGCGAGGATGAAACCAGCCCCCCTTTTTTTTTACTGGGAACGTCTTAAAGATCAGAGGGGCCCTGCTGGCTGGTGGGCCCCGAGCCTGCGATGACTGCCCTCTTAACTCAGCAAGATTCAGCTGTGTGAAAGAGCTCATTTGTGGTAATGTTCCTGATGAAAGCAAATGTCACTTGGTGTGGCCCCAGCGGAGGGCGGTGTTTGAGAAGCTGCAATTTAAGGTACATTGATTAAGCAATGTTAGTGTTGCAAGCCTTGCCAACAGAATGGAGTCATTAAATACACAGTGGAAACATTCCATTCCCAGTCAACGTTGGGCCGAACCCTCTGTTCAAAACACTTCTCGACTGCCCAGAGAACAGGACATGTCTCAATAACCCCTGCCACCTAGTGGACTCTGAGCTATGGTGCTTCCCAGTCACAGCGCTTAAATTCATTCCAAATGACCCCACTTCGCTTGTCCTTAAGTCTAGACCGCCCTCTCTTTAAATTTATGGATTCCAAACTTTCGTATCTTGTTTTTATAACAAAGCAAATTCCAGAAAAGTCGCCCGATCTGTTTATTTCCCTCACTGCTGTTGGGATTTATTCATTGCGATTCCACTCGAGTTTATTTGATCACTTTCTGTCTGGTTTATTGCTCTCTGCCTTGCTCCCCAGTTTTGAGAAGGGAGAACGAGCCTGCATTTATGGAACACCTTATCGCACCCCGTGGACATTCCGAGGCACTTTACAACCAATCACTTCACATTCGGCGCTCCATCATTGTGGTAGGTATGCAAGCGCGGCAGTCATTTTTTACACACAGCAGGGTCCCATCAACAGCAAATGAGATAAATGATCAGTTAATCTCGTTTAGTGATATTGGTTGAGGGATAAGTGTTTGCGATGACACTGGAGAGAATTCCCCTGCTGTTCCCTGAATAGTGGCCGCAGGATCAGAGCCTGCCATGGCTCCATGGGTAGCACACTCGCCTCTGAGTCAGACGATTGTGGGTTTAAGTCCCACTCCCAGGACTTCATCTCAAAAATCTAGGCTGACACTCCCAGAACAGTGCTGGGGGAGGGCTGCACTGTCGGAGGTGTCATCTATTTGTTGAGGCATTAAAGAAAGAAAGACTTGGATTTATATAGCACCTTTCACAACCACTGGACATCTCAAAGCGCTTTACAGCCAATTACGCATTTTTTGGAGTGTAGTCACTGTTGTAATGTGGGAAATGGCAGCAGCCAATTTGTGCACAGCAAGCTCCCACAAACAGCAATATGATAATGACCAGATAATCTGTTTCAGTGATGTGATGTTGACTAAGGGTTAACTATTTACCGGGGATAACGCCCCTGTTCTTCTTCAAAATAGTGCCCATGGATCTTTTACGTCCACTTGAGAGAGCAAATGGGGCCTCAGTTTAACGTCTCATCTGAAAAACAGCACCTCCGCCAGTGCAGCATCCCTCAGCACTGCACTGGGAGTGTCAGCCTAGATTTTCATTTGTGCTCAAATCCCTGGAGTGGGACTTGAACCCACAATTTTCAGACTCAGAGGCAAGTGTGCTACCCACTGAGTCACGGCTGACACTTAAACTGAGGCCCCGTCTGCCCTCTCAGGTGGACATGAAAGATCCCACAGCACTATTTCGAAGAGTAGGGGAGTTATCCCCGGTGTCCCGGGCCAAAATTTATCCCTCAATTAACATCACCAGAAACAGATTATCTGGTCATTATCACATTGCTGTTTGTGGGAGCCTGCTGTGCGCGAATTAGCCGTCGCGTTTCCCACATTACAACAGTGACCACACTCCAAAAAAAGTACTTTGTTGGTTGTACAGTGCTTTGAGACGCCCGGTGGTCATGAAAGACGGCTATATAAATGCAAGTCTTTCTTTATCTTTTACGCCCAGCAAAGAGGGCAGACGTGGCCTCGACTTAACACCTCATCTGAAATGACGGCAGCTCCAACGATGCAGCGCTCCCTCGGTCCTGCACTGATTAAAAGGGGTGCTTTGTGATCCCAAGCTCCTAGTGTGCAGCTACGCTCGCAGTGGGTGGGGTCATAGAAAAGAGGGGCTAAAATGCCGTCGCCCTCATTTTCCGCCCAGGCTTGCACCAATTGCAGAATCAGTAACCACAGCTCCCCTAAAGTCTGAGCATTTGTAAAATGTTAAGATATAATTGATCGTCAATTAATTGCCATGTCAAAGGTATGCTTTGTCATCGTTGTTAACAGAAAGCTCAGCAATACTCATAAAACAATGGGTCGCCGCTCACATCTATTGCCCTCAGAAGCTGAACTTTGACTGTTTTGAAACAAAAAGGTTTACTGCTGGTTTCTGTTGGCTCCGCAACGGTTGATAAGCACGCGTCTGGGTGACCCACGCAGTGTGGCGAGGCGAGTGATGCACATACAGGCACAACCGTGGATCTCCTTGCCTCCCCGCAACCTTCCCTAACCATCAGTCCCTCGCAACCACCCCAAGGAGCAACACAAGTTGATGCGGCCATCGAGACTGCAGAGTACTGGGAGGTCCATTTCTAGACAGAAAGACTTACATTTATATAGCACCTTTCACGACCACCGGATGTCTCAAAGCACTTTACAGCCAATGAAGCACTTTTTGAAGTTAGTCACTGTTGTAATGTGGGAAACACAACAGCCAAGCACAGCAAGCTCCCACAAACAACAATGTGATAATGATCAGATAATCTGTTTAGTGATGTTGATTGAGGGATAAATATTAGCCCCAGGGATAACTCCCACTGCTCTTCTTCAAAATAGTGCAATGGGATCTTTTACATCCACCTGAGAGAGCAGATGGGGCCTCAGTTTAGCATCTCATCCAAACAACAGCGCAACACTCCCTCAGCACCACACTGGGAGTGTCAGCCTAGATTTATGTGCTCAAGTTCCTGGAGTAGGATTATGAACCCACAACCTTCTGACTAGTAGGCAAGCATGCTGCCCACTGAGCCACAGCTGACACTACATCTTCAGCAGGGGAATAGAGAGAAAAGGAGAGAAGGCGGTGTGCCTGGAGGATGGACCAGTATAGGGGCTGGGTAGTGGGAAGATCAAAACCTCCAGGAATCCACTCAACCAGAGTTGGTAACCCTGGTGGGCATTGGCCAATTTGTACTGCATACAATTTTGCTCTCCATATTTAAGGAAGGATATACTTGCATTGGAGGCTGTGCAGAGAAGGTTCACTAGGTTGATTCCGGAGATGAGGGGGTTGGCTTATGAAGATAGGTTGAGTAGGTTGGGTCTATACTCATTGGAGTTCAGAAGAATGAAAAGTGATCTTATTGAAACATATAAGATTAACGAGGGGGCTCGACAAGGTGGATGCAGAGAGGATATTTCCACTCATAGGGGAAAATAAAACTAGGGGACATTGTCTCAGAAAAAGGGGTCGCGCATTTAAAATTGAGATGAGGAGGAATTTCTTCTCTCAGAGAGTTGTAAATCTGTGGAATTCTCTGCCCCAGAGGGCTGTGGAGGTTGAGTCATTGAATATATTTAAGGCAGAGATAGACAGATTTTTGAGCGATAAGGGAGTAAAGGGTTATGGGGAGCGGGCAGGGAAGTGGAGCTGAGTCCATGATCAGATCAGCCGTGATCTTATTGAATGGCGGAGCAGGCTCGAGGGACCAGATGGCCTACTCCTGCTCCTATTTCTTATGTTGTTATGTTCTAGAATTGGACAGACCATTAACACGTCAATAGGTTTGTACCTGGCAAGGATTACTTTGGCGTAAGATGCACCCAGTGCAGGAATGGACAAAATGGCTGATGCCCAGTAGGGTTACCAACTCTGGTCGAGTGGATTCCTGGAGGTTTTATCACATCACCTTCCCACTACCCAGCCCCCCACACTGGTCCGTCCTCCAGGCACACTGCCCTCCCATGGCCAATTGGAAAGAGTGTAAGGAGCTGTGATCAATGCAGAGCAAAGGATCGGAGACAATCGGAGAAGGAGCCAATGCTTTGTTACCCAACTTGATCGATCTTGACTGGGAATGAAACAGACTTTTTTCCCCCCAACACCAATACTTTTAAGAATGATGAATGAAAGTCTTCAAAGAAAATTCTATATATTTTTAACGGCCCTATGATTTTTCTCCGGAGATTTTGCTTACAGCGGTGTCCTGGTGATCAATCTTCGATTCCTGGAGAGTTGGCAACCCCCAGTACCCGAACAACCGCATTGCAGCGCCTTCGGGAAAGGTGGGGAGGAAAACTGGGGGAAGAAAGATCGATGAAGGTAAGTCTTCTTGACCCAAAATGTTTATTTTGGTGAGCCAAGCTGACCCTAACACCCCACACCTGCCCCCACCTCTCCCAACGGCTCATGAGTAGAATAGGGCACTGTGAACTTTGTTCTCTTGTCTTAGTCTTGAATACTTGCTTTTTATAACAATTCTTTTTTAAATAAGATAAAGAGAGCCAGATGTGGTATTGTTACAGAAATACAGATGTGGTTTCTTTCAACAAAGATGTTTGTTGCAAGCAAAAAAAGGAAACAATTATTTTAAGGAAAATTGATCCTTAAAATTAATTCCACAGGAGTGCAGCCCTGATCCTTCCCGCTACATTGCCCACAGCTGCTGTACTCTCTCTCTGTCTCTGTCTCTCTCATTCACTGTCTCTCTCTCTGTCTCCCTCACTCTGTCTCTCTCACTCACTGTGTCTCTCTCTGTCTCTTTCACTCACTGTCTCTCTGTCTCTCTCACTCACTGTCTCTCTGTCTCTCTCACTCACTGTCTCTCTCTTGCTGTCTCTCTTGTTCACTGTCTCCCTCACTCTGTCTCTCTCACTCACTGTCTCTCTCTCTGTCTCTTTCACTCGCTGTCTCTCTCTCTGTCTCTCTCACTCACTGTCTCTCTCTCTGTCTCTCTCACTCACTGTCTCTCTGTCTCTCTCACTCACTGTCTCTCTGGTCTCTCTCACTCACTGTCTCTTTGTCTCTCTCACTCACTGTCTCTCTGTCTCTTTCACTCACTGTCTCTCTCTCTCGCTGTCTCTCTTGTTTCACTGTCTCTCTCTCTCTCTGTCTCTCATTCACTGTCTCTCTCTGTCTTTCTCATTCACTGTCTCTCTCTCTGTCTCTCTCACTCAATGTCTCTCTCACTAGCACCAAGTCCCGCTCACCCATCACTCCCTGTGCTCGCTGACCTGCATTGGCTCCTGGTTAAGCAACGCCTCGATTTCAAAATTCTCACCCTTGTTTTCAAATCTCTCCATGGTCTCGCCCCTCCCTATCTCCTCCAGCCCCACAACCCCCACCCCCCCCCCCCCGGGATATCTGCGCTCCTCTAATTCCGCCCTCCTGAGCATCCCTGATTATAATTGCTCCACCATCGGTGGCCGTGCCTTCTGTTGCCTGGGCCCCAAGCTCTGGAACTCCCTGCCTAAACCTCTCCACCTCTCTACCTCTCTTTCCTCCTTCAAGATGCTCCTTAAAACCTACCTCTTTGACCAAGCTTTTGATCACCTGCCCTAATTTTTCCTTATGTGGCTCGGTGTCAAATTGTTTTATCTCATAACACTCCTGTGAAGCACCTTGGGATGTTTCACTACGTTAAAGGCGCTATATAAATACACTCTCTTTCTCTCTCTCTTTCTCTCTCTCCCTCTCTCTCTGTCTCTCTCTCCCTCTCTCTCTGTCTGTCCCTCTGTCTCTCTCTCTCCCTCTCTCTCTGTCTCTCCCTCTCTCTCTGTCCTTCTCTCTGTCTGTCCCTCTTTCTCTCCCTCTCTCTCTGTCTCTCTCTCTCTCTCTCCCTCTCTCTTTGTCCCTCCCTCTCTCTTTGTCTCTCCCTCTCTCTCTGTCTGTCCCTCTCTCTCTCTCTCTCTCCCTCTCTCTCTCTGTCTCTCTCACTCTCTGTCTCTCTCACTAAGTCAGAGGGGCAATGGGTTCAAGCCCCACTTGAGCACATTTTCAGGATTTCTCCCCAGTGTAGTGCTGAGGGGGTGCTGCACTGTCAACAGTGCCATTGGATGTTTGCGGGGTTAGGGGACAGGACTGCGTCTGTGGAAACACCAGACTGGTGAGCATAGGGAGGGCCCTGCGTCCCATCCACCAAATGGGATTCCCACAGCACCCTTAAAAAGGGGGGGGGGGGCTTCAGCCACCCTAGCTTGAATTCCCTGGGGAACCCCTCTTCTGTCCACGTATACGTGGTGTGCCAATCGAATGGCAGGTTATCGACTGAAAGAAGAAAGACTTGCATTTATATAGCGCTTTTCACATCTTCGAGACATCCCAGATTAAATAGTAGCTTTCAAAAGGAAATTGGATAAATACGTGAAGGAGAAAAAAAACTGCAGGGATATGCGGGAAGAGCAACGCAGGGAAAGGGGGAGGGGAGGAAGGTCTGTGATAGGGCGGAAGGCAGGAGCGATTAAGAGACAAAAGGGATGATGATGCAAGGTATCAAAAGGAAAGAGAGGTAGAGAGGCAGAGAGGTTTAGGGAGGGAGTTCCAGAGATTGGGGCCCAGGCAACAGAAGGCACGGCCACCAATGGCGGAGTGATTATAATCAGGGAGACTCAAGAAGTCACAATTGAAGGAGCGCGGAGATCTCGAGGGGTTGTAGGGCTGGAGGAGGTTATGGAGAAATCGGGGGATGAGGCCATTAAGGGATTTGAAAGCAAGATGTGCTGTACCTGATGTGGGAGTGCGTGAGACGGACACAGGAGGTGGTGAAATGGGAAAAGTTCATCAAAACTAACATCCCACACAAAAATCAAAGAAAAAGTACACGGCCACAGTCCAGATTCAGCCTGTGATACACCAGTGGAACAGTCCATTCACCACAGGGGGAGCAATATAATATACTATAACTCTGCAATGCTATGGGAGACCCACTATATAAGAAGGTATGATTTTCAATAAGAGATCCCATTACTTGATGGAATTTCAAATATTTACCACTGGAGACGTGGGTTGGGATTTATTCTGCAATACAAAATACTTTGAATGAATACTTTGCTTTGTTTCAGAACTGAATAATAGCTGAACTTTCAGGGAAGGTTAGTGGCCGTTGTTCGGTCTACAGATACGTGTATTCGACAAGAACCGGAGCGAGGCTGCATGTCGCACGAATGCACATTCCCTGGCGGATTACTGATTCCGCGCGGAAGATTCCAGATGCCCTCCTTTAACAGGGACCAGCGATCCGATGACATCACTTGCAAGACACTTGTGTTGGATTTAATGTATGTCAGCGTACAACAGATGGAGGGATGATGTCTTTGTGACTGTTTGCTCCACCATTGGTGGCCGTGCCTTCTGTAGCCTGGGCCCCAAGCTCTGGAACTCCCTCTCTAAGCCTCGCGGCCTCTCTACCTCTCTCTCCTTCTTTCGGACGCTCCTTAAAACCTACCTCTTTGACCAAGGTTTGGGAGGATGGCAGGAGTGATTAAAAGACAAAAGGGATGATGCTGCAAGACAAAAAAGGGGTGGTACTGGGACAAGTAAAGAAACAAAAGACAGGGCTGAACTTGCCCCTATCGTAAAGCTCTAACACCGGAAATTGGCAGCCACGCTGCGGAGGGCAATGGGCGCCGACTTTTCGGGTAATGGCCGCCATTATCAAAATTCCACTCCCGTTTTATACCGGCGGCGACCCGTTTCCTCCTCTACCGCTCCCACCGCTCCACTGCTGCCGATTCGTGCTAAGTGCGTCATCACCGTGCGCACCGCCGTCCTACCAACCGCCCCCCCACCGCCCGTCCCCGATGGCAAAATTCCGCTGCGAAAATCTTCGGCCCGCCCAGCGGTGCCAAAATCTGTTTTTTCCAGGTGGTCCAGTGAGGCTGCGGCCTTCTCCAATGGCGGTGCGGCTTCCCGTAAAGAGGCGGGCTCACTGCCGTGGCCGGCATTTGTTTGTTGGCTGACTGCCCTATCGGGCCGACAATTATGCCCCCGGGTTCGTCCGGGCCGCCAACAGGCAGCCTGGCAACCTGGCACCCACCCCCACCACCCTCGCCTCTTGGGTGCCAGGCCGCTGGCCCGGCCGAAACCCTCCCTGGTGGCCCAGTGGGCCGAAGTTTAAAAATCGGGGAGGCCGTCCCCTTTAAGTGAAGGGGAGAGCCATGGTGACACGGCGCCATGATGACATCATCACGGTGACCACTCCCACCGCCCCCAACATCCGCCCCCCCTCGTGTACTCACCGCCCCCAACTTCCGCCCCCCTGGTGTACTCACCGCCCCCATTAAGAGCGACTTCCAGATCCGAATCAAAAGAAACAACATGTCGCTCAAGAGGCGGCCTCCACCACCGCGGCGGTAAAAACCATTGGGACGGGGTGCCGGAGCCCCGTTTCGGGGCGGGTGTCAATTTCGGCCGCGCTGGGTCCAGAAGTGGTGTAAATGGAAAGAGCAAAATTATCAACAGCTGCCATCCGGGAAAATGGGAGCCGTGGTTACGGTCTGAAATTGTTAAAACTCGATGTTGAGTTCGGGAGGCTGCAAAGTGGCAAATCAAAAGATGAGATGCTGTGCCCTGTGCTTCCGCTGAGCTGCATTGGAACAGTGTCGGAGGCCGAGGACGGAAAGACCAGATTGAGGGAAGTGGAGAGATAAATGCAATCGTCGGTGTAGCGTTGAGCCGAGCCACACAGAGCAGGAAGACTGCTGGAAAATGCTCGTGTGTGGACATCGAGAGAGAACAGACTGGGCTATAGTTAACTATCTCACTGCCCAGGACTAGTCCTGAAGAATGGTTAATATGCCTTTGTTACCTCTAGACTTGACTATTCCAACGCACTCCTGATTGGCCTCCCGCGCTAGATGTGCCCCTTATGGCTAAAGGGATCAAGGGGTATGGAAAGAAAGCAGGAATGGGATACTGAAGTGCGTGATCAGCCATGATCATATTGAATGGTGGTGCAGGCTCGAAGGGCTGAATGGCCTACTCCTGCACCTATTTTCTATGTTGCTATGTTCTATCCTACGTAAACTAGAGGTGATCCAAAACTCAGCAGCCCGCGTTCTAACTCACACCAAGTCCCGCTCACCCATCACTCCCTGTACTCGCTGACCCACATTGGCTCCCGGTTCAGCAACGCCTCGATTTCAAAATTCTCAACCCTATTTTCAAAGTCTTCCATGGCCCTCACCACCCCCCCATCTCTGTAATCTCCTCCAGCCCCACAACCCCTCGATATATCTGCACTCCTCTAATTCTGCCCTCTTCAGCATCCCTGATTATAATCGCTCAGCCATCGGTGGCCGTGCCTTCTGTTGTCTGGGCCCTAAGCTCTGGAACTCCCTCCCTAAACCTCTCTACCTCTCTTTCCTCCTTTAGGATGCTCCTTAAAACCTACCTTTTTAACCAAGCTTTTGGTCACCTGCCCTAATTTCTTCTTTTGTGGCTCGGTGTCAAAGTTTTGCCTTATAATATCCTGTGAAGTGCCTTAGGGTGTTTTACTATGTTAAAGGCGCTATATAAATACAAGTTGTTGTTATTGTAATATGGTGTGATACTGGGAAGCAACCAGCACCTGGCCTGTATCCCAGGACAAGTCATTTATCTACCAAAGAGAAACAAGTTATCAGAACCCCTTTTATTAAAAAAAGAGATTGTGATCTAATTTATATTTAGAAAGTTATTTTTTTTAATGATGTCATTATAAGAATCTAAAATGTAACATGTTTAGTAATAGCAATACATTTGTTGTCATGGTAATGTGACATCAGTGTAAGCTAAGGGGATGACATTGACAGTGTAAAGATATAAAATACATGTCGACAATAATTACTAACGCATGTTGCGCGGCACAGGGTGTTCCTGAAATGAGCCTCAAGCGAGTGACAGGCGGGCTACACCCTCGAGGCACCTCACTGAAACACGATACAACGATATATTGAAAGTTGGCCGTCAGCAGTGTAGGAGGCTCCCGTGACATCAATGTTGAATTGCCCAACATTGCGTTGCATCCTTAAACATACTTTCGTGCACTCCTGGCCGGCTTCCCACATTCTACCCTACGTAATGTACAGCTGGTCCAAAACTCTGCTGCCCGTCTCCTAACTCGCACTGAGTCCCGCTCACTCATCACCCCTGTGCTCGCTGCCCCGTGTCCTAACTCACACCGAGTCCCGCTCACTCATCACCCCTGTGCTCGCTGCCCCGTGTCCTAACTCACACCGAGTCCCGCTCACCCATCACCCCTGTGCTCGCTGCCCCGTGTCCTAACTCGCACCGAGTCCCGCTCACCCATCACCCCCTGTGCTCGCTGACCTGCATTGGCTCCCGGTTAAGCAACACCTCGATTTCAAAAATTCACATCCTTGTTTTCAAATCGCTCCACGGCCTCGCCCCTCCCTATCTCTGTAATCTGCTGCAGCCCCACAACCCCCCGAGATATCTGCGTTCCTCTAATTCTGCCCTCTTGAGCATTCCTGATTATAATCGCTCAACCATCGGTGGCCGTAACTTCTGTTGCCTAGACCCCAAGCTCTGGAACTCCCTCCCTAAACCTCTCTACCTCTCTTTCCTCCTTGAAGACGCTCCTTAAAACCTACCTCTTTGACCAAACTTTTGGTCTCCTGCTCTGATTTCTCCTTATGCGGCTCGGTGTCAAACGTTTTATCGCATAATACTCCTGTGAAGTGTCTTGGGACATTTCACTACGTTAAAGGCGTTATATAAATACAAGTTGTTGTTGTTGTTGATTGGGTGGCGGAGTGGGTTCGGCACTGACCTTTTACCTCTGGAATCTGGGTTCAAATCCAAAATAAACAGATGGGTTCAAAGACTCCTGTGGCTGCTGGCTGTAAAGGTCCTATGTGAAATTAGTTTGGGCAGCCTCGACCCCGTTCATCCGATATCTGTGCAAGTGACCGTGACTCTATTGTGGAAACCCATCTGGATCCCTAGTGTCCTTTAGAGAAGGAAATCTTCCGTCCTTACCCGGTCTGGCCTAAACGTGACTCTAGACCTACAGCACTGTAGTTGACTCTTAACTGCCCCTCTGTAATGTCCGAGCAACCCATTCAAGTGTGCCGCCTTTGAGTCAGAAGGTCGTGGGTTCAAGTCCCACTCCAGGGACTTGAGCACATAAATCTAGGCTGACACTCCCAGTGCAGTGCTGAGGGAGTGCTGCATTGTCGGAGGTGCCATCTTTCAGATGAGACGTTAAACCGAGGCCCCGTCTGCCCTCTCAGGTGGATGTAAAAGATCCCATGGTACTTTTTCAAAAAAGAGAAGGGGAGTTATCCCCGGTGTCCTGGGGCCAATATTTATCCCTCAATCGACATAACAAAAACAGATTATCTGGTCATTATCACATTATTGTTTGTGGGAGCTTGCTGTGCGCAAATTGGCTGCTGCATTTCCCACAGTACAACGGTGACTACACTTCAAAAGTACTTCATTGGCTGTAAAGCGCTTTGAGACGTCCGGTGGCCATGAAAGGAGCTATAGAAATGCAAGTTTTTCTTTCTTTTACAAGGCAACTGAGAATGGGCAATAAAGGCCCGCCTTGCCAGTAACGCCCACATCCTGAGAATGAATAAAATAACTGCCTCTGCTTTTAGGCTTTTCATTTTAGCCTCCCACTGTAAGTATGAGGCACAGTGACGTGTAGAGTGCGCTCGCTCGGCTCTCCACAATAATTTGCTTTGCCCAAACGCCAGATTAGGGCACCCTACTATACCAGTGCTCATCACACATATTGCGGGAAGGAAAAAAGAAAGGAAAAAAGAAAGAAAGAAAGGAAAAAAGAAAGAAAGAAAGAAAGAAAGAAATCAATCAATCAATCAATCAATCAATCAATCAATCAATCAATCAATCAATCCCAAAGTGGTTTGTAGTCAATGAAGAACTTTTTGAAGCGTAGTCACTGTTGTAATGCCGCACCTGTGGCCAACAGTTGTGTCCAGGACATTCCCACAACAGTGGAAAGTTTCACCTCATGATTGGTGTTTATTAAATTGAAACTTACAGTGGAAAATATTTAAACAAAATTAAAGCCAGATTTAATGGAATTGCCACAGAATGTAAGTATGTATTTAGGTGTAGCTCCCTACATTACAACAGTGACTACATTTCAAAAGTATTTCATTGGCTGTAGAGCGCTTTGGGACATAAGAACATAAGAAATAGGAGCAGGAGTTGGCCATTTGGCCCCTCGAGCCTGCTCCGCCATTCAATACGATCATAGCTGATCTGATCATGGACTCAGCTCCACTTCCCCGCCCGCTCCCCATAATCCTTTACTCCTTTATCGCTCAAAAATCTGTCTATCTCCGCCTTAAATATATTCAACAGCTCTCTGGGGCAGAATTCCACGGATTTACAACCCTCTGAGAGAAGAAATTCCTCCTCATCTCAGTTTTAAATGGGCAACCCCTTATTCTGAGACTATGCCCCCTAGTTTTAGTTTCCTCTATGAGTGGAAATATCCTCTCTGCATCCACCTTGTCGAACCCCCTCATTATCTTATATGTTCCGATAAGATCACCTCTCATTCTTCTGAACTCCAATATGTATAGGCCCAACCTACTCAACCTATCTTCATAAGTCAACCCCCTCATCTCCGGAATCAACCTAGTGAACCTTCTCTGAACAGCCTCCAATGCAAGTACAGCTTGAGCCTCCCTTATCCGGGACTCCATCATCCGGCACCATTCCCGGCCGCTCCAACATGAACAAACTGAACAAAGTCCTTCCTTGCTGCTGACTCCCATAATCGCTGACCTGACCCCGTGATCTACCACCCCCTCAACCCCCACAATCTCTCTGCCGCACTTCCAGCCCCAAGCCAGCAAGCCCCGATATCCCTTTGCTCAGTACCTGTACCATCCAATTTAACGTGACCTCCCTTCATCTGGAAAAATCCCTTATCCGGCACAGGCCATGTCCCGAGGTTGCTGGATAAGATAGGTTCAACCTGTATATCCGTCCTTAAATACGGAGACCAAAACTGTATGCACTACTCTAGGTGTGGCCTCACCAATACGCTGTACAGTTGTAGCAGGACTTCTCTGCTTTTATAGAAACATAGAAACTTTGGCCCCAAGTTTCGTCCCGCGGCGAAAACAGCGCACCTCCGAGCTGGGCGTCTGTTTTTCACGCCGAAAACTAAGTCCGATATTCTCGAGCTCCTTGGAACTCGATGTCTGCTTGGCGCGGCGCGCTCTTCACAGCAGGGGGCGGAGCCTAACACTCGCGCCGATTTTCTAAGTAGCAGGGGGCGGGTACAATTTAAATTAGCCTTCGTGGTGCCTGCAACCTTGCGCGTGCGCGTTGGAGCGTGCGCGCAGTCTCACACAAACATTGGCACTCGGCCATTTTTAAAAATACTGCAGAAAAAGTGAAGATTTGTTTCTTGGACCCCTGCAAAGGCTTGTAATTTAATTTTTTTGGATATTTCTGTGTGTGAGGGAGTGCTTTTAGCAGCACTGCTGAATAAATCACCTGCTGAAATCAGTGAGTTCAGCTTTTCACTGCTAAACTTGCAGAACCGGTGCTGCATTGGTACATGCAAATTAAGGACTGTGTGTTTGGAGAAATAAGAGTGCCAATTCAACTTTGCAATAACACGTTGTGTTGACAATGCAGCACCCATTCTGCAAATTTAAATATAAAACTGTCGATGTGGCTGCCTCTCCCTGTCCAAATGGCCTCAGTCCCCCTCACACTGCTGTATCTTCGGCTGCCGGCCAGCCACTGACGCCGCCCCTAAAGCGTGGCCGAATGGCCTCAAGCACCATAAAGAGCTGCGTGTGTCAGGTGTTGATTTTTCGGCTGCCGGCCAGCCACTGACGCCGCTGCTATCTCATGGCCGAATGGCCTCGGGTCCGACCGGTGCTGCTTCTTCGCGGCCAGCCACGAAGAGAATGAAGGCCTGCCTCAAGCACTGTAGCTCAGCTCGAAGCTTGCTGCCGCTGCCGTCGAGACACTGACGCCACACCCCTGCCTGTCTCCAACATGAAAGGCCTGCCTGAAGCACAGCAGCTCGAAGGCTGATGCTATTTCACACAGGTAGGAACATGGTTTATTTAATCTTTTCTTTGCTTATAAATTTTTATTCAGGTTGGATTTATTTGTATAATATTTGTATAAGTATAACTAAGGATTGATTGTAGAATTTAATGACTTCCCTTCCCCCCCCCTCCTCGTTCCCTACGCCTAATTTGTAACCTACGCCTGATTTTCTAAAGTGTAGACAAGGTTTTTTCGAGCGTACAAAAATCTTCACTTACTCCATTCTAAGTTAGTTTGGAGTAAGTTTCACTCACGAAACTTTGAAATCAGGCGTAATAGGCCGGACACGCACCCTTTTGAAAAAAAAATTCTGTTCCAAAGTGAAACTGTTCTAACTGACTAGAACTGGAGCAAACTAAATGTCGAGAATTCCGATTTCTAAGATACTCCGTTCTACACCAGTTGCTCCTAAAAATCAGGAGCAAATCATGTGGAAACTTGGGGCCATAGAAAATAGGTGCAGGAGTAGGCCATTCAGCCCTTCGAGCCTGCACCACCATTCAATAAGATCATGGCTGATCATTCACCTCAGTACCCCTTTCCTGATTTCTCTCCATACCCCTTGATCCCTTTCGCCATAAGGGCCATATCTAACTCCCTCCTGAATATATCCAATGAACTGGCATTAACATCTCTCTGCGGTAGGGAATTCCACAGGTTAACAACCCTCTGAGTGAAGAAGTTTCTCCTCATCTCAGTCCTAAATGGCTTACCCCTTATCCTTAGACTGTGTCCCCTGGTTCTTGACTTCCCCAACATCGGAAACATTCTTCCTGCATCTAACCTGTCCAGTCCCGTCAGAATTGCATATGTTTCTATGAGATCTCCACTCATCCTTCTAAACTCCAGTGAATACAGGCCCAGTCGATCCAGTCTCTCCTCATATGTCAGTCCTGCAATCCCGGGAATCAGTCTGGTGAACCTTTGCTGCACCCCCTAAATAGCAAGAACGTCCTACCTCAGATTAGGAGACCAAAACTGCACACAATATTCCAGGTGAGGCCTCACCAAGGCCCTGTCTGCCAACCAGTTCTCTATCCATGTCAGTACATTACCCCCAATACCATGTGCTTTAATTTTGCACACTAATCTCTTGTGTGGGACCTTGTCAAAAGCCTTTTGAAAGTCCAAATACATCACATCCACTGGTTCTCCCTTGTCCACTCTACTAGTTACATCCTCAAAAAATTCCAGAAGATTTGTCAAGCATGATTTCCCCCTCATAAATCCATGCTGACTTGGACCAATCCTGTCACTGCTTTCCAAATGCGCTGCTATTTCATCTTTAATAATTGATTCCAACATTTTCCCCACTACTGATATCAGGCTATAATTACCGGTTTTCTCTCTCCCTCCTTTTTAAAAAAGTGGTGTTACATTAGCTACTCTCCAGTCCATAGGAACTGATCCAGAGTCGATAGACTGTTAGAAAATGATCACCAATGCATCCACTATTTCTAAGTACTCTGGGATGCAGGCTATCAGGCTCTGGGGATTTATCGGCCTTCAATCCCATCAATTTCCCTAACACAATTTCCCGCCTAATAAGGATATCCATCAGTTCCTCCTTTTCACTAGACCCTCAGTCCCCAAGTATTTCTGGAAGGTTATTTGTGTCTTCCTTCTTGAAGACAGAACCCAAAGTATTTGTTCAACAAAATTGGTGAATTTTATATTACATCCTTTTTTGTGGCTTGGGGAAAGGGAAATATTTATTTATAAATGATATTATAAAAACATGAATACATTTAGAATTTCTTTGTTCCTCATAATAAATTCAGCTGAATCTGACTACAAGGGACCTACGTTTGCCTTCACTAATCTTTTTCTCTTCACATATCCAAAGAAGCTTTTGCAGTCAGTTTTTATGTTCCCAGAAACTTCCACTCATACTCTATTTTCCCCCTCCTAATTAAACCCTTTGTCTTCCTCTGCTGAATTCCCAATTTATCCCAGTCCTCAGGTTTGCTGCTCTTTCTGGCCAATTTATATGTCTCTTCCTTGGATTTAACGCTATCTTTAATTTTCCTTGTTAACCACGGTTGAGCCACCTTCTCCGTTTTATTTTTACTCCAGACAGGGATGTACAATTGTTGAAGTTCATCCATGGGATCTTTAAATGTTTCCCATTGCCTATTCACCGTCAACCCTTTAAGTATCATTTGCCAGTCTATTCTAGCCAATTCACGTCTCATACCATCGAAGTTACCTTTCCTTAAGTTCAGGACCCTAGTCTCTGAATTAACTGCATCACTCTCCATCTTAATAAAGAATTCTACCATATTATAGTCACTCTTCTCCAAGGGGCCTCGCACAACAAGATTGTCAATTAGTCCTTTCTCATTACACATCATCCAGTCCAGGATGGCCAGCCCTCTAGTTGGTTCCTCGACATCCACTAAAAAACCATCTAGAAAACCATCCCTAATACACTCCAGGAAATCCTCCTCCACCGTATTGCTACCACCCCCCTTGCAATAAAGGCCAACATTCCATTTGCCTTCCTGATTACTTGCTGTACCTGCATATTAACTTTTTGTGTTTCATACACAAGGACCCCCAGGTCCCTCTGTACTGAAGCACTTTGCAATTTTTCTCCATTTAAATTGTAATTTGCTTTTCTATTTTTTCTGCCAAAGTGGATAACCTCACATTTTCCCACATTATGCTCCATCTGCCAAATTTTTGCCCATTCACTTAGCCTGTCTATATCCCTTTGCAGATTCTTTGTGTCGTCCTCACAATTTGCTCTCCCACCCATCTTTGTATCGTCAGCAAACTTGGTTACATTACACTCGGTCCCTTCATCCTAGTCATTAATATACATTGTAAATAGTTGGGGCCCCAGCATCGATCCCTGCGGCACCCTACTAGTCACCGTTTGCCAACCAGAAAAGGATGTCCTGGGGTCATGAAAACCACTGTAGAAACCCAAGTCTTTCTTTCCCGTTTCTTCGTTACCCAATTGGATGGCTCCTGACTGTCAGTCAAACAGACTTTTTTCCCCGTCTACAATACTTTGATAACTAATCATCGTCATCATAGACAGTCCCTCGGAATCGCGGAAGACTTGCTTCCACTTGTAAAATGAGTGACTGAACAGTCCAATGTGAGAACCACAGTCTCTGTCACAGGGGGACAGACAGTGGTTGAAGGAAAGGGTGGGTGGGGCTGGTTTGCCGCACGCTCTTTCCGCTGCCTGCGCTTGATTTCTGCATGCTCTCGGCGATGAGACTCGAGGTGCTCAGCGCCCTCCCGGATCCACTTCCTCCACTTAGGGTGGTCTTTGGTATCAGTGGGGATGTTGTACTTTTTCAGGGAGGCTTTGAGGGTGTCCCTGTAACGTTTCCTCTGCCCACCTTTGGCTCGCTTGCCGTGAAGGAGTTCCGAGCAGAGCTCTTGCTTTGCGAGTCTCGTGTCGGGCATGTGGACAATGTGGCCCGCCCAGCGGAGCTGGTCAAGTATGGTCAGCACTTCAAAATAAACGCAAAGTTCTTTAATGCCCCCTATATGTTTTTCTCCTGGGTTTTTGCTCTCAGTAGTGTCCTGAAGATTGGTCTTTAATTCCTGGAGACTCTAGGCCAATCCTGGAGGCTTGGTAATCCCAGCACATGGCCTGATTCTCCTCCTGCTCGTTTAGCTATTTCCAACCAGTTCCATTTTTTGCCTATAATAAATATCCACTAATGAATCCTCTGCATGTTCTGTGAGATTAAACAATGCCATTTTTGCATTTGGAGTCTAGCAAATGTATTTATATCATTATTTTCTCATTATTCCAGGCAGTCACTTTGCATCCTTGGCCGAGATTAATCATTATTAGGCCCCGTTACAAAAGCTGACAATAAATTAATTACATTTTGGCAGCACTACAGTAAAATGCTGGGTGTTGTAATCACTGCAGAGAGATTTGCCGCAATCAAACGTGTTAACCTTTAACCTGCTGATTTACCGGCACTCCACACCGTTACCACAACAACCAATCATAGAGACATCAACACTCATGTTTCTACCAATGCTGGCTGACGAACTCCCCCAGTCTCTCACCCTTTCATGGCCATCGGACGTCCCAATGCGCATTACAGCCAATGGCGTACTTTGTGAAATGTAGTCACTGTTGTAATGTAGTAAACACAGAAGCCAATTCGTGCACAGCAAGCTCCCACAAACAGCAACATGATAATGACCGGATAATGTGGTTTTTGCTATGTTGAGGGATTAATACTGGCCAGGACACCGGGATAACTCGTCTGCTCTTCTTCAAAATAGTGCCATGGGATCTTTTACGTTCACCTGAGAGGGCAGACGGGACCTTGGTTTAACGTTTCATCCAAAAGACGGTACCTCCGACAGTGCAGCACTCCCTCAGCACTGTACTGGGAGTGTCAGCCTAGATTTATGTGCTCAAGTTCCTGGAGTGGGACTTGAACCCACAACCTCCTGACTCAGAGACGAGAGTGTTACCCACTGAGCCACAGCTGACACATTAGTCCACCATATAACAACAACAACTTACATTTATATAGCCCATGTAACATAGTAAAATGACCCTTGGTGCTTCACAGGAGTGTAATCAAACAAAACTTGACATGATCTGCTGACTTCTAAAACTCCAACTTGGCATCATCGAGCTACTTTTTCTTGTTGGAGTTATTTCATCATGGTGTTAGCTGCGGCTCAGTGGCTAAATCTAGGTTGACACTCCCAGTGCAGTGCTGAGGGAGTGCTGCACTGTCGGAGGTGCCGTCTTTCAGATGAGACGTTAAACCGAGGCCCCGTCTGCTCTCTCAGATGGACGTAAATGATCCCATGGCACTATTTCGAAGAAGAGCAGGGGAGTTATCCCTGGTGTCCTGGGGCCAATATTTATCCCTCAATCAACATAACAAAAAAACAGATTATCTGGTCATTATCACATCACTGTATGTGAGAGCTTGCTGTGTTCAAATTGGCTGCCGCGTTTCCCACATTACAATAGTGACTACACTCCAAAAGTCATCAGCATCCCATCATCATTGGCAGTCCCTCGGAATCGAGGAAGACTTGCTTCCACTCTAAGAATGAGTCCTTAGGTGGCTGAACAGTCCAATGCGAGAGCCACAGTCCCTGTCACAGGTGGGACAGATAGTCATTGAGGGAAAGGGTGGGTGGGGAGTCTGGTTTGCCGCACGCTCCAAAAGTACTTCATTGGCTGTAAAGCGCTTTGGGGCGTCTGGTGGTCATGAAAGGTGCTCTATAAATGCAAGTCTCGCTTGGTGTACTTGGGCCCTTCATCTAGGTTTCTTTATAACAGAATGCTACATTTTGTTCAACATCACTAATAAAAAAGATAAACTGTTTATTATCATTTTAATTAATAAAAATGAGCGCAGTGGCTCGATGGGGAAATACATTGCTCAGTGATTAACCAAGTAACACAAACCAGGCTCAGTCCTTGGCCTGTGCTTGTCTAGCTCTTCTCAGCCAGGAAGGTGGTTAGGGTGGATAGGGTGAAGGTGCTTCTCTTGGCCTCAGCACCACTGTACCAGAAAGGGAGACAGCAGCCAGGGTTCCCACTTCCCAAAGCTTTCCTGTGACCCACTAACGGAAAGTGAGATACATAGAAACATAGAAAATAGGTGCAGGAGTAGGCCATTCGGCCCTTCGAGCCTGCACCACCATTCAATATGATCATGGCTGATCATGCAACTTCAGTACCCCATTCCTGCTTTCTTTCCATACCCCTTGATCCCTTTAGCCGTAAGGGCCACATCTAACTCCCTTTTGAATATATCTAACAAACTGGTTAGATAGATTGGTTAAGAAAGCGTGCAGATGGTGAATGGATGTTGGGTGCAGGCAGGATTGGGCGTATGCGCAATCATGCCCAAGAACAAAATAGCCCGCCATATTCGCTAGCTAGCTCACACGTAGACTGGCCACCCAAGTGACATACTGGAAGAACTGCGACACACGGAATGGATTCCTTATTGAGGAGCCCACAGTACAACCTGAAGGATCAAACCTTCCTCGCAAACAGTGGACAACCATCAACCGCCTCGGAACCGGTCTCCGTCGATGCTGCCACCTTCTCCATCGGTGGAAGATTAAAGCCTCCCCATCATGCGACTGTGGAGCTCCTAATCAGACCCCAGAGCACATCATTAAGCACTGCCCTCAGAGGGAATTCACAGGCAGCCCACAAGATATCCACGCTGTTACACCGGAAGCTTTGACCTGGATATATTCACTGAAATTTAGAAGAATGAGAGGGGATCTCATAGAAAAATATAAAATTCTGACGGGACTGGACAGGTTAGATACAGGAAGAATGTTCCCAATGTTGAGGAAGTCCAGAACCAGGGGTCACAGTCTAAGGATAAGGGTAAGCCATTTAGGACCGAGATGAGGAGAAACTTCTTCACTCAGAGAATTGTGAACCTGTGGAATTCTCTACCACAGAAAGTTGTTGAGGCCAGTTCGTTAGATATATTCAAAAGGGAGTTAGATATGGCCCTTTGGCTAAAGGGATCAAGGGGTATGAAGAGAAAGCAGGAATGGGGTACTGAAGTTGCATGAGCAGTGGTGCAGCAGGGAGGGATTCAAATTCCTGGGGCATTGGGACCGGTTCTGGGGGAGGTGGGACCAGTACAAACCGGACGGTCTGCATCTGGGCAGGACCGGAACCAATGTCCTAGGAGGAGTGTTTGCTAGTGTTGTTGGGAAGGATTTAAACTAATATGGCAGGGGGATGGGTACCAATGCAGGGAGACAGAGGGAAATAAAAAGGAGGCAAAAGCAAAAGACAGAAAGGAGATGAGGAAAAGTGGAGGGCAGAGAAACCCAAGGCAAAGAACAAAAAGGGTCACTGTACAGCAAAATTCTAAAAGGACAAAGGGTGTTAAAAAAACAAGCCTGAAGGCTTTGTGTCTTAATGCAAGGAGTATCCGCAATAAGGTGGATGAATTAACTGTGCAAATAGATGTTAACAAATATGATGTGATTGGGATTACGGAGACGTGGCTCCAGGATGATCAGGGCTGGGAACTCAACATCCAGGGGTATTCAACATTCAGGAAAGATAGAATAAAAGGAAAAGGAGGTGGGGTAGCATTGCTGGTTAAGGAGGAAATTAAGGCAATAGTTCAGAAGGATATTAGCTTGGACGATGTGGAATCTATATGGGTAGAGCTGCAGAATACCAAAGGGCAAAAAACGTTAATCGGAGTTGTGTACAGACCTCCAAACAGTAGTAGTGATGTTGGGGAGGGCATCAAACATGAAATTAGGGGTGCGTGCAATAAAGGTGCAGCAGTTATAATGGGTGACTTTAATATGCACATCGATTGGGTTAACCAAACTGGAGTGCATAAGGGATGGTTTTTTAAACCAATATGTCGAGGAACCAACTAGGGGGGAGGACATCTTAGACTGGGTGTTGTGTAATGAGAGAGGATTAATTAGCAATCTCGTTGTGCGAGGCCCCTTGGGGAAGAGTGACCATAATATGGTGGAATTCTGCATTAGGATGGAGAATGAAACAGTTAATTCAGAGACCATGGTCCAGAACTTAAAGAAGGGTAACTTTGAAGGTATGAGGCGTGAATTGGCTAGGATAGATTGGCAAATGATACTGAAGGGGTTGACTGTGGATGGGCAATGGCAGACATTTAGAGACCGCATGGATGAACTACAACAATTGTACATTCCTGTCTGGCGTAAAAATAAAAAAGGGAAGGTGGCTCAACCGTGGCTATCAAGGGAAATCAGGGATAGTATTAAAGCCAAGGAAGTGGCATACAAATTGGCCAGAAATAGCAGCGAACCTGGGGACTGGGAGAAACTTAGAACTCAGCAGAGGAGGACAAAGGGTTTGATTAGGGCAGGGAAAATGGAGTACGAGAAGAAGCTTGCAGGGAACATTAAGACGGATTGCAAAAGTTTCTATCGATATGTAAAGAGAAAAAGGTTAGTAAAGACAAACGTAGGTCCCCTGCAGTCAGAATCAGGGGAAGTCATAACGGGGAACAAAGAAATGGCGGACCAATTGAACAAGTACTTTGGTTCGGTATTCACTGAGGAGGACACAAACAACCTTCCGGATATAAAAGGGGTCGGAGGGTCTAGTAAGGAGGAGGAACTGAGGGAAATCCTTATTAGTCGGGAAATTGTATTGGGGAAATTGATGGGATTGAAGGCCGATAAATCCCCAGGGCCTGATGGACTGCATCCCAGAGTACTTGAGGAAGTGGCCTTGGAAATAGTGGATGCATTGACAGTCATTTTCCAACATTCCATTGACTCTGGATCTGGAGTGGAGGGTAGCCAATGTAACCCCACTTTTTAAAAAAGGAGGGAGAGAGAAAACAGGGAATTATAGACCGGTCAGCCTGACATCGGTAGTGGGTAAAATGATGGAATCAATTATTAAGGATGTCATAGCAGTGCATTTGGAAAGAGATGATATAATAGGTCCAAGTCAGCATGTATTTGTGAAAGGGAAATCATGCTTGACAAATCTTCTGGAATTTTTTGAGGATGTTTCCAGTAAAGTGGACAAGGGAGAACCAGTTGATGTGGTATATTTGGACTTTCAGAAGGCTTTCGACAAGGTCCCACACAAGAGATTAATGTGCAAAGTTAAAGCACATGGGATTGGGGGTAGTGTGCTGACATGGATTGAGAACTGGTTGTCAGACAGGAAGCAAAGAGTAGGAGTAAATGGGGACTTTTCAGAATGGCAGGCAGTGACTAGTGGGGTACCGCAAGGTTCTGTGCTGGGGCCCCAGCTGTTTACACTGTACATTAATGATTTAGACGAGGGGATTAAATGTCATATCTCCAAATTTGCGGATGACACTAAGTTGGGTGGCAGTGTGAGCTGCGAGGAGGATGCTATGAGGCTGCAGAGTGACTTGGATAGGTTAGGTGAGTGGGCAAATGCATGGCAGATGACGTATAATGTGGATAAATGTGAGGTTATCCACTTTGGTGGTAAAAACAGAGAAACAGACTATTATCTGAATGGTGACAGATTAGGAAAAGGGGAGGTGCAAAGAGACCTGGGTGTCATGGTACATCAGTCATTGAAGGTTGGCATGCAGGTACAGCAGGCGGTTAAGAAAGCAAATGGCATGTTGGCCTTCATAGCGAGGGGATTTGAGTACAGGGGCAGGGAGGTGTTGCTACAGTCGTACAGGGCCACACCTGGAGTATTGTGTACAGTTTTGGTCTCCTAACCTGAGGAAGGACATTCTTGCTATTGAGGGAGTGCAGCAAAGGTTCACCAGACTGATTCCCGGGATGGCGGGACTGACCTATCAAGAAAGATTGGATCAACTGGGCTTGTATTCACTGGAGTTCAGAAGAATGAGAGGGACCTCATAGAAACGTTTAAAATTCTGATGGGGTTAGACAGGTTAGATGCAGGAAGAATGTTCCCAATGTTGGGGAAGTCCAGAACCAGGGGACACAATCTAAGGATAAGGGGTAAGCCATTTAGGACCGAGATGAGGAGGAATTTCTTCACCCAGAGAGTGGTGAACCTGTGGAATTCTCTACCACAGAAAGTTGTTGAGGCCAGTTCACTGAATATATTCAAAAAGGAGTTAGATGAAGTCCTTACTACTAGGGGAATCAAGGGGTATGGTGAGAAAGCAGGAATGGGGTACTGAAGTTGCATGTTCAGCCATGAACTCATTGAATGGCGGTGCAGGCTAGAAGGGCCGAATGGCCTACTCCTGCACCTATTTTCTATGTTTCTATGTTTCTATGATCATATTGAATGGTGGTGCAGGCTCGAAGGGCCGAATGGCCTACTCCTGCACCTATTTTATATGTTTCTATATCCGACTTAGATATTGATGTTTGATTTGCTTTGCTACTGCCGTATGGAGGAAGATGACTGGACGACTGTCCAGTTCATCAGCAACCCAACACCAGCAGGGTTCCTGCTTCTGGTGGTTACCCAGAAATGCTTGCTGAAACTCGAGGGCAGATGTGGCCAGGATCAGATTGAGCTCTGTTGCCCTCTCCCTGGTCAAGTGCTACGTGCAGTTCTGGTCACCACATTACAGGAAAGATGTGATTGCACTGGAAAGGGTGCAGAGGAGATTTACGAGAATGTTGCCAGGACTGGAGAATTTTGGCTATGAGAAAAGATTGGATAGGCTGCGCCTGTTTTCTTTGGAACAGAGGAGGCAGAGGGGAGACCTGATTGAGGTGTATAAAATTATGAGGGGCCTGGATAGAGTGGATAGGAAGGACCTATTTCCCTTGGCAGAGGGATCAACAACCAGGGGGCATAGATGTAAAGTAATTAGGGGGAGGTGTAGAGGAGATATAAGGGGAAATATCTTCACGCAGAGGGTGGTGGGGGTCTGGAACTCGCTGCTTGAAAGGTGGTAGAGGCAGAAAGCCTCACCACATTTAAAAAATATTGGATGTGCACTTGAAGTGCCGTAACCTACAGGGCTACGGACCCAGAGCTAGAAAATGGGATTAAGCCGGATAGCTCTTTGTTGGCCGGCGCGGACACGATGGGCCGAATTAGCCTCCTTCCTTGCTATAAATTTGTATGATTCTATGATAAGTGACATGCCGACACTAGATATAAGAACTATCCTCCTCGGGGAAGAACGAGAAGGCTGGCATTGTCTGCGTAGCTGTATACCAGTGTGAGCCACCATCGAGGGAAAGGTAGAGGAAACATTGGACAGAGGAGTGGAAAATAAATTATATTAACGTCAAACCATAATGATTGGTGGCAGATGATTAAAGACAATGCTCTCACTAATAGCTTTCAGCAGGCAATAAATCAGATTGTAGAATGCATCCCCCTCCCTACAGTGAGGAACCCCTATTGCTCCACCATATTGAAGTTCGAGCTGATGATATTTATACTGCAGTTTATGACATAGACCCGGGACTTGCTAAAATGTATGTTTACTGAGAAACCGTTTCATTTCTCAGGTTGAAAAATTTGATAAACTGCATTAACAAAAAACGTTTCTTTTGACGCTGTGTCTGTGATTTACATCACGTTGTGTTGTCTACATTATTGACATGCACAAGCCAAGGCACCACAGGCATCTAAACATTTACCTATGAAGGGCGGAATGTGTCACAGGCCTGTCAGATGGGAAAGCCCAGTGTTTCCACTTCAGATTAATTATGTCTGAGCTTTATCTCACCCGCGATCCCAGCATTGCTTCTCAGAACAGAAGACTCGCATTCACAATGACAATGTTAGTCAGGAGGAAAAGACAATAAAGATAATGACTCTGTTCAAAGGAATGAGGTGTTTCTCCTGGTGTCCTGGCCAACATTCCGCCCTCAACCATCACCATCAAAAACAGATTAATTGTTCATTCATCCTCTGGCTGGTATCCTGAATTGCACTGAGTCCCATTCACCCATCACCCCCTGTGCTCGCTGCCCGTGTCCTAAACTCACACCGAGACCCGATCACCCATCAGCCTCTGTGCTCACTGACCTACATTGGCTCCCGGTCTGAGTCCCGACATAGCCTCAATTTTAAAATTCACATCCTTGTTTTCAAATCCCTACATGGCCCTCGCCCCTCCCTATCTCTGTAACCTTGTCCAGATCCACAACCCTCCGCGACGTCTGCAATCCTCTAATTCTGGCTTCTTGTGCATCCCTGATTTTAATCTCTCCACCATTGGTGGCCGTGCCTTCTGTTGCCTAGACCCCAAGCTCTGGAACTCGCTCCCTTAACCTCTCCGCCTCTCTACCTCTCCCTCCTCCTTTAAGCTGCTCCTTAAAACCTGCCTCTCCTGTTCTAATATCGCCTTCTGCGGCTCGGAGTCTGATAACACTCCTGTGAAGCACCCTGGGGTGGCCTTACGCGGTCAGCGGCAGCAGTGGGGCGAAGGAAGTGCAAGATGGACAAGAAAGCAGAGTTCTCGGAGGATTGTAGGTCTGGAGGAGGTTACAGGGATAGGAAGTGGCGAGACCCGGGAGAGATTCGAGCACAGGGGTGTGAATTTTAAAATCGAGGCGTCAGTCGGCCCCACAGTTGGAAAGTGGCGATGTTAGCCACAACAGAGAGCTTTCTTCCAATCAAATCACAGAGATTCTTTGAAGCAAAGTTTGGTCCTTGCATTGTTGGCGAGCAAAAGAGAATGGAAGCTGAATCGGGAAAGTTTTTGACATCTGGTCCCTATTGTTATGAGCTGGGTGATGTGTTGTGAAGTAACTTCAGATTCATGCTAGAGTGACAAGCCAGGACCCCCACCTGAAATATGATGACCGCCTCCCCCCCCCCCCCCCAATGATGACAACAAAATATAAAATCTTTGGGCAGGTGCAGAAGCATCACCCCAACATCTCCATGGCCCCAGGCCTACCTGCAAGGCCTCAATCGTTGACAATCCGTGCCGTGTGGCAGCAAAGTGGTTCATTCCAACCATAGGCGCTCAGTATTGGAAGTGGTGCCCTGCTCTTCAGGTCAGGTCATCAAGGTCCATCAAGGTCAGAAAGTGTGAGGTCATCCACCTTGGAAAAAAAAACAATAAAAGGGAATATTATTTGAATGGGGAGAAATTACAACATGCTGCGGTGCAGAGGGACCTGGGGGTCCTTGCGCATGAATCCCAAAAAGTTAGTTTGCAGGTGCAGCAGGTAATCAGGAAGGCGAATGGAATGTTGGCCTTCATTGCGAGAGGGATGGAGTACAAAAGCAGGGAGGTGTTGCTACAACTATATAGGGTTTTGGTGAGGCCGCACCTGGAGTACTGCGTGCAGTTTTGGTCACCTTACTTAAGGAAGGAAGGGGTGCAGAGACGATTCACTAGGCTGATTCCGGAGATGAGGGGGTTACCTTATGATGATAGATTGAGTAGACTGGGTCTTTACTTGTTGGAGTTCAGAAGGATGAGGGGGGATCTTATAGAAACATTTAAAATAATGAAAGGGATAGACAAGATAGAGGCAGAGAGGTTGTTTCCACTGGTCGGGGAGACTAGAACTAGGGGGCACAGCCTCAAAATACGGGGGAGCCAATTTAAAACCGAGTTGAGAAGGAATTTCTTCTCCCAGAGGGTTGTGAATCTGTGGAATTCTCTGCCCAAGGAAGCAGTTGAGGCTAGCTCATTGAATGTATTCAAATCACAGATAGATAGATTTTTAACCAATAACGAAATTAAGGGTTACGGGGAGCAGGTGGGTAAGTGGAGCTGAGTCCATGGCCGGATCAGCCATGATCTTATTGAATGGCAGAGCAGGCTCAAGGGGCTAGATGGCCTACTCCTGTTCCTAATTCTTATGTTCTTATGTTTTTATGTTAAGGTGATTGGAGCGTGGGCAGATACAGCAGGAGCGGCGAGTTTGGGGCGAAGGAGCAGCGAGAGATTGTAGAGAGACGTGATCGGGGGCCCGGGGAGGCGTGAGTTCAGGTCTAGAAGAGGCGTGGGCCCAGGGGCAGCATGGACCAGCCCACAGTGCGATATGTGCGCACACTAGGCCCGTGCAGCAGGGCTGGTCTCCAGTCGTCTTGGTTTACCCTTGCCACTGGACCAAGACCTAGCTCTGTCAAGCCCGTTTGGTGGCTGGTGTGCAATGGCCACCACACGTTAAAAAAATCCACGCACAGGCATCTTCCACCCTTCAACATGCAGTTCTGGATCTGGAGTATTAGGTCCTTCATTGAAACACCTGTGAACTCAGCCCTTTTTGGCGTGGAAGCAAGTCATCCTCGTTTCGAGGGACTGCCTATGATGATGCACTTCAGGTCTCCAGACATAGAAACATAGAAACATAGAAAATAGGTGCAGGAGTAGGCCATTCGGCTCTTCGAGCCTACACCACCATTCAATAAGATCATGGCTGATCATTCACCTCAGTACCCCTTTCCTGCTTTCTCTCCATACCCCTTGATCCATTTAGTCGTAAGGACCATATCTAACTCCCTTTTGAATATATCCAATGAACTGGCATCAACAACTCTCTGCTGTAGGGAATTCCACAAGTTAACAACTCTCTGAGTGAAGAAGTTTCTCCTCATCTTAGTCCTAAATGGCTTACCCCTTATCCTTAGACTGTGTCCCCTGGTTCTGGACTTTCCCAACATCGGGAACATTCTTCCTGCATCTAACCTGTCCAGTCCCATCAGAATTTTATATGTTTCTATGAGATCCCCTCTCATCCTTCTAAACTCCAGTGAATACAGGCCCAGTCAATCCAGTCTCTCATCATATGTCAGTCCTGCCATCCCGGGAATTAGTCTGGTGAACCTTCGCTGCACTCCCTCAATAGCAAGAAGGTCCTTCCTCAGATTAGGAGACCAAAACTGAACACAATACTCAAGGTGTGGCCTCATCAAGGCCCTGTACATGCACGATGCGGGTCAGCCCACGGCTGCAGAAGCGGCAGAGGAGAACACGACCGGCACCTCCCACTGCCCCTCGACTGTGCGTGACACGCCCATGAGGCCATTGTCAGCTTAAATTTGGCTGCCGACTCGTTTATCCAACACAAGGTGCCAGTGACAAGACTGACACCGGCTGTGGGATCAGGACCGCTCACAGCACTTGCTGCACGAGGAGTCATGATTGTCTGTCTCTGGGAAAAGGGCCGTGACTGACGCTAATTGTTTGAGCCAACTTTGTTAGTATTTTGCTGACGTTATTGTGAGGTGACGTTTTGTAGCAGGAACACCAAAAGAATTGAGCAGCAGCATGTTGCATCAGCTCAAGAACATTCCCGGTCCCAGTAACAGGCCACAGGCTTTCATTCGGGGAGATAGAGAGATTGCTTTGATTTGGAGCCAGTCCAAGATGTCAATCACTGCTACCTCCAAAACAGAACATGCCATTTCCCTGCTAAACACAATGCTCACTCGGAAGACATATTTCACCCTGGGGCGTCACAACAGGCCTGAAGAGGCGATGTATCTGTCGGGGGTGGGGGGGTGGGGGCGCGGTTTGAGCGTGATGTAATAACAAAAGCAGACACAAAGGGGCCGTTAGCAGCTGACAAAACGGAAGTTTATCCGTCACTCCCATTATGCAACGCGTTCTTTCATTTTAAACAGTGCCCAGTTTTTCATTTCAGTATTCCATCACCGCAGCACCGTCTCCCCACCCCCCCATCTCTCTCCCCACCCCCCCAGTCTCTCTCCCCACCCCCCCAGTCTCTCTCCCCACCCCCCCATCTCTCTCCCCCCACAGTCTCTCTTCCACCCCCCCCAGTCTCTCTCCCCACCCCCCCATCTCTCTCCCCCCACAGTCTCTCTTCCAACCTCCCCAGTCTCTCTCCCCACCCCCCCAGTCTCTCTCCCCACCCCCCCAGTCTCTCTCCCCACCCCCCCATCTCTCTCCCCCCACAGTCTCTCTTCCAACCTCCCCAGTCTCTCTCCCCACCCCCCCAGTCTCTCTTCCACCACCCCAGTCTCTCTCCCCACCCCCCCATCTCTCTCCCCCCACAGTCTCTCTTCCAACCTCCCCAGTCTCTCTCCCCACCCCCCCAGTCTCTCTCCCCACCCCCCCATCTCTCTCCCCCCACAGTCTCTCTTCCAACCTCCCCAGTCTCTCTCCCCACCCCCCCAGTCTCTCTCCCCACCCCCCCAGTCTCTCTTCCACTCCCCCAGTCTCTCGCTACCCCCTACTCTCTCCCCCCCAGTCTCTCTCCCCACCCCCTCAGTCTCTCTCCCCCCAAGTCTCTCTCCCCACCCGCCCCCCAGTCTCTTCCACCCCCCCAGTCTCTCTCTACCCCCCAGTCTCTCTCCCCACCCCCTAAGTCTCTCTACCCCCCCAGTCTCTCTCCCCACCCCCCCAGTCTCTCTCCCCATCCCCCCAGTCTCTCTCTACCCCCCCAGTCTCTCTCTACCCCCCCAGTCTCTCTCCCCACCCCCTAAGTCTCTCTACCCCCCCAGTCTCTCTCCCCACCCCCCCAGTCTCTCTTCCACTCCCCCAGTCTCTCGCTACCCCCTACTCTCTCCCCCCCCAGTCTCTCTCCCCACCCCCTCAGTCTCTCTCCCCCCAAGTCTCTCTCCCCACCCGCCCCCCAGTCTCTTCCACCCCCCCAGTCTCTCTCTACCCCCCCAGTCTCTCTCCCCACCCCCTAAGTCTCTCTACCCCCCCAGTCTCTCTCCCCACCCCCCCAGTCTCTCTTCCACCCCCCCAGTCTCTCGCTCCCCCCCAGTCTCTTTCCCCCCCCAGTCTCTCTCCCCCACAGTCTCTCTCCCCACCCGCCCCCAGACTCTTCCACCTCCCCAGTCTCTCTACCCCCACAATGTCTTTCCCCACCCCCCAGTCTCTCTCCCCACCCCACCAGTCTCTCTTCCACTCCCCCAGTCTCTCTCTCTCCCCCGTCTCTCTCCCTACCCCCCAGTCTTTCTTCCCCCCCCTCAGTTTCTCTCCCCAACCCCCCAGTCTCTCTTCCACCCCCCCCTCAGTTTCTCTCCCCACCCCCACAGTCTCTCTACCCCCACAGTCTCTCTCCCCACACCCCCCAGTCTCTCTTCCACCACCCCCCCCAGTCTCTCTAGCCCCACAGTCTCTCTCCCCACCCCCCCCAGTCTCTCTCCCTACCCCCCCAGTCTCTCTTCCACCCCCCCCAGTCTCTCTCTCCCCCCCAGTCTCTCCCCCCCAGTCTCTCTCCCCACCCCCCAGTCTCTCTCTTCCACCCCCCCCAGTCTCTCTTCCACCACCCCCCGTCTCTCTCCCCCCACCGTGTCTCTCTTCCAACCCCCCAGACTCTCTCTCTACCGCCCCCCCAGTCTCTCTCCCCCCCCCAGTCTCTCTCTCCCCACCCCCCCAGTCTCTCTCTCCCCCCCAGTCTCTCCCCCCTCCCAGTCTCTCTCCCCAACCCCCAGTCTCTCTCTTCCACCCCCCCAGTCTCTCTTCCACCACTCCCAGTCTCTCTCCCCCCCCAGTCTCTCTCGCCAAACCCCCCAGGCTCTCTTCCACCCCCCCCCCCGGCTCTCTCCCCCCACCGTGTCTCTCTTCCAACCCCCAGACTCTCTCTTTACCGCCCCCCCCCAGTCTCTCTCCCCCCCCCAATCTCTCTCCCCCCCCCCCCAGTCTCTCTTCCAACCAACCCCCCCACCCCTGCCACAGTCTCTCTCTCCCCCCAAGCCTGGCGAAAGAGCAGGCTTCAGGCAGACACCTCGGTCTTTGCCCATGTCTGGCACATGGGGTGAAAGTTACACTGGGGAGGAGCGAATCCATCCCCACCCCGCCAGCCCCAGGCCGCTAATACCTCCAATTTTGCATTCACTCCCTTGTGCGAACATGCACCTTGTCCGGCCAGCAGTGAATCAGTGAAGACTGGAGACTACAATCCCACTTCCCTCCATTCCATTGTGCCAGTCATGTCTGAATGGCAGACTGGTCACGAAAGTAAGAGCCCATGCAATCCAGGGCAAAGTGGCAAGTCGGATCCAAAATTGGCTCAGAGACAGTAAGCAAAGGGTAATGGTTGATGGGTGATTTGTGTTTCCAGTGGGCTTTCTGGGCCCCTTGCTTTCTGTGGTATATATCAACGATTTAGACTTGATTGTAGCAGTTATGATTAAAAAGTTCATCGATGATACTAAAATCGGCCGTGTGGTTGATAATGAAGAAGAAAGCTGTAGACTGCAGGAAGATATCAATGAACTGGTCAGGTCAGCAGAACAGTGGCAAATGGAATTCAAAACAGAGAAGTGTGAGGTAATGCATTTGGGGAGGGTTAACAAGGCAATGGAATACACATTAAGACACTGAGAAGTGTGGTGGAACAAAGGGACCTTGGAGTGCAGGTCCACAGATCCCTGAAGGTAGCAGGCCAGGTGGATAAAGTGGTTAAGAAGGCATACAGAATACTTGCCATTATTAGCCGAGGCATAGAATACAAGAGCAGGGAGGTTATGCCTGAACTGTACAAAACACTAATTAGGCCACAGCTAGAGTACTGCGTGCACCACATTACAGGAAACATGTGATAGCACTAGAGAGGGTACAGAGGAGATTTATGAGGATGTTGCCTGGACTGGAGAATTTTAATGAGGTAAGGTTGGATAGACTGGGGTTTGTTTTAGAAACATAGAAACATAGAAAATAGGTGCAGGAGTAGGCCATTCAGCCCTTCGAGCCTGCACCACCATTCAATAAGATCATGGCTGATCATTCACCTCAGTACCTCTTTCCTGCCTTCTCTCCATACCCCTTGATCCCTTTAGCTGTAAGGGCCACATCTAACTCCCTTTTGAATATATCCAACGAACTGGACTCAACAACTTTCTGTGGTAGAGAATTCCATAGGTTCACAATTCTCTGGGTGAAAAAGTTTCTCCTCATCTCGGTCCTAGATGGCTTACCCCTTATCTTTAGACTGTGATCCCTGGTTCTGGACTTCCTCAACATCGGGAACATTCTTCCTGCATCTAACCTTTCCAATCCCGTCAGAATTTTATATGCTTCTATGAGATCCCTCTCATTCTTCTAAATTCCAGTGAATATAAACTTAGTCAATCCAATCTTTCTTCATATGTCAGTCCTGCCATCCCGGGAATTAGTCTGGTGAACCTTCGCTGCACTCCCTCAATAGCAAGAATGTCCTTCCTCAGATTAGGAGATCAAAACTGCACACAATATTCACCAATATCCTGCAGTAAGACCTCCCTGCTCCGATACTCAAATCCTCTCGCTATGAAGGCCAACATGCAATTTGCTTTCTTTACTGCCTGCTGTACCTGCATGCCTACTTTCAATGACTAATGTACCATGGCACCCAGGTCTCGTTGCATCTCCTCTTTTACTAATCTGTCACCATTCAGATAATAATCTGCCTTCCTGGTTTTGCCACCAAAGTGGATAACCTCACATTTATCCACATTATACTGCATCTGCCATGCATTTGCTCACTCACCTAACCTGTCCAAGTCACCCTGCAGCCTCTTACAGCTCACACTGCCACCTAGCTTAGTGTCATCTGCAAACTTGGAGATATTACATTCAATTCCTTTGTCTAAATCATTAATGTATATTGTAAATAGCTGGGGTCTCAGCACTGAACCTTGCGGTACTCCACTAGTCACTGCCTGCCACTCTGAAAAGGACCGTTTAGTCCCACTCTTTGCTTCCTGTCTGCCAACCAATTCTCTATCCATGTCAATACATTACCCCCAATCCCATGTGCCTTTATTATGCACACTAATCTCTTGAGTGGGACCTTGTCAAAAGCCTTTTGAAGGTCCAAATACACCACATCCACTGTTCTCCCTTATCCACTCTATTAGTTACATCCTCAAAAAATTCTAGAAGATTTGTCAAGCATGATTTCCCTTTCATAAATCCATACTGACTTGGACCGATCCTGTCACTGCTTTCCAAATGTGCTGCTATTACATCTTTAATAATTGGTTCCAGCATTTTCCCCACTACTGATGTCAGGCTAACAGGTCTATAATTACTCATTTTCTCTCTTCCCTCCTTTTTTAAAAAGTGGGGTTACAGTAGCTACCCTCCAATCTATAGGAACTGATCCAGAGTCCATGGAATGTTGGAAAATTACCACCAATGCATCCACTATTTCTAGGGCCACTTCCTTAAGTACTCTGGGATGCAGACTATCAGGCACTGGGGATTTATCGGCCTTCAATTCCATCAATTTCCCTAACACCATTTCCTGACTAATAAGGATTTCCCTCAGTTCCCTCAGTTCCTCCTTCTCGTTAGATTCTCGGTTCCCTAGTATTTTCGGGAGGTTATTCGTGTCTTCCTTAGTGAAGACAGAACCAAAGTATTTGTTCAGTTGGTCTGCCATTTCCTTGTTCCCCATTATGAATTCACCTGATTCTGACTGCAAGGGATCTGCATTAGTCTTTACTAATCTTTTTCTCTTCACATATCTATAGAAGCTTTTGCAGTCAGTTTTTATGTTCCTTGCAAGCTTACTCTCATAATCTATTTTCCCCCTCCTAGTTAAACCCTTAGTCCTCCTCTGCTGAATTCTAAACTTTTCCCAGTCCTCAGGTTTGCTGCTTTTTCTGGCCAATTTATATGCCTCTTCCTTGGGTTTAACACTATCCCTAATTTCCCTTGTTAGCCACGAGTGAGCCACCTTCCCCGTTTTATTTTTACGCCAGACAGGGATGTACAATTGTTGTAGTTCATCCATGTGATCTTTAAATATCTGCCATTGCCTATCCACTGTCAACCTTTAAGTATCATTCACCAGTCTATCCTAGCCAATTCACGTCTCATACCATCGAAGTTACCTTTCTTTAAGTTCAGGACCCTAGTCTCTGAATTAACTGTGTCACTCTCCATCTTAATGAAGAATTCTACCATATTATGGTCACTCTTCCTCAAGAGGCCTCGCACGACAAGATTGCTAATTAATTCTCTCTCATTACACAAGACCCAGTCTAGGATGACCTGCTCTCTAGTTGGTTCCTCGACATATTGGTTTAGAAAGCCATCCCTTATACACGCCAGGAAATCCTCCTCCGCAGTATTGCTACCAGTTTGGTTAGTCCAATCCATATGTAGATTAAAGTCACCCATGATAACTGCTGTATCTTTATTGCACGCATCCCTAATTTCCTGTTTGATGCCATGCCCAACCTCACTACTACTGTTTGGTGGTCTGTACACAACTCCCACTAACGTTTTCTGCTCTTTGGTGTTTCGCAGCTCTACCCATATAGATTCCACATCATCCAAGCTAATATCCTTCCTTACTATTGCATTAATCTCCTCTTTAACCAGTAACGCTACCCCACCTCCTTTTCCTTTCAGTCTAGCCTTCCTGAATATTGAATATCCCTGGATGTTGTGTTCCCAGCCTTGGTTACCCTGGAGCCATGTCTCCGTAATCCCGATTACATCATATCCGTTAACAACTATCTGCGCAGTTAATTCATCCACCTTATTACGAATGTTCCTCGCATTGAGACTCAGAGCCTTTGGAACAGAGGAGGCTGAGGTGTATAAAATTATGAGGGGCCTAGATAGGGTGGATAGGAAGGATCTATTTCCCATAGCAGAGGGGTCAACAACCAGGGAGCATAGATTTAAAGTAATTGATAGGTGGTTTAGAGGGGAGTTAAGACAATTTTTTTCACCCAGAGGATGGTGGGGGTCTGGAACTCACTGCCTAGTGGTAGAGGCAGAAACCCGCACCACATTTAAAAAGTATCTGGATGTGCACTTGAAGTGCTGTAACCTACAGGGCTACGGACCAAGAGTTGGAAAGTGGGATTAGGCTGGGTAGCTCTTTGTCGGTCGGCGCGGACATGATGGGCCGAAATGGCCTCCTTCCGTGCTGTAAATTTCTATGGTTCTATGATGAATGGAAATCGATCACCTCCTTTCTCCTTTCCTTCCAGACCATCTCTGGTAATGTCATTGACATAAAGGAAAGGCTCCATTGATTTCATTGAAGGGGTTGCAACCTTGGGTGAACCAATCAGCTGCCCAACTTTTGGGAAAAGTGCTGACTGTGTGTTTTAGCTGTCATAAGAAGAAAAAGATTGCAGGGATATGGGGAAAGAGCGGGGGAGTGGGACTAACCGGGTTGCTCTTCAAAAGAGCCGGCGCAGACTTGATGGGCCGAATGGCCTCCTTCAGCGTTGTACTATTCTATGATTGTAAGGGTCCGAACTTGGTGAAAGCTAAGGCCCGCCCAAGTGCCGCCCAAAGGACCGGCGAGAGACCGGGTGGTACTTTTCCAGGAAGATTCCACTAAAAGATCTGCCAGTACCGCCCGGTGGTTAAAAAAAAATGACTTACGCCGTGAAACTGGGCGGCGGGCGGGAGCTCCCAATCTTGGCAGCAAATGCGATCCTCGCCAAAGTGTCGCCGAGGATTGAGTTGGGCCCAGGGAGGGAGGAACACATAAAAATAAAAACTTACACCAAAAGAAAAATAATCCACTGGAAAATCTTCAGGGGACCCCATCCACATAACTCGCTGAAAAAAAAAATAACAGAAGTTCACTAACCTTTTTTTGTAGGTCTTCTTACTTACCGTCGGGGATAAACCAGCCTCCCTGCGATGGCCCTTCCCCCCACCGCCCGTTGCCACCGATTCCCACCTGGAGGAATCTGCCAATCAGCAGGCGGGAGTATACTTACGCGACTTGCGCACTAGCGGCCGTCAGCGTGCGGTTCCCAGTGGTCCTCCCCCTCTTCTCCCCCCCCCCCCACCCCCGCCGGTGGGAGGCCTAGAGGAAGCTGGCACCGAGGGGAGACTGTCCAGAAAGCTCGGCGGCAGCCTGTGGCAGTGGCCGGTAAGGCCACCAAGTTCGGGCCCTTTGATTGTAAAGAAAAAAAGAAAAGACTTGCATTTATGTAGGTCATTATCACATTGCTGTCTGTGGGAGCTCAATTGGCTACACTCCAAAAGTACTTCATTGGCTGTAAAGCGCTTTGAGACGTCCGATGGTTGTGAAAGGCGCTATAGAAATGCAAGTCTTTCTTTCTTTCTTTCAGAGAGCAGTGTAATTTTCCAATATTGTGCTCCCTCTGGATACTCTCAGCCACTGGGAGCATGTATCAAAAACTCAGAGACCAGCCGAGCCCAAATTTCCAATAAAGCTTCTCTGCCAAGACCAGAAGGTCAAAAAAATACCATGATCATTTTTCTCTGTTTTCATTGATCTATGAGCGGCATAGCCCAGATTTAACTGTGGCAGGGCATCTTACTGCATCTGCATCTTCAACATTCACTCCCTCCACCAGCGCGCACTGTGGCTGCAGTGTGTGCCATCTACAAGATGCACTGCAGCAAATTGCCAAGGCTTCTTCAGCAGCACCTCCCAAACCCATGATCTCCACCACCGAGAAGGACTAGGGCAGCAGGTGCATGGGAACACCACCACCTCCACGTTCCCTTCCAAGTTACACACCATCCTGATTTTGAAATATATCATCCATCCCTTCATTGTCGCTGGGTCAAAATCCTGGAACTCCCTCCCTAACAGCACTGTGTGGGAGCACCTTCACCACACGGACTGCAGCGGTTCAAGAAGGCGGCTCACTACCATCTTCTCAAGGGGCAATTAGGGATGGGCAATAAATGCCGGCCTTGCTGGTGATGCCCACATCCAGGAATGAATTAAAAAAAGACTTACCCTTGCACCTTTAGGCTTTACATGTTTTGCGTGGCGAGTTGCTGAAAGTGTAAGCTGACAAGGTCTCAGTGAGGGAAACGGGATATCTAGGACCCCAGCGAGCAGGGAAAGCAACTGTGTATCTCCTTAACCAATCAGATTGAAGGATTGTGTAATTAACAGCACAAGGACTGAGAAGAAAGTCCAAGTGGGTGAGTTCAATGTCAAATCAGGTACAGAAAGAGAAATAAAGAGCGGGAAAGAAAGATTGGATTAATAGAGAGAAAAACAAGACAGAAAGAAGAAGTAAAACATTTTTAAATGTTAAATTTGAAATTTTTTTAATCTCCAACAACTATCACTATCGGATGGAATGAGACTGCACACTTGTGATACAGGTGCAGCGCCGAGAATCCAGAATGTTCCGGAATCTGGACTCCGGACCGATCAGTGACAGGGACATCCAGAACCGTAAAATGTTCCGGAATCCAGAGCCGATAATGCTGCCCTTACCTCGGGGCCCCGCCGCTGCCTGACTTCGCACCTCGCCTCACCATCCCTCACCTCGCCTCACTCACCTCTGCTGCCCTTACCTCGGGGCCGCCTCGCCGACCCGCCCAACAACCTGGGCGGGGCCCTCCCGCCCGACAACAACCTCAAGGTGGGCCCGCTGACAACCTCTTTGGCGGGGCCCGCCCGACGACATCCTCCTCGGTGGGACCGGACAGCCCGAACAGATCTACGGTGGGAATCCCCCCCACCTTTCTGGCGTTCCGAAATACGGAAATGCCCAAACCTGGGCTCAGGTGTTTCCGGATTCGTGATGTCAGAAAACAAATCGAAAATCCGGAAAAGCCCGGAATCCGGAATGACCTCGTGTGTCAGTATTTACAGAGGGTCCCCTGGAGTGTGTCAGTTTGTACAGGGAGGTCCCCGGGAGTGTGTCAGTATTTACAGGGGGTCCCCGGGAGTGTGTCAGTATTTACAGAGGCACCTGGGAGCCTGTCAGTATTTACAGGGGGTCCCCGTGAATGTGTCAGTATTTACAGGGGGTCCCCGGGAGTGTGTCAGTATTTATAGGGGGTCCCCGGGGAGTGTGTCAGTATTTACAGGGGGTCCCCAGGAGTGTGTCAGTATTTACAGGGGGTCCCCGGGAGTGTGTCAGTATTTACAGGGGGTCCCCGGGAGTGTGTCAGTATTTACAGGGGGTCCCCGGGAGTGTGTCAGTATTTACAGGGGGTCCCCGTGAATGTGTCAGTATTTACAGGGGGTCCCCGGGAGTGTGTCAGTATTTATAGGGGGTCCCCGGGGAGTGTGTCAGTATTTACAGGGGGTCCCCAGGAGTGTGTCAGTATTTACAGGGGGTCCCCGGGAGTGTGTCAGTATTTACAGGGCGTCCCCGGGAGTGTGTCAGTATCTACAGGGGGTCCCCGGGAGTGTGTCAGTATTTACATGGGTCCCCGGGAGTGTGTCAGTATTTACAGGGGTCCCCGGGTGTGTGTCAGTACTTAAAACGGGTCCCCGGGGAGTGTTTCCGTATTTACAGGGTGTCCCCGGGAGTGTGTCAGTATTTTCAGGGAGTCCCCAGGAGTGTGTCAGTATTTACAGGGGGTCCCCGGGAGTGTGTCAGTATTTACGGGAGGTCCCTTGGAGTGTGTCGGTATTGGCAGGGGGTCCCTGGGAGTGTGTCGATATTGGCAGGGGTTTATAAAACGAAAATTGACAAACAGCCAGGTAAAGAAATAAAGAGATAACCAAAAGCTTGGTCCAAGGGGTAGGTTTTAAGGTGCGTCTTAAATGAGGAGAGAGAGACAGAGAGGTTTAGAGAGAGAACTCCAGAGCTTCGGACCCAGGCATAGCGAAGGAAATCATGGATATGCAGAAGGCCAGAATGGGAGCAGTGTTGAGATCTCGGAGGGTTATGGTGTTGGAGGAGGTTACAGAGAGAGGGAGGGGTGAGGCCGTGGAGGGATTTGAACACAAGGATGAGTGAGGAAAAAAGGCTGGGGTTGGCGGGGGGTGGGGGGGAGAAGGAGAAAAATAAATGAAGAAGATACAGAAACAAACAGGAAACCAGCTGGACTTTGGAACCCCTGTAATTTGCTTATGGCTTAAGAGCTCGCGGAAAAGAGTTGGAAGACAGAGCAATCAGTAGCACCGGCCAGGAATCATGCCATGGAATTTTTACTAATAACCCTTAGTTTAAAATGCCTATTGACTGTTGTATGTAATGATGCGTACAGGAATATAAGGCCTGACACTTTAGCTCACTGAGTTTGTTTGCTTTCCGAGATGAATACTTACATCGCAATAGAATCTGTCAAGATTATTAGTGGATTAGGAGGTGATCGAGCTCACTGCCTATTAACTGCTGGGACCAGAATTCTTTGCATAGCTGACATCAAAGTTAAACGTTTTAAAATCTCCGCACAGCTAGCCCAGAGGAACCCCCCCTCCCGCCCCCATCGGAAGCCGTGCATTCAAACATAATGACTCTAAGTCCCTTCAAATCTCTGTGTGTGCTGCCGGCAATATACTTGACCCTTCAGGATGATCAGAAGGGGAAGATGACAGCAGGTAGCTTAAATGTTCCTTGATGGAGGTGGATTCCCATCAGAAGACTACATGTTGATTATTAAGGTGACGGTTGGTCTCTGTGATGGGCCAGATTAACCCCTCACTGAGATTAAAATTCAGACATTGTAGAAAAATAAACATATATATATATATATCTTTTTTTTTTTAAATGGTTTTAAGATATGTCTGAGGTCTTGCTGCTTTTTCTCCCCATCCAATTTCCACTCATGCTCTGTTGAGGTGCTGAATCACACTGGGTATAACCCCAGTACCAGTACCACAGCCTTCCTGAGTGAGCTGGGAGAGCAAGTGTCCAGCTGCTTTTCATAAGGCCAGGTTTCAGGATAGCGACATAAGTGCCACTGCTCTCCTTTTTATGTTCGACCGTCCAGCCCATCTCCCACGACAACCTGCTGCAAGGTGGCCGCCGATTTATTGCCCATGCATCGAATGGGTGGCGTGCAAGAGTGACGTACTAATAACCTCAATTTTAAACTCTCAACTTTGTTTTCAATTAAAGGGGCTGCGTGACCCAAAGAAAAATCCGGGGAACATTGGTCGTGGGTTGAAGTCCCACTCCAGACACTTGAGCACAAAACTGAGGATGACACCCCATGCCAGTACTGTGGGGGTGCTGCACTGTCGGAGGTGCTGTCTTTCAGATGAGATGTTGAACCGTCTGCTCTCTTGAGTGGATATAAAAGATCCTGTGGTGCTCGTCAAAGAAGAACATGGGCATTCTCTTCAGTAATCTGGCAAATATTTATCACTCAGCCAATACCTAAAAACCAAATGATCTGGTCAACATCACGTTGCTGTTTGTGGGAGCTTGCTGTGCACAAAATTGGCTGCTGCGTTTCTTACATTACAATAGTGACTGCACTCCAAGTTTTCTCATTGACCGTCAAGAGCTTTGGGGCACCCTAAGATTGTGAAACTGTAGAAATTCAAGTTCTTTCTATCTTTACTAAGCCATACACATCAAGAAGGTCTCATTAGGTGGGGCATGACAATGGGCCTCAGCACCCCAGCACGAGGCAGGGTACCCATCAACCAGCGATCCTATGCCCAATCATCCCGTCCAATGTTCTTCGCTGGAATGTGTTTGTGTGTGATGGTCCGTTGTGTGATGGTCAGTTGGTCGGGTCACATCGTCTGCATGCCTGGCACGAGACTCCCAAAGCAAGTGCTCTACTCGGAACTCCAACACCGCAAGAGAGCCCCAGGAGGGCAGAGGACACCCTCAAAGCCTCCTTGATAAAATGCAACATCTCCACTGATATCTGGGAGTCCCTGGCCCAAGACCGCCCTAAGTGAAGGAAGAGCATCCGGGAGGGCGCTGAGCACCTCGAGTCTCATCACCGAGAGCATACAGAAAACAAGCGCAGGCAGCAGAAGGAGCGTGCGGCAAACCTGTCCCACCCACCCTTTCCTCCAACGACTGTCTGTCCAACCTGTGACAGAAACTGTAGTTCCCGTACAGTCACCTGAGAACTCAGTTTGAGAGTGGAAGCAAATCTTCCTCGATTTCGAGGAACTGCCTATGATGGTGATGATGATGATGATTAGAAACATCGAAACATAGAAATTTACAGCGCAGAAGGAGGCCATTTCGGCCCATCGTGTCCACGCCGGCCGACAAAGAGCCGCACGGCCCTCGGTCAGCAGTTCTGAAGGTTACATATAAACCTATGAACAATGAACAATGGCGGACAGGTAAAGAGCATCTGGCCCAACCAGTCCGCCCCACACAACTGCGACACCCCTTATATTGAATCATTCTACACTCCACCCCAACCGGAGCCATGTAATCTCCTGGGAGAGGCAAAAAAACAGATAAAAACCCAGACCAATTGGGAAAAATAAATCCGGGAAAATTCCTCTCCGACCCATCCAGGCGATCGAAACGAGTCCAGCAGATCACCCTGGCTGTATTCGATTCCCTGCAGTACTTACCATAAGACAGAATCAGACTCAGTTGTGATGCCTCTTATGCTTTTTTTGTTCTTGGTTTGCCAACTCCCAACCTTGCGGACGTCAACCATAGCCATAGAATCGTACAGCACAGGAGGAAGCCTTTCGGCCCATTGCTCCAGTGCTGGCCCCTTGGAAAGAACTATCGAATCAGTCCCACTCTCCTGCTCTTTCCCCGTAGCTCTGCAATAAGCTAAACTTGGTAGGTTTGTTTTTTAGACCAGCGGCGAGGAAAACCCTTTCCCCGTTGGTTCTTCCCAACATCTGCGGGTCTCCCTGGGTGCTGCGAGCAGTCGGATTCTGGTGGCAATACCAACTCCAATTGACTAACGTTACAGCAACAACAACAACAACAACTTGTATTTATATAGCACTTTTAATGTAGTAAAACAATCCAAGGCACTTCACAGGAGTGATTATCAATCAAAGTTTGACACCGAGCCACATAAGGAGATTTTAGGACAGGTGACCAAAAGCCTGGCCAAAGAGGCAGGTTTTAAGGAGTGTCTTAAAGGAGGAGAGAGAGGTGTAGATGTTTAGGGAGGGAATTCCAGAGCTTGGGGCCCAAGCAACAGAATGCACGGCCACTGATGGTGGAGCGATTATAATCAGGGATGCCCAAGAGACCATATTTGGAGGAACGCAGAGATTGCGGGGGATTGTGGAGATTACAGAGATAGGGAGGGGCGAGACCATGGAGGGATTTGAACACAAAGATGAGAATTTTAAAATCAAGGCAATGCCGGACTGGGAGCCAGTGTAGGTCGGCGAGCACAGAGGGTGATGGTGAGCGGAACATGGTGTGAGTTAGGACACGGGGCACAGGAGGTGATGGGTGAGCGGGACTTGGTGCGGGTTAGGACACGGGGCAGTGAGCACAGGGGGTGATGGGTGAGCGGGACTTGGTGCGGGTTAGGACACGGGGCAGCGAGCACAGGGGGTGATGGGTGAGCGGGACTTGGTGTGAGTTAGGACACGGGGCAGCGAGCACAGGGGTGATGGGTGAGCGGGACTCGGTGCGAGTTAGGACACGGGGCAGCCGAGTTTTCCTCTCAGTCTAATGTTACTGGTTTACTGCACAGCCTTCACTGTGAAGTTTCTGAATTAGCCCAGTGATAAAGGGAGTCTCCGTTCTGAGACTGGAATGATAGGGGGTAGGGGCTGGAGGAGGTTCATCATCATAAGCAGTCCCTTGAAATCGAGGAAGACTTGCTTCCACTCTATAAATGAGTTCTCAGGTGACTGAACAGTCCAATACGGGAATTACAGTCTCTGTCACAGGTGGGACAGACAGTGGTTGAAGGAAAGGGTGGGTGGGGAGTCTGTGCATGTGTATTTAAAAAAAATCTAAAAGCTGGCACACCGGCTGCACAGGACCCCTGGAACATCCGCCACTACCTTCGGACTCAGAGGCAAGAGAGCGACCCACTGAGCCATGGCTGGCACCACCATTCGGGAATTACTTCCTTCTGCCAAGGTCAAATCGTAAAGTGCTAGAATCTTTGTAGACACGGGAGCTTTTGATCCTTTACACCTCCTTTGAAAAAAAGAGTTGCCTTATTTCCAGACGGGTTCCCCATTCCTGAAGTCAGCAGCATCTATATTCAATTCGGTGCCTTTGGAATCCGCTTTGCTGTCCTCCCCAGGTCGTTCATAAGCAAGAAAACTTGGGCAAGTGCAGATGGAGCAAGGCGAATAGCTGTCGGACAGGGGAAGCTTTGGACTGTCGTGCAATTTGATGCAAAATATACCACTAAATTAAGAGACTATTTTATATATATGTGTAAAAAATATGCGGAATGGTTCAGAAATCAAGGTGGGTCAGGTGATCCTCCCAACTACTCTTTCCCAACCAACATTTCACTGGGAGGCCACAGAGTCATCACAAGGTCATTCCAGACGGAATTATAAAGGTGAAATCATCCACTCAATGGGGGGGGGGGGGAGGGGGGAATTAAAGGGGAGGTGCGGTGTGCAATTGTTTTAGGGTGGCCTTGCCCTGGGATCATTGAAGAAACAATTGGGTCTTACAGTGGGGAGACTTTAAGGGGGAGAAATTGCGGCGTTCGCTAACGGGGCGGAAACGACTTCTCGCCCGGGACAGGGAGCTGTTACCGCTTCCCGCGAAATCCCGCGGGAGTTAGCCGAGGCGCGCACACCGGTAGTGCCCCGCTCCCGCCGGTAGCGCCCCAGGTAAGTGCGCTGTGTCCCGTTTTCGCCCCGGATTGGAACGTTCAGCAGTGTCCCGTGAGGCCCTCCGCGGGCGATGCCCACTCCAGCCACGCGGGTTGCGGATTCAGGCCGCCATCCGCTCGCGGGGCGAAAATTAAAGGGGAGCTGCGGCGCAGCAATTTGTTTTTTTCCACGACCTTGCCTTGCGGAATTTTGCGGTGTCCGTGCCGCCATGTTGCACCCCACTCCCCAGTGGCCCCTCGGCCCACTGCACAGTTCGCAGCGTCCCTCCTTTTCAATAGAAGGGGAGATTACCTGTAGCACTGGAAAATTCCCACAATTGGCAACCCCAGTCCCGCCCCTGAGAAGAGGCGGAGCGCGCGACATTGCACTCCCCGTCCTCCCGGGGGCTGTAATTCCCAATCTCGCTTCCGGGGCGGGACATCCGCGCCTGGTGTAGGACGTCCCACTGAATTTCGGCCCCTAAGACTTTTCTGGATGGATATAAAGATATTGGCCGAATCACCTTTCTCATGTATAATCAGCACAAGACAATCTGTGTAATAATGGCACCAAAACCTGTGGATTTGGAATTTAACACAGCTTCAACTCTTGGTGTTGTCCGAACAAGGCTTCAAAGCAAGTGCTGGGCCCCAAAAACATTCAGTCGTTCACATTAATTGCGACTCTCGCAACAAACTGCAACTGCCAAGGATGTTTAATCCACAATTACTCAGGCTCCAGCCCCTGTGTTACTTCATTTTCATCTCATGACGGTTTAATCAGGGGATTGACGGCCCCCCCTCACACTCCCGCCATTGGCACCCAACACGTCCATCCTCGCAACGTTCCCTCTCCCCGCACCTAACCAACAGACTCTTCGTCACTCAGTGAATGATTCTTGACTGTCAATTACCCCCCCTCTCCCCCGCCCCCACCCTACTCCCCCCCCACACGGCCCTCCCCCACCCCCTGTCACCTCCCCCCCTCTCCCCCCACTCACCCGACATGGCCTCCCCACCCCCCAGTCACCTCCTCCCAACTCCATCCCCCCTTCCCCCCACCTCACCCCCCCCACATGGCGCCCTCGTCACCTCCCACCCCCCACCCCACCCCACTCCCCGCCACATGGCCCCCCCACCCAATCTCCAAAATTTATCCCTCACGTTTGCTTGCAGCGGTGTGCGGGATATTAATCCCTGGAGACTCCCCAAAACAATCCCAGAGGGTTGGTGCCCCTAGTCCCATTTTATTAAATGTGGCCGGGAGGGGTGGGAGTGGGGGGGGTGGGGGGAGGGAACGATTATCTTGATATTTTGGGGGAGAAATTCGGGAGCGCTAATCTTTTCCTACTATTAAGAAACTTGGGGCTAGCGCTCCAGGCAGGAAGTGGAACTAACTCAGGCGTTCCACGCCCTTCCTGGAGCGCAATGGGCAGCAGGCGGGGCAGTGAGCGGAGCATTGTTGCTCACTGGGCCGTGCAGCGCTGCCCCGTTGGAACGCTCCTTCCCTCCCTTAAAGGGAAGGCCCATCGCTGCAGGCTCAGCAATAGAATTTACCTGGACACTGACGGCAGCCGCGATTCGGCCCGATCGGCCCGACGCACTGCGGCAGAGTGCCGGGCCGAACGATCGCGGGCAAAGACAAGCAGCGGCAAACCTGAAAGACAGCAGTTACATTTTATTTCTCATTTACCCCGGCCACTCCTGGCCTTTAAGCATCGCCCCTCCGAAGCGCCCTGCCTCCTGATGCACGCCTCCTGCCGCTGTCGGTGTTTCCGACCGGCAATGCCGCGGGGGGGGAACCCAAGTTCGAGTCCGGGGCGCGACAGGGGCGATGCGCACGGCGGTGACATCACGATCTCCGGGTGAAGGAGATCGGGGCGCAATGCCGCACCGCCGCCAGCGCAAACCTCTCGCCGAATATGGCGGGAGCGGAGTCGATGTTATCATCACGCCCGGTCCGTATGCAGTTAGCGCCGTCGGGAAGGCGATAACAGGAGGCACTACGGAGACCAAGTTCCAGACCTTTGAAATCTTTTTCTTGGCCCTTTGTTGGCATGGTGCTAAGAGGCTCGCTGCACAGAGCAGTGTTCCCAGTCTACGACAAAGGTACTAGGGTTAATTAGTCCATAAGAAAGGTTAAAGAGTTGCCCCTCACACATCCGCCTGGCCTCCCTAAATTATTCAAATATAGTCATCATAGCAGCCTAACTGTTTATGCAGGTAATGAGCATATGCAGTCTATTTATGCTAGATTATTCCTTTATCACATTTCAAACCTCATTTCAGCTCTCATGTCTCATCCCTCAGGGCATCATCAAGCAACTTAAGTCGTGCTATTTCCCTCCTGTGGTGAGATAGCAGGGGCTTCTCAGAGTGACTGATGAGGACCACTGGTTTCCGCAAATAGCGTTTGCTTTAATAGATATTTTCTTTTTGATTATCATAGCTAAAAATTATCATGATTATTGAGGTACAATGATCTTTCGATAAATGTGTTCCTTTACATGCCGGTACCCACAGCACGCATCACTGTCTTAATAGTCGCTAGCTATAAGCAGCAACAACAACACGCTTATATAAACCTATTAAAGAACCACTTGTGTCCCCCTAAATGATTACGGGGCTCAGCAAAGTGTATTAGTTATACTGATAACTAGCAGTAGGCTGATTGAGTGATTGCGTTTACTATGAGGCACTGAAACCCTTCTCACATTGCAGCTGAACTTTGCTCTACTCGAAGCTCCCTCACGGCAAACGAGCCAAAGGTGGGCAGCGGAAGCGTTACAAGGACACCCTCAAAGCCTCCCTGATAAAGTGCAACATCCCCACTGACACCTGGGAGTCCCTGGCCCAAGGCCGCCCTAAGTGGAGGAAGTGCATCCGAGAGGGCGCTGAGCACCTCGAGTCTCAACGCCGAGAGCATGCAGAAAACAAGCGCAGACCGCGGAAAGAGCGTGCGGCAAACCAGTCCCATCCACCCCTTCCCTCAACGACTATCTGTCCCACCTGTGACAGAGTCTGTGGCTCTCGTATTGGACTGTTCAGCCACCAAAGAACTCACTTCAGGAGTGGAAGCAAGTCTTCCTCGATTCCGAGGGACTGCCTATGATGATGAGCTGAATTTGAGCAATGGTTGGTGTTGACACTTGCTCGTTGCCCACTGGGTTTTAATCTTCAAGTTTGGAAACCAACAGTAAAAGAACAAAATCGGACAGAGAGGAGGGAGGCAGAGACCCAATGAAGTGCCTGCTTTCCTTTTCCGACTCCCGCTCCATACCCTAAAGTATCAGCATGGCTCAGTGGGCAGCGGTCTCACCTCTGAGTCAAAGGGTGGTGGACTGGATTTTAGGCCTTTCTGTTTTTGGGGTGAAAACGGAGGCGGGGTGGGAAAGTTACCGGCCGGGAATAGTTTGCGCTTTGGTAAAGGAAGTCTCGGCACCTGGGCCCTGCGTCAGGGGGCGCAGCGCGAAGGGAGGCGTTGTACACTTTTCGAGGCGCAAGGATGGGAAACTCACGAACTAAAGTGCCGGGCCGCGTGCGCTCCGAGAGAGGCCGGGGGTGGGGGGAGGCAGGGGGTGGGGGGGAGTGGGAGAACCTCTTACACAAAAACATTCCCAAAACATTGCCCATCACCACAACACAAATCGCTAAAAACATTAAAAGAACAAACACTCGCAACTGCCTGCAGAGTACCTTACCTCCCTCTGCGCCGCCGGCTATGCCGAACTGCACTGATTTCTCAGGCGGTCATTGCGGGCGGGCGGATCGGGCAAAAGTCCGAGCTCCTGCCGGTGTCGCAGCGAGAGGCGTTGCACACTTGGCACGGCTCGTCCCGCCGGTGCTGCTCAGCGCCGCCACAAAACCGGACCAGAGGATCGCGACGGGGCGCAGGAGAACCTATCGCCACCTTTCACGCCGCTTGGGGGGTGAAACCCCGAAAATCAAGCCTTGTGTCTTTAAGCCTCACTTTGGACTTGAGCACATGGCCTGGGAGTTTTAATCAGAGTTGCTCATTGACTCCCTCTGTTATATATCTCTCTCTCTCGCTCCAATCGCACTGATTCCCTCTGGTAAATATCTCATTCCATTCTCACTGATTCCCCAATATGTAAACATAGAAACATATAAAATAGGTGCAGGAGTAGGCCATTCGGCCCTTCGAGCCTGCATCACCATTCAATATGATCATGGCTGATCATGCAACTTCAGTACCCCATTCCTGCTTTCTCTCCATACCCTTTGATTCCTTTAGCCGTAAGGGCCACATCTAACTCCCTTTTGAATATATCTAACGAACTGGCCTCAACAACATTCTGTGGTAGAGAATTCCACAGGTTCACAATTCTCTGGGTGAAAAAGTGTCTCCTCATCTCGGTCCTATATGGCTTACCCCTTATCCTTTGACTGTGTCCCCTGGTTCTGGACTTCCCCAACATTGGGAACATTCTTCCTGCATCTAACCTGTCCAAACCCGTCAGAATTTTATATGCTTCTATGAGAGTGCCTCTCATTCTTCTAAATTCCAGTGAATATAAGCCTAGTCAACCCAGTCTTTCTTCATATGTCATTCCTGCCATCCCAGGAATCAGTCTGGTGAATCTTCGCTGCACTCCCTCAATAGCAAGAACATCCTTCCTCAGATTAGGAGACCAAAACTGCACACAATACTCAAGGTGTGGCCTCACCAAGGCCCTGTACATCTGCAGTAAGACCTCCCTGCTCCTATACTCTAATGGAGCTTCCGCCATACTTACAAACATATGAATAATGACGGAAGGTAAAGACCCTCTGGTCCATTGAGCCTGTCCCACACAATTACGATACCTTGCGTATCACAACGTATACATTCTCCATTCCATCTGAAACCATGTGATCTCCTGGGAGAGGCAAAAAAAAGATAAAAAACCCAGGGCAATTTGGGGAAAAAAAATCTGGGAAATTCCTCTCCGACCCATCTAGGTGATTAAAACTAGTCCAGGAGATCACTCTGGACCTGAATCCCCTGCAGTACCTACCCTTCTGTAAGAGGTGATCACCGCCCCAGCCAGAAACAAATCCAGTTCTCGCTCGAAGGAATTCAGCGAGGCTGCATCCACCGCCATACTTCCGGTGAAGTTTAGCGGGGGCAGCACTGAGGAAATTCCTGGCCATAATTGCCTGGCAAAAGAACCAGGGAAGTGAGTTGTTGTGATCTGGAACGCTGTGCCTGAAAGGGCGGTGGGAGCAGATTCAATAGTAACTTTCAAATACTTGAAAAGTAAAAATTTGCAGGGCTATGGGGAACAAGCGGGGAAGTGGGACTAATTGGAGAGCTCTTTCAAAGAGCCGGACTGAATGGTTTCCTTCTGCACTGTAAGATTCTGTGATAGTCTAGTGTGAGACCCTTGGGTCACACTATCAGGGACAAATGTTTAACACTAACTTTACCCCGTTTATTCCAAGTGGGCAGTAATATAATTTCTGGGAATGTTGGAAATTAAGGACTTCCTGCAATGGGTCAGTTGATAAATACATTATCCAGCATAGAACTGAAGTACACAGGCCAGGGAGGTACCTGGTCCAATCCCGAGATTGGGTTGGCAGTCGAGACATTACAATTGCCGCAGCGAGGGGAAAATAAATCAGACAAGGTTCCCTTTCCTCAATGCCTTCGAGTGACCCCCTTCTCGACAGTAAGAATGTGTGAAACATGTGCATTCTCGATGGTGCGAATGCTATGTGCTTCAATGTGGGTTTGTCAGATTCACTCAACATCGTAAGCCCACTCCAACCCAAGTCAGAGCTACTTAATGTCAGTTTATCTCCGATGTGTATCGCCTCTTAAAGCTTTGATTAAGTTTCCAAGCGGAGGAGAAAGAAAGACTTGCATTTCTATAGCCCCTTTCACGAACACTGGGCATCTGAAAGCGCTTTACAGCCAATGAAGTATTCTTGGAGTGTAGTCACTGTTGTAATGTGGGAAACGCAGCAGCCAATTTGCACACAGCAAGCTCCCACAAACCGCAATGTGATAATGACCAGATAATCTGTTTTTGTTATGTTGATTGAGGGATAAATATTGGCCCTAGGACACCGGGGATAACTCCCCTGCTCTTCTTCGAAATAGTGCCATGGGATCTTTTACTTCCATTTGAGAGGGCAGACAGGGCCTCGGTTTAACACCTCATCTGAAAGGCGGCACCTCCGACAGTGCAGTACTTCCTCAGAACTGCACTGGAGTGTCAGCCTGGATTTTTGGGCTCATGTCCCTGGAGTGGGACTTGAACCCACAACTTTCTAACTCAGAGGTGAGTGTGCTGCCCACTGAGCCACGGCCGACACTGTTATGCCCAGTTGCACATCTCAGATGGCATTTATGCCACAAGTGGGCATGTCGACAATGCACTAAAGTGCCAAGAGTGTTCCATCCAGTCTCATCGCACTGTTTCCTGCTCAGACTCATTGCCTCAAATCTGTGAAACTCATTAAAGCCTTTGTTTAACCTCCCTCCTCACTCTAAGGGCTTTTAAAACCCAAGATTGGAGTCACTTAAGCATTACTTTTCTATTTATCTCACAGCCTCTCCTGCTGTCTTCACCCTTGGTATAACTTCATCTAGACTTCTCAAATTAAAATCAAGTTGGTCGCGACATTTTCATTGTATGGGAGGTAGATTTGTTTTATTTGGTTTGGTGCCACAGGGAACCAGATAGATAATTAACAGAAAGGACTCGCGTTTATATATTACGCCTGTTAGGACGTCCCAAAACGCATTAGTCAATGAAGTACTTTTGAAGTGTGGTCACTGTTGTAATGCCGGAACTGGGGTCGGCAATTTGTGCACAGCAAACTCCCACGCACAGCAATGAGATGATGGCCAGGTAATCCGTTTGGTTGCGGGATAAATACTGGCCGGGATACCGGGGTTTGCTCCCCTGCTCTTCTTCAAGGATCTTTTACGTCCGCCCGAGAGGGCTGACGGGGCCTCGGTTTAACATTTAAATTCGAAAGACAGCAGTGCGGCCTTCCCTCAGTGTAGATTAACTGCCCAACAGCCTGTGGGAGCTTGCTGTGCACAAATTGGCTGCCCGCGTTTCCCCTGACGTTACAACCCTGTGACCACGCTGCAAACGTACCTCGTTATCTCTGAAACGCTGTGGGTCGTGATGCAAGACCTTTCTGTTAATCATCTACACCGGGTTGTGGGGGCTCAAATCCCACTCTCAGAGACTCGAACCCCCAACCTTCTGACCCGGAGGCGAGAGTGCTGCCCACTGAGCCACGACCGAGACCTAACCCAGCTTCAGTTATGTTTGTGTCAGCAGCCCACGTTTTCATTGCCAAACCCATAAAAATAAACGAATCACGCACATTTAAATAATCCGATTGCCCCCTCTGTGTACATCCTGTAATATACCTGCATTTTCCTTCACGGTTCATTAGCACTGAATGAATTTTTTGCACAGGCAATGTTGCACTGCCGAAAGATTGATGGCCGGACCCAATCAAACAAGGGAGCTGTGGATGCAAAGGCGTTTACACTACAATCCATTTTTCTTTTGTGTAAACACGATGACAGCAAAAGAAGCAATCACTTTCAGCTCACAGGAGGTCCCTTGTTGCTGTGCCATGTCGTGTCCAGGTGCTCCTGCACAACCGAGGCAGCGGTCAGTTGAGATCCTGGTGACCCACTTTTGCAAAAAGAAGGAAATATAGAAAAAAATAAAGAAATATAGCGCCTTTCACAACCTCAGGATGTCCCAAAGCACTTTACAGCCAATGAAGTACTTTTTGGAGTGTAGTCATTATTGTGATGTAGGAAACGCGGCAGCCAAATTGCGCACAGCAAGCTCCCACAAACAGCAGTGTGATAATGACCAGATAATCTGATTTCTTAGTCATGTTGGTTGAGGGGCAGGTATCAGCCAGGACATCATGGGAGAACTCCACTGCTCTTCCTCGATACTTTGCCGTGTATAGGATCTTTTACATCCACCTGAGGGTAGTTGGGGCCTCGGTTTCAGGTCCCACAGACAGTAATTTGATAATGACTGCTGCACTGTACATTTGTATGATTCTATGAGCTGCCAACTTTGTTGAAACCTCCGCCCAAGATAGGAACTTGGTCCCTTTGGGACCTCGGAGCTTAATGTGCTGTCACGTTACTTTCCTGCCAAGGACATCCGCTTTACCTGCCCTCCCTGGTGTCTACCTCCATCCTCCCACCTGTGTAGAATTACACAGAGTTACAACCAGTGTTAATCCCTGATCCCCCTAACTTTTATTTATTGAATGCTCTGTCCCTTTAACGGGTTGCGAGGACCATTTCCCGTGTACGCTAAGTCTCCCCTTCATACTGCAGTACACTGCCCACGCGGGACTTCCGGACAGGGCTCAGCGGGAACATCACCGTTAATGTGTATCCTCCCCATGAGCAGCAGCCCGAGATCTCACTGCTCGCTCTGATCCCATACCCCCTTACCCCGTTTTCCATCAACCATGGGAGGGCGGTGGGGGGGGGGGGGCAGTGGGGGTCGATGGAGGGGCGGTGGGGGGGCAGTGGGGGTCGATGGGGGGCGGTGGGGGGGGTGCTGGGGGGGCAGGGGGTTGGTGGGGAGGCAGGGGGTGGTGGGGGTGGAAGGGGGCGGGGGGGTGCGGTGGGGGTGGTGGTGTGGGGGGGGGCGCTGGGGGGGAAGGGATGGGGCGCCGGTGGGGGTTGCTGGGGGGGCGGGGGTGTTGGTGAGTGTGCGGGGGGTGTGGTGGGGGGCATTGGGGGGGTGCAGGGTTGGTGGGCGGGAGAGAGTGGAGGGTGTGGGGGGTCAGTGGAGGGGTGGTGGGGGGTGTGGCAGTGGGGTGGGTGGGGGGTGTGGGGCAAGGGGCCATGGGGGGGGTGAGGGTGGGCGGTGGGCGGGTTGGTGGAGTATCGGTGGGGGGGCGGGGGGCCGTGGGGGCGGGGTGGTGAGGGTGGGGGGGGGGGGGGAGGCGGTGGGGGGAGGGGAGTCTCCCAATCGGCTGGCATATCTTCGGCCCCGGCAGGGTTTGGCCGAAGTTACCGCAGCCAATCAAGAGAAGCCAAGGAAATTTGCGGCGTCAGTTTCCATCCACTCTGTCCAATCCCTTCTTCATATTTGTATCACCACAAACCAGACAGCACCCTAGTGACTCAGCGCTGTGTCCTCTCTATTCGTCCACAATTGCACACTGTACAGTCCCACCACTTACAGTGGGCGCGTTGGTTTTAACATGATTATGCATTGGACAGATTGGGAAATGTTGGTGTTCAGAGGGACCTGGGTGTCCTTGTACACAAACCACTGAAAGTTAACATGCAGGTGCAGCAAGCAATTAAGAAAGCAAATGGTATGTTTGCCTTTATTACAAGAGGATTTGAGTATAAGAGTAAAGACGTTTTACTGCAATTATATAGGACCCTGGTGAGATCGCACCTGGAGTACTGTGTACAGTTTTGGTCTCCTTACCTAAGGAAGGATATACTTGCCATAGAGGGAGTGCAACAAAGGTTCACCAGACTGATTCCTGGGATGGGGGGATTGTCCTATGAAGAGAGATTGAGTAGACTAGGCCTATATTCTCTAGAGTTTAGCAGAATGAGAGATGATCAAATTGAAACATACAAAATTCTTACAGGGCTTGACACGGTAGATGCAGGGAGGATGTTTCCCCTGGCTGGGGAGTTTAGAACCAGGGGTCACAGTCTCAGAATAAGGGGTCAGCCATTTAGGACTGAGATGAGGACTAATTAGCAATCTTGTTTTGCAAGACCCCTTGGGGAAGAGTGACCATAATATGGTAGAATTCTTTATTAGGATGGAGAGTGACACAGTTAATTCAGAAACTAGGGTCCTGAACTTAAGGAAAGGTTTGAGGCGTGAATTGGCTAGAGTAGACTGGCAAATGATACTTAAAGGGTTGACGATGGATAGGCAATGGCAAACATTTAAAGATCACATGGATGAACTCCAGCAATTGTACATCCCTGTCTGGAGTAAAAATTAAATGGGAAGGTGGCTCAACCATGGCTAACAAGGGAAATTAAGGATAGTGTTAAATCCAAGGAAGCGGCATACAGATTGGCCAGAAAAAGCAGCAGACCTGAGTATTGGGAGAAATTTAGAATTCAGCAGAGGAGGACAAAGGGTTTAATTAAGAGGGGGAAAATAGAGTATGAGAAGAAGCTTGCCGGGAACATAAAAACTGACTGCAAAAGCTTCTATAGATATGTGAAGAAAAGATTAGTGAAGACAAACGTAGGTCTCTTGCAGTCAGATTCAGGTGAATTTATAATGGGGAACAAAGAAATGGCAGACCAATTGAACAAATACTTCGGTTCTGTCTTCACGAAGGAAGACACAAATAATCTTCCGAAAGTACTAGGGGACCGAGGGTTTAGTGAGAAGGAGGAACTGAAGGATATCCTTATTAGGCGGGAAATTGTGTTCAGAAAATTGATGGAATTGAAGGCCAATAAATCCCCGGGGTCTGATAGTCTGCATCCCAGAGTACTTAAGGAAGTGGCCCTAGAAATAGTGGATGCATTGGTGATCATTTTCCAACAGTCTATCGACTCGGGATCAGTTCCTATGGACTGGAGGGTAGCTAATGTAACACCACTTTTTAAAAAGGGAGACAGAAAGCGGGTAATTATAGACCGGTTAGCCTGACATCAGTGGTGGGGAAAATGTTGGAATCAATTATTAAGGATGAAATAGCAGCGCATTTGGAAAGCAGTCCAAGTCAGCATGGATTTATGAAGGGGAAATCATGCTTGACAAATCTTCTGGAATTTTTTGAGGATGTAACTAGTAGAGTGAACAAGGGAGAACCAGTGGATGTGATGTATTTGGACTTTCAAAAGGCTTTTGACAAGGTCCCACACAAGAGATTGGTGTGCAAAATCAAAGCACATGGGATTGGGGTAATATACTGACGTGGATAGAGAACTGGTTGGCAGACAGGAAGCAGAGAGTCGGGATAAACGGGTCCTTTTCAGAGTGGCAGGCAGTGACTAATGGAGTGCCGCAGGACTCAGTGCTGGGACCCCAGCTCTTTACAATATACATTAATGATTTGGATGAAGGAATTGAGTGTAATATCTCCAAGTTTGCAGATGACACTGAACTGGGTGGCAGTGTGAGCTGTGAGGGGGACGCTAAGAGGCTGCAGGGTGATTTAGATCGGTTAGGTGAGTGGGCAAATGCATGGCAGATGCAGTATAATGTGGATAAATGTGAGGTTATCCACTTTAGGGGCAAAAACACAAAGACAGAATATTATCTGAATGGTGGCAGATTCGGAAAAGGGAAGGTGCAATGAGACCTGGGTGTCATGGTTCATCAGTCATTGAAAGTTGCCATACAGGTACAGCAGGCGGTAAAGAAGGCAAATGGTATGTTGGCCTTCATAGCTAGGGGATTTGAGTATAGGAGCAGGGAGGTCTTACTGCAGTTATACAGGGCCTTGGTGAGACCTCACTTGGAATATTGTGTTCAGTTTTGGTCTCCTAATCTGAGGAAGGACGTTCTTGCTATTGAGGGAGTGCAGCGAAGGTTCACCAGACTGATTCCCAGGATGGCTGGACTGACATACGAGGAGAGACGGGATCAACTGAGCCTTTATACATTGGAGTTTAGAAGAAGAGCGGCAGTTGGTGAGAGGCGGGAGCAGCGTCGGAGCAGCCTATAAAGGCCCAGCGTGTGTTCCACAGGCAGCGGCAGTTGGTGAGAGGCGGGAGCAGCGTCGGAGCGGCCTATAAAGGCCCAGCGGATGTTCCACAGGCAGCGGCAGTTGGTGAGAGACGGGAGCAGCGTCGGAACGGCCTATAAAAGGCCCAGCAGGTGTTCCACAGGCAGCGGCAGTTGGTGAGAGGCGGGAGCAGCGTCGGAGCGGCCTATAAAGGCCCAGCGGGTGTTCCACAGGCAGCGGCAGTTGGTGAGAGGCGGGAGCAGCGTCGGAGCGGCCTATAAAAGGCCCAGCGGGTGTTCCACAGGCAGCGGCAGTTGGTGAGAGGCGGGAGCAGCGTCGGAGAGGCCTATAAAAGGCCCAGCGGTTGTTCCACAGGCAGCAGCAGTTGGTGAGAGACGGGAGCAGTGTCGGAGCGGCCTATAAAAGGTGTACTTGTGCAGCTACAGCGGGGAGAGAAGGCAAAAAAGAAGTAGAAAGGAATCAAAAGGTGACGTCACAGCCAAGGGGTAAGTGATTGGCTGGTGATTGGTGAGTAGCTTTTATTTTTATTTTTTGTATCAGTAAGTAAACTGTAACATTGTTGTTACCAATTTAAGGGTATCTAAGGGTTAAGGCATGGCAGGAGAGCTTGGTCAAGTGTTATGCTCCTCCTGTACCATGTGGGAACTCAGGGACACTTCCGGTGTCCCTGACGACTACGTGTGTAAGAAGTGTATCCGCCTCCATCTCCTGACGGTCCGTGTTGCGGAATTGGAGCTGAGGGTGGATTCACTCTGGAGCATCCACGATGCTGAGAATGACATAAGTGGCACGTGTATTGAGTTGGTCTTACCGCATGAGAAGGATCCACAGCCAGCTAAGGAATGGAAGACCAGCAGGAAGAGTAGTATAAAGAAGGTAGTGCAAGGGTCCCATCTGGTCATCCCCCTGCAAAACAGATACACTGCTTTGAGTGCTGTTGAGGGAGATGACTCATCAGGGGAGAGCAGCAGCAGCCAAGTTCATGGCACCGTGGCTGGCTCTGTTGTACAGGAGGGCATGAAAAAGAGTGGGAGAGCGATAGTGATAGGGGATTCAATCATAAAGGGAATAGATAGGCGTTTCTGCGGCCGCAACCAAGACTCCAGGATGGTATGTTGCCTCCCTGGTGCAAGGGTCAAGGATGTCTCCGAGCGAGTGCAAAACATAAAAACAGATAGTAAAAGTTTTACAGATATATAAAACGGAAAAGAGTGACTGGTCCCTTAGAAGATGAGAAGGGGGATTAATAATGGGAAATGTGGAAATGGCTGAGACCTTAAACAATTATTTTGCTTCCGTCTTCACAGTGGAAGACACAAAAATCATGCCAAAATTTGCAGGCCACAGGAATGTGGGAAGGGAGGACCTTGAGACAATCACTATCACTAGGGGGGTAGTGCTGGACAGGCTAATGGGACTGAAGGTAGACAAGTCCCCTGGTCCTGATGAAATGCATCCCAGGGTATTAAAAGAGATGGCGGAAGTTATAGCAGATGCATTTGTTATAATCTACCAAAATTCTCTGGACTCTGGGGAGGTACCAGCGGATTGGAAAGCAGCTAATGTAACGCCTCTGTTTAAAAAAGGGGGCAGGCAAAAGGCAGGTAACTATAGGCCAGTTAGTTTAACATCTGTAGTGGGGAAAATGCTTGAAACTATCATTAAGGAAGAAATAGCGGGACATCTAGATAGGAATAGTGCAATCAAGCAGTCTCAGCATGGATTCATGAAAGGGAAATCATGTTTAACTAACTTACTGGAATTCTTTGAGGATATAACGAGCATGGTGGATAGAGGTGTACCGATGGATGTGGTGTATTTAGATTTCCAAAAGGCATTCGATAAGGTGCCACACAAAAGGTTACTGCAGAAGATAAAGGTACGCGAAGTCAGAGGAAATGTATTAGCATGGATAGAGAATTGGCTGGCGAACAGAAAGCAGAGAGTTGGGATAAATGGGTCCTTTTCCGGTTGGAAATCAGTGGTTAGTGGTGTGCCACAGGGATCAGTGCTGGGACCACAACTGTTTAAAATATACATAGATGACCTAGAAGAGGGGACAGAGTGTAGTGCAACAAAATTTGCAGATGACACTAAGATTAGTGGGAAAGCGGGTTGTGTAGAGGACTCAGAGAAGCTGCAAGGAGATTTGGATAGGTTAAGCGAATGGGCTAAGGTTTGGCAGATGGAATACAATGTCGGAAAGTGTGAGGTCATCCACCTTGGGAAAAAAAACAGTAAAAGGAAATATTATTTGAATGGGAGAAATTACAACATGCTGTGGTGCAGAGGGACCTGGGGGTCCTTGTGCATGAATCCCAAAAGGTTAGTTTGCAGGTGCAGCAGGTAATCAGGAAGGCGAATGGAATGTTGGCCTTCATTGCGAGAGGGATGGAGTACAAAAGCAGGGAGGTCTTGCTGCAACTGTATAAGGTATTGGTAAGGCCGCACCTGGAGTACTGCGTGCAGTTTTAGTCACCTTACTTAAGGAAGGATATACTAGCTTTGGAAGGGTACAGAGACGATTCACTAGGCTGATTCCAGAAATGAGGGGGTTACCTTATGATGATAGATTGAGTAGACTGGGTCTTTACTCGTTGGAGTTCAGAAGGATGAGGGGTGATCTTATAGAAACATTTAAAATCATGAAAGGGATAGACAAGATAGAGGCAGAGAGGTTGTTTCCACTGGTAGGGGAGACTAGAACTAGGGGGCACAGCCTCAAAATACGGAGGAGCCAATTTAAAACCCGAGTTGAGAAGGAATTTCTTCTCCCAGAGGGTTATGAATCTGTGGAATTCTCTGCCCAAGGAAGCAGTTGAGGCTAGCTCATTGAATGTTTTCAAGTCAAAGATAGATAGATTTTTAAGCAATAAGGGAATTAAGGGTTACGGGGAGAGGGCGGGTAAGTGGAGCTGAGTCCACGACCAGATCAGCCATGATCTTATTGAATGGCGGGGCAGGCTTGAGGGGCTAGATGGCCTATTCCTGTTCCTAATTCTTATGTTCTTATGTTCTTAATGAGGGGGGATCTCATAGAAACATACAAGATTCTGATGGGACGGGACAGGTTAGATGCGGGTAGATTGTTGCCGATGTTGGGGAAGTCCAGAACCAGGGGATACAGTCTTAGGATAAGGGGTAGGCCATTTAGGACCGAGATGAGGAGAAACTTCTTCACTCAGAGAGTTGTTAACCTGTGGAATTCCCTACCGCAGAGAGTTGCTGATGCCAGTTCATTGGATATATTCAAGAGGGAGTTAGATATGGCCCTTACGGCTGAGGGATCAAGTGGTATGGAGAGAAAGCAGGAAAGGGGTACTGAGGGAATGATCAGCCATGATCTTATTGAATGGTGGTGCAGGCTCGAAGGGCCAAATGGCCTACTTCTGCACCTATTTTCTATGTTTCTATGTTTCTATGAAGAGAAATTTCTTCACTCAGATGGTGGTGAATCTTTGGAATTCTCTACCCCAGGAGGCTCAGTCGTTGAGTATATTCAGGACAGAGATTGATAGATTTTTATATATTCAGAGAAGCAAGGGATATGGGATAGCGCAGGAAAGTGGAGTTGAGGTAGAAGATCAGCCATGATCTTATCGAGGGGCCAAATGGCCTACACCTGCTCGTATTTCTTATGTTCTTGTGTCTTTTACAGACACAGAGAGAGTGAGAAAGAGCACAGGGATTGGATTCTGAACCCATCCCCTCGGTTATTGTTAACAAACTTTAACGTGGGAACGGATCGACAGATGATGTGTCTTGGATTTAAAACAAGCCTTTCTCATTGTTCCCAAAGTACTGACTGAAGAACTGGGGAGCTGGTGAGATGCCGGAGGGAGCCGGATTTCTTAAATCTCTGCAGTGACTGGTCACTGAACCATGGGTGGGACTCGAGTTCAGAACGGGTGATTGTTAATGAGGGAGATCATGGGCTCAAAACAGAGACAGAATGATCCATGGAGGGATTTAATTACAGATATAACAAGGCACAAAGAACTGATTGAACTGCCCAAAATAGCCAGAGTGCTTAACACAGTATAAACGTTGCCTTGTCAATTGGCTCCGAGGGTAATGGCAAATGGTTATCATGCAAGTGTAAATGTGGACATTATAAGTGGTGGAGGCTGCACTCCAACTGTGGTTTTACTAAAGTTATAGATAGATCCACCATTATAGTCTATAGCTCTCGTCATGAAACCCAGTCTTTCCACAGTGGGTGTTTTGATGGCCAGCATGTCCCGAAACCTATCCTGTGACCCTGTCTGGGTTATTTCCTCCATCAGAGACCCCATCAATCCATCAGTCACCTCAAGCCTCAGCCCCTGGCTGAAGCCGTTTCTGCCCCCCACCCCCCCACCCCACCCCCTCAGCACCACCCACTGTAATGTAGGAAACGCGGCAGCCAATTTGTGCACAGCAAGATCCCACAAACAACAATGTGATAACGACCAGATAATCTTTTTTTTTTTAGTGCTGTTGATTGAGGGATAAATATTGGCTAGGACACCGGGGATAACTCCCCTGCTTTTCTTCAAAATAATGGCCGTGGGATCTTTAACGTCCACCTGAGGGGGCAGACGGATCCTTGGTTTAACGTCTCATCCAAAAGACAGCACCTCCGACAGTGCGGCGCTCCCTTAGTGCTGCACTGAGATGAGTGTATTGCTATATCATCCAAGCTTCATTCTCACGGGTTCAGGTGCATTTGAAATCCCTTCCTGTGTCCTTGCCTTGCAACGCACTGTGGAGAGCGCAGTCTTCTATGTTTATGTATCGTTGCCGAGAACATGCAGAAATCAAGCGCAGGCAGCGGAAGGAGCGCGCGGCAAACCAGGCTCCCTGCCCACCCTTTCCCTCAAAAACTACCTGTCCCACCTGTGACAGAAACTGTGGTTCTCGTATTGGACTGTACAGCTACCTAACAACTCATGCTAAGAGTGGAAGCAAGTCTTCCTCGATCCCGAGGGACTGCCTATGATGATGTTGTTTATCACAGTCAACTTGTCAGATACACATCGAGAGAGTTAAGACTCCTCCAATCTAGGATTGTCTTCAATGTCATCAGTGTGCCATTGAATCCCTAGAAAAACACAAGAGTATAAAATAGTCCTGATGAAGCCTAGACAATGATTTAATGAGTTGGACATCTTTGCTGATCTGAGTATTGTAATACAATCATGCTGGCAGTGGCGACTATAACTAATAAAAGTTGCAAACAGCCAGAGGATGCAAATACTTAAAAAAGATTAAGACTTCTTCACCTCACTGTATTACTACGACATGTAAACAAATTAAATTGCTTTATTGTGTTGTAAAGTGTGTTATTTTTATATTCCTACAGTCTCTGTTTTATGGCGCTATTAGAAGCAAAACATTTGCTATAATTTTGGAGCTGTGCAGGAATAATGAGGTGGCGGCACTCAAACCATTAATGATTAGGATTTTTTCTTTTTGAGAAAGTGGACTGAAAAAATTACGCTTCTTTTATATATATATAGAATTATTTAGTATTTGTGCGCGTGGCTTAATTATCCTTCCATCGCCCGGGGGGGGCGGAGGGGGAGGCTAAAAAAAAATAATGATAAAATAAGCTACTAGAATTTTAGATTCAGGAAGATAAGCCATCTCACTGAAATATGACACAAGCCCGTGACTATTTAGCCTCATCCTTGCACTTTATGTTTTGCATTAAGAAAAGTAATTTCATGCACACGGCTGAAAAGTGATATGTCGAGGCATTAAAAATATATCGAAGCTAATTTTATGATGATTAGTTAAACGGGAGGGGGAAAAAATACAGAGTTTATGTCATCCATATATGCACTGATTTGCATAAAAATGCCCAAAGTTGCTATGCCAACATTTTCCATGTTGCTAGTCAGGGTCGTTTCTATGTCAGGACTGTGTACTAAAATGGTCTCCTGTGTTTTCTGGTTTAATTCATTCAAAGCAGTAAGTCATTTGTTCCAAATTGCTTGCAGTAAAACAAATGAATAGCTAAAATACTCATTTGCATCATTCCCATTTTAAAATGATTCCCCTGAAATTAAAGAGCGTGTTTGATGGTTGTAAAGATGAATGTGCAGATGAGGCATGCAATTAATATTTCTGTGTTCTGTTTAAAAGCCCTCTAAAGAATTAAAGAACCACATGCACACACACACACACACACACAGCCTTCAAGACAGATTGGGCTTTGCGACAGTTCCAAAGCCTGCACCGTGATGTCTGCGCTACCTTTCCCTCCTGTTATCCCAATTACATTGTTCAGTAATTAAAACTATTTACTATTCCTGCACATCTGCCATCTGCTGCCAGTGCTGGGCCCCGTGCTGCCCGTTTAGGATTCTGACAGAAATGGTGCTGGACACTGTCACTAAGCTTAAGTGGGGTAAATGCATCACAGACCTGCTTGGGATCTGCACTAAGTGGACCCAGAGAGACTAAACACCTTTCGAAAGGAGATAACAGACCCGGATAATGCCCGATTAGGATCAGGACCGAGGGCTAGAAGGACAAGTACGGACAGAGATGATTGAGTGCTGAGCAGAGCGATAGGAGCGTGCGGCAAACCAGACTCCTCGCCCACCCTTTCCTCCAACCACTGTCCCGATTTCGAGGGACTGCCCATGATGATGCTGAAGCTAGGACCACGGAAATGTCATGTCAACAAGCCAATTGGTCAAGAAAGAAAAATGTAGGACGTAAGATGTGATAACATAGATAGTCTGGAGCTTTGCTCAACTTTGAGGGGTAAGGAAGGAAACTTTCTGGGACATTTCCTGGGAGTTGGGTAGAGTCCATGATGCGATAGGCCTGTGAGTAGGAACGTCAAGTGGACCTTTCCCTCCAACATTCTCTTGTGTTCTTATATTTGTGTAACAATCACTTGTCATTTTAGCTATGGGATCATTCCTTAACCCTTTCCTGACCAGGCATTTTGGGAATATCTGATATTTTCAATCGGAAATTGGCAGCCATTTTGGCCACTTTTAAAGGGAGGGCCAAGATAAAGCCTATGGGGGGGGAATTTGCATCGTTTGCACCCTCATGGTGTGGGGGTGGGGGGGGGCGGGGGGAGAATAGTGCTACCGGCTCCCGTGAAACTGCGCGGGAGTTAGCGGAAGGGCAAGACCGGCAGCGCCCCGCTCCTGCCGGTAGCGCCCTGGGCCCCTGCACCGGTGATGATGACGTCATCGCCGTGCGCAGCGACCCGTTTTTCGCCACGCAGCGGAAACTGGGCAGCGGCCCGTGAGGCTGCCGCAGGCCATGTCAGGGCCAGCCTCACGGGTCGTGAGCCCAGCCACACACCGCTCGCGGGGCGAATAGTAAAGGGGAGGCGCACGCCGCCATTTCTTTTTGCCGGCCGACTTACCGGTCTGGCCTTCCGTTGTATATTTCGCGGGGTGCGTGCCGTGATGGTGCTGCCCGGCTCTCCGCTTCTGTGGCCACAACACACCAAACCCCACAAACTGGGCAGATAATGAAAGAAAAAGACGATGGCATCCCATTGGTTAGTTACTGCATTGCCTCAGTTCCTGGCACAGCCAGTCACATCAGCCACATGGGAAATACTGGGCCACTGACACTCACAATTATATTTCAGCCTTCAGTAAAAATGTTATAGAAATATTAACAATTCTTCCTCAAATGTCTCCTGAAGGTGCTGATAGGGCAGAGTTCCAGAACACCCTGTGCCTCAGGAAAATAGCGATTCGTCATCCGTAGGCTAGACAATGGTGGCGGGCTATTCCACTGTGGAAAGCATCGCATATGGGATGTGCCACAAGCCAGAGGAGGAACGCAAGACAGTGGCACTCCGCTGATCTAGCTCACCTTGCAATTCAGGTCAATGTGCAGGAACTGCTCAGATGATTTTCATCTCTCTCCTGACCTTGATAACAAGGTCACATCCCTTACGCTCCCTGTTAAATCAGGATACTGCCCATGTCCTTTCTGAATGCTTCGATCAAGTCGCTATTAACTGCATTGGGCGAGAGTCTATTAAAACAAAGTTGTTAGCTGCAAAGTAGTTACTTTTTGAGATTCTGTTACCTGAAGGAATGATCAGATTGCGAGCATGTGCACTAGCTCTCTGCTTTTGATTCGGCATTAAAAAAAACTCCAGACCCAGACCCAGATCGCCTTCATCAGGTAGGGAGGTAGGGAGGTAGGGAGGGAGGGAGGGAGGATGGGATGGAAGGAAGGAAGGAAGGAAGGACTTACATTTATATAGCGCCTTTCACAACCACTGGACGTCACAAAGCACTTCACAGCCAATGAAGTACTTTTGGACTGTAGTCACTGGTGTAATGTAAACCTCCACTATGTCCCCCTTTAGTGCAAAATTTTCCAGTGGGACTAAATTGAGCTCTCTTGGTCTTTTGATAAGTCTGATTTAGTAAGGTCCCAAAGATGGAGTATAAAAGCAGGGAAGTCTTGCTACAGCTATATAAGGTATTGATGAGACCACACCTGGAATACTGCATGCAGCTTTGGTTTCCATATTTACGAAAGGGTATACTTGCTTTGGAGGCAGTTCAGAGAAGGTTCACTAGGTTGATTCCGGGGATGAGGGGGTTGACTTATGAGGAAAGGTTGAGTAGGTTGGGCCTCTACTCATTGGAATTCAGAAGAATGAGAGGTGATCTTATCAAAATGTATAAGATTATGAGGGGGCTTGACAAGGTAGATGCAGGGAGGATGTTTCCACTGGTGGGGGAGACTAGAACTAGGGGGCATAATCTTAGAATAAGGGGCCGCCCATTTAAAACAGCGATGAGGAGAAATTTCTTCACTCAGAGGGTGGTGAATCTTTGGAATTCTCTACCACAGAGGGCTGTGGAGGCTCAGTCGTTGAGCATATTCAAGACAGAGATTGATAGATGTTTGAATAATAATGGAATCAAGGGATATGGGGATAGTGCAGGAAAGTGGAGTTGAGGTCAAAGATCAGCCATGGTCTCATTGAATGGCGGAGCAGGCTCAAGGGGCCGAATGGCCCATTCCTGCTCCTATTTATGTTCTTAAATATTCTACAAATTAGGGGACCTCCCCATAATGTAACTGAAGAAGCCGAGCAGCATTCCAGATGCTCAGCAACCATTTCCAATAGGCGTCTCAGCAGTGGTCCAAATAACAACTTGTAAAATTTCCATTCAGGGTAGTTCTCTTCTTATAGGGTCACCCTTTCCTATTTTCGCTATCAGTCATTTGGCCTTCAACAGTCAAAAGGGGACTTAAGTCCCCGCCACATTTCTCCCCCCACCCTTTCCCCTACGCCTCCAAATGATAATCGGTGGCACATTACAAACAGTCAGCAGCCCTAGAATGGCTGCTGGTAACCCAAGCCTCTCCGACCAACACGGTGCTCCCAGAACACCATGCACGGCACACCAAGAGGGTCACTGCAATATTTAAATCATCTCTTCTTTAGAAAGGGGTGGCCTCATAGAGGTCTTTAAAATTATGAAGGGGTTCGATGGATTAGACGTCGGGAAGATGTTTCCGCTTGTGGGGGAGACCAGAACAAAGGGCCATAAATATAAGATAGTCACTAATAAATTAATTCAGGAGAAAACTTCTTAACCCAGAGAGTGGTTGGAATGTGGAACTCATTGCCACAGTGAGTGGTTGAGGTGAATAGTATCGATGCATTTAAGGGGAAGCTGGATAAACACATGAGGGAGAAAGGAATAGAAGCAATATGTAGATAGGGTGAGATGAAGAGGGGTGGGAGGAGGCTCGTGTGGAGCATAAACACCGACACGGAGCAGTTGGGCTGAATGGCCTGTTTCTGTGCTGTACATTCAGTGTAATTCTATCTAACTGACCTTGTATTAATTGGTGAGGTCAGTTAATTTCGACACAGGTGCTTGGAGTGCCGGGTAAGCAGTGGTCCTGGGTGTAGCCATTCCATCTTGTTTCAGTGGGTTACGCTCTGCGGTTATTGTCGTTTGGTCAGGGTTCCCCTGTTCCAAGTGAACTGTTCCACTGGTTGTAAAAAGAAAAAATAAACCTGCATTTATATCGTGCCTAACACAACCACCGGATGTTTCAAAGCGTTTTACAACCAATGAAGTACTTTTTGAGGTGTAGTCACTGTTGTAATGTGGGAAACGTAGCAGCCAATTTGTGCACAGCAAGCTCCCACAAAAAGCAATGTGATAATGATCAGATCATCTGCTTTTGTTATGTTGATTGAGGGATAAATATTGGCCAGAACACCGGGGATAACTCCCCTGCTCTTCTTCAAAATAGTGGCATGAGTTCTTTTACGTCCACCTGAGAGAGCAGACGGGGCCTCGGTTTAACATCTCATCCAAAAGACAGCACCTCCGACAGTGCAGCACTCCCTCTGTACTGCCTCTCCAACAGTGCAGCACTCCCTCAGCACTGCACTGGGAGTGTCAGCCTAGATTTATGCGCTCAAGTGGGCCTTGAACCCACAACCTTCTGACTCAGAGGCAAGTGCGCTGCGCACTGAGTCACGGCTGACACAGATGACACATGTGCCAGGAACCACAAGCCCCCACTGTACAGCAATTGGTATCTCCTTGCTGAGTCGATGGAACAGTTCATTGGTGGAGAAGGGAGGACCATCATCTTGTCGGTAACAATTAAGCTGTAATTTCAAGAGGATGCCAAGAGGTGGCAGGACATGTGCCAGGAACCATAAGCTCCCACACGCTGGTTTGCCAATCACAGAGGTGTCGCTGTCGGGACATGCCTAATGGAAACCAAGCATTTTCTAAATAGAGAGAGGAACAACTGAGGTGCCACTTGCCTACACCTCCTAATAGCCATTTGCAGCAACAACAACTTGCCTTTATATAGCGCCTTTAACGTAAAACAGTCCAAGGCGCTTCGTAGCAGTGTTATCAGACAAAATTTGACACCGAGCCACATAAGGAGATATTGGGACAGGTGACCAAAAAGCTTGGTCAAAGAGGTAGGTTTTTAAGGAATGACTTAAAGGAGGAGAGAGAGGTGGAGAGGTTTAGGCAGGGAGTTCCAGAGCTTGGGGCTCAGGCAGTTGAAGACACGGCCACCAATGGTGGAGTGATTATAATCAGGGATGCTCAAGAGGCCGGAATTAGAGGAGCGCAGACATCTCGGAGGGGGGTGGGGGGGGCGGGGGTTTGTGAGGCTGAAGGAGATTACAGAGATAGGGAGGGGCAAGGCCATGGAGGGATTTGAAAACCATGATTGAACTACAAAGCAGCATTGGCAGAACCGTACAGATGGCGGACACATTCAAAAGGGGAATAAATTTACAGGGCTGTGGGGCAAGAGCGGGGGAGTGGCACTAACTGGATAGCTCGATCAAAGAGCCGGCACAGGCACGATGGGCCCAATCGCCTCCTATTATACTGTATCGTTCTATGATTATTTTTGCCCTCTTGGGTGGATAATGGGCTGTGATGTGTAGTATTGAACTGAGGCATGAGGGAGGAACTTAGAATTAGGTTGCAACAGATAAGCAGGCATGTTAAAAGCATGCCAATAGGTAAGAAAAGTTTTCCCTTGTGTATTATAAAAATATAATTGATTGACTACAAGAATGGAATATGCAAAAAGTACATTGCATTGATTTTTAAATCATTTTTATCCATCAGGTTAACTCATACGCAAAATATAAATATGATTTTAATGGGGTAAAAAAAATGGCAGACTTATCATAATGATACTTCAAATCTAAATCATTGGAATAGTTATATGTGGGACACGCCAATACAATGCCCTCGTCCCACATGCCCTTCCTCACCTCTGCACCCTCACTGTACTGAAGCTAGACTTATTGTATGATTTCAGAAACAAATCCAAGATTTCATAACCAACTTGGCAAATCTGTAATAAAATCAAAGGACTCAATATTTTACATCTTGAGTTAGAGTCCCATACCATTGTGTTGATATAAAGATTTATCACATTGTTCCCTGCTCCTTCCGCTGCCTGTGTTTGTTTTCTGCATGCTCTCGGCGACGAGACTCGAGGTGCTCAGCGCGCTCCCGGATGCTCTTCCTCCACTTTGGGCGGTCTTGGGCCAGGGATTCCCAGGTGCCAGTGGGGATGTTGAAGTTTTTTCAAAGAGGCTTTGTGGGTGTCCTTCAAGCGTTTCCTCTGCCCCACCCCCCCTTGGGCTCACTTGCTGTGTAGGAGTTCCGAGTAGAGCGCTTGCTTTGGAAGTCTCGTGTCGGGCATGCGAACGACGTGTCCCGCCCAATGGAGCTGATCGAACGTGGTCAATGCTTCGATGCTGAGGATGTTGGCCTGAGTGAGAACACTGACGTTGGTGCGTCTATCCTGCCAATGGATTTGCAGGATCTTGCGGAGGCAACATTGGTGGTACTTCTCCAATGTTTTGAAGTGCCTGCTGTACATAGTCCACGTCTCTGAGCCATATAGGAGGGCAGATATCACTACTGCCCTGTAGAACATAAGCTTGGTGTCGGGTTTGAAGTCCTGGTCTTCAAACATTCTCTTCCTCAGGTGACCGAAGGCTGCACTGGCGCACTAAAGCTGATGTTGGACCTCATCGTCAATGTCTGCCCTTATTGACAGTAGGCTCCCGAGGTATTTTGATAACCAGGGGTCAGTGCTGTGTGGTGGGGGCAGGTTGGTGGAGGACCTTTGCCTTACGGCTGTTTAGCATAAGGCCTATGCCTATGTATGCCTCAGTGAAGGTGTTGACGATGGCTTGGAGTCCGGCCTCCGAGTGTGCGCAGACGCAAGCGTCGTCCGTGTACTGTAGTTTGATGACAGAGGATGGGAATCTTGGATCTAGCCTGGAGGCAACGGAGATTGAACAGATTTCCATTTGTTCTATAATGTAGCTCCACTCCAGCGGGGAGCTATCTGAGGGTGAGTGCCACTAAAGTGGTTGCAGAGCTCGCAGTGGCCCTCCCTTTTAACTGAAGGGGAGGGACATTGTGACGCGTCACACTGACATCATCAGTCTCGCGCCGATGACTCGGAGCGGCGGCCAACCCTACCCAATGGCACTTCCGCCCTGCAGCTGCCCGGAACACTGCACCGACACAAAAACAAATGAAAGAGCTGAATCTCGCTCTACTCTCCACCCCATGGATTGGGGCAGAGAAAAACATTAAAAATCGGCAAGTGTGCCCCGTTTGGGGTGGGGGCCAATTTCGGCCCCATAAATTTCTTAACCGGTTTGACAAGAAGTATGCAGCGAGACTCCTGGCTGGGAGTCTAGAACCAGGGGTCACAGTCTCAGAATATGGAGTCGGCTATTTAGGACTTAGCTAAGGAAAAATACCATCAACGATGTCTCCGCAAGATCCTGCAGATCCCCTGGGAGGACAGACGCACCAATGTTAGTGTCCTCCATCAGGCCAACATCCCCAGCATCGAAGCACTGCCAACACTCGACCAGCTCCGTTGGGCGGGCCACATTGTTCGCATGCCCGACACGAGACTCCAAAAGCAAGCGCTCTACTTGGATCTCCTACACGGCAGGCGAGCCCCAGGTGGACAGAGGAAACATTTCAAGGACACCTTCAAAGCCTCCTTAATAAAATGCAACATCCCCACCAACACCGGAGAATCCCTGGCCAAAGACCGCCCTAAGTGGAGGAAGAGCATCCGGGAGGGCGCTGAGCACCTCGAGTCTCGTCGGCGAGAGCATGCAGAAAGCAAGCGCAGGCAGCGGAAGGAGCGTGCGGCAAACCTGTCCCACCCACCCTTTCCTTCAACCACTGTCTGTCCCACCTGTGACAGAGACTGTAATTCCCGTATTGGACTGTTCAGTCACCTAAGAACTCACTTTTAGAGTGGAAGCAAGTCTTCCTCGATTTCGATGAGGAGAAGATGAGGAGAAATTTCTTCACCCAGAGGGTGGCGAATCTTTATAATTCTCTACCCCAGAGGGCAGTGGAGGCTCAGTTGTTGAATATATTCAAGGCAGAGATTGCTGGATCTTTGATACAAAGAGAATCGAGGGGATATGGGGATAGGATGGGAAGGTGGAATTGAAGTATAAGATCAGCCATGATCTTATTGAAAGGCAGAGCAGGCTCGAGGGGCCAAATGGCCTACTCCTACTCCTATTTCTTATATTCTTAAAAACTTTGCTACGTGTGAGAAAATATTATGCCAAGAATTGAATATCGCACGAGAGTTGATCTCACTGAGAAGGTATAGAACATCCTAGAGGTGATTTTTTTGTGTGTAACCAAATACTGCTGGCCCATAAACCGATCTGACTCTTCTACAAAATAAGCAGAGGCTCATTTTTACATCAGATTTTTTTCCCTTTCTGGCCTTTTCTGCATATAATGCCTTGTAAAGATGAACCTCTTACACGGGATACTTTCACATGAAACAGTTTGTATTTCTGACTCGAACTACGTACAGACTTGTTGCCCGGGACTTTCAACCTCAGCGGGGGAGGGGGGGCGAAGCATTCGAGATCGTTATACAACCCCGTCAGAATTTTCCATTCGCTTGAAAGAAAGAAAGGCTTGCGTTTAAATAGCGCCTTTCACGACCACCAGATGTCTCAAAGCGTTTTACAGCCAATGATGTACTTTTGGAGTGTAGTCACTGTTGAAATGTAGGAAACGCAGCAGCCAATTTGTGCACAGAACAAACAGCAATGTGATAATGACCAGATACTGACCTGTTTTTGTTATGTTGACTGAGGGATAGATATTGGCCAGGATAATATGATGTCAATGGTCCCCCACCAAAGGGGGTTGCGATTGTGACCAGACCCTGTTAATGGCCCCAGTGAGTTAATTTAGCCGTATCTCAGCCTGGACAAGTGCAGCTCACTTTGGGCGCTCTCTGCCAGGAACACCGGGGCACTGAGCGGCCCAGAAAATCGGCCCCAATGAGCTTTACTGAGATATGAGGCAGAAATCAAAGAGCAAGTTATTATTTAAATGGAGAAAGATTGCAAAGTGCTGCAGTACAGCGGGACCTGGGGGTACACGTGCATGAAACACAAAACATTTTTCCCAAGAATGGGCCTGCATAGTCGACATGGACGCTAGACCACGGTTTGGAAGGCCAGGACCATAAACTTAGTGGCGCCTCCCTGGGTGCATTGCTTAACTGGGAACATGTATTACGCAGGACTCTAAATCTGCATCGATACCGGGCCACCACACGTGGGGTCTGGCTATCGATTCATCATTGCGATGCCTAAATGGAGATCACCGATGAAGGTGTCCCTGCCCTTTTTTGGCACCACTACCCGATTACCCCATAGGAGGCAGTCTGCCTGTATAGACATTTCATCTTTGCGCCGCTGGTACGGCTTTATTTCTTCCTGCATCTCTAACGGGACACTAGACCAACTCCCGTGGAGCACACAGTTTTTTTACTAAGGACAGTAAGGGGTCCTGGCTTGTCCCGGTTCTAATCTGTCGGGCGGTAACAGGTGATTGCTCACTCTCGAATGCTTCCATTACCATAACTAAATCTGCGGGCTGTGCCATTTCCACCCCTGTGGTGGGCAATGGCATCCTACTGAGAGCATTGCCACAGTTTTCTGTGCCTGGCCTTTGGCGGATGGCGTAGTTGTATGCGGACAACGTGAGCACCCATCTCTGGATGCGGGCCGATGCATTCGTATTTATCCCCTTACTTTCAGAAAAGAGGGGTATCAGTGGCTTATGGTCAGTTTCCAATTTGAATTTGAGCCCGAACAGATATTGATGTATTTTCTTTAACCCGTAAACACACGCTAACGCTTCTTTTTCGATCATACTGTAGGCCCTCTCAGCCTTAGACAGACTTCTGGATGCATAAGCAACCAGTTGCAATTTCCCAAATTCATTAGCTTGTTGCAATACACACCCGACCCCGTACAACAATGCGTCACATGCTAGTACCAAGCGCTTACATGGATCGTAAAACACAAGCAATTTGTTTGAACATAACAGCTTCCTAGCTTTCTCAAAGGCATTTTCTTGGCTTTTACCCCATACCCATTCATCTCCTTTACAGAGTAAAGAGTTCAGGGGTTCTAACAATGTGCTAAGACCCAGTAAGAAGTTACCAAAATAGTTCAGGAGTCCTAGAAACGACCGCAGCTCCGTCACGTTCTATGGTCTCGGTGCGTTCTTGATTGCCTCTGTCTTCGAATCGGTGGGCCTGATGCCATCCGCTGCGATTCTTCTCCCCAGGAACTCCACTTCAGGCGCCAGGAAAACGCACTTCGTGTGTTTTAGCCTGAGTCCCACACGATTAAGCCGACTAAAAACCTCCTCCAGGTTCTGCAGGTGCTCGACAGTGTCCCGACCTGTAACCAAGATGTCGTCCTGGAAGACCACGGTGCGCAGGATCGACTTCAGCAAGCTTTCCATGTTCCTCTGGAATATTGCCTCGGCCGATTGAATCCCAAACGGGCATCTGTTGTAAATGAAGAAACCTTTGTGCGTGTTGATGCAGGTGAGGCCTTTCGATGATTCCTGCAGCTCCTGCGTCATGTAGGCCAAGGTCAAGTCCAGCTTCGTGAATGTTTTCCCTCCCGCCAGTATTGCAAATAGGTCATCTGCCTTTGGTAGCGGGTATTGATCCTACAGTGAGTGATTGATAGTTACTTTGTAATCACCACAGATTCTGACAGTGCCGTCTCCACTGAGGACTGGAACAATCGGACTGGCCCACTCATTGAATTCCGATTGGCGAAATGATGCCCTCTTGTTGCAGCCTGTCCAGCTCGATCTCCACCCTCTCTCTCATTATGGAAGGTACCGTTCTCATCTTGTGATGGATGGGTCACGCCCCCGGAATCAAATGGATCTGCACGTTTGCTCCTTGGAACTTCCCAATGCCTGGTTCAAACAGCGAGGGGAACTTGCTTAGGACCTGGGCACATGAGATGTCGTCGACAGACAAAAGCGCTCGGACGTCGTCCCTGTTCCAGCGCATCTTTCACATCAGCTCCTGCCAAACAGCGTGGGGACATCGCCCGTACCACCCAGAGTGGTAACTTGTGCACTGCTCCATTGTAGGAGACCTTTACGGTAGCATTGCCAATGACAGGAATCAGTCCCTTTGTGTACATTCTCAGTTTAGTACGAATGGGAGTCAGAACTGGCCTTGAAGCCTTGCTGCACCACAATTTATCGAAAGTCTTTTTGCTCATTATGGATTGGCTTGCGCCCGTGTCCAGCTCCATGGACACTGGGAGTCCATTTAATTCAAATTCAGCATTATCGGGGACACTTTATGGTAAATATGTGCACCCCATATACCTCTGCCTCCTCGGTCTGAGGCTCTGGTTCGCCGTAATCTACCATGGATCTGTCCTCCTCTGCAACATGGTGGTTTGCAGGATTAGCAGGGTTTGCAGCTCACCTGCACATGCGTTGGAGGTATCCCATTGTTCCACAGCCCTTGCAAATGTATCCTTTGAAGCGGCATGAATGGAAACGATGATCACCCCCGCAGCACCAACGAGGTGTTAATGGCCTTGTATTTACCACCCTTGATGCTGGACTCTGAGTCATCTGCGGACGTGCAGCTGCAGGCGTATAAGTCCTGCCATGTACATTTCGATTCGAAAACAGCGTTACTTTGTTCACAGTACTTGCAGCAGCACTAGTGTGCTGAGAAATTTGTTTGCTATTGTCACTGGTGGCAATAAACACCTGGGCTATCGCTATGGCTTTACTCAAGGTTGGGATCTCTATAGTCAAAATTTTGCGAAATATTACTTCATGGCCAAAGCCAAGTACAAAGAAGTCCCTGAGCATGTGCTCCAACTGTCCTTCAAATTCCCAATGTCCTGCAAGGCGCCTTAGCTCGGCAACGTAGCTCGCCACTTCCTGGCCTTCAGACCTCTTGTATGTGTAGAACCGATATCTCGCCATCAGAACACTTTCCTTCGGGTTTAGATGCTTCCAGACCAGTGTGCACAAATCATCGTATTACTTGTCTGTGGGTTTTGCTGGAGCGAGCAGGTTTTTCATGAGGCCATACGTTGGTGCCCCGCAAACGGTGAGGAGGATCACCCTTCGTTTGGCAGCATTCGCTTCTCCTTCCAGCTCATTGGCCACGAAGTATTGGTCGAGTCGCTCCACAAAGGTTTCCCAATCATCTCCCTCTGAAAATTTCTCCAGGATGCCCACGGTTTTCTGCATTATTGCGGTGGGGTTCGTCATCTGTATCTCGTCGCCAGTTGTTATGTCTTGAATAAAGAGTCAGACTAGATACTGCAAGCTCAAAGTAAGGTGTGACCGTAGTCCTTTATTACAGATCTCAGAGTGCCTCTCCAGCTTGTGAGGCCTCCTTATATACAGGTGCTCCCAAGGGATTGTGGGATCCCTTAGGACTCCAGGGGATACGCCCTCTGGTGGTTAGACATGGTATTTACAGGTTTACATACGTAACAGAGAGCATGCAGAAAACAAGTGCAGGCAGCGGAAGGAGCGTGCGGCAAACCAGATTCCCCACCCACCCTTTCCTCCAACCATTGTCTGTCCCACCTGTGACAGAGACTGTAATTTCCATATTGGACTGTTCAGTCACCTAGGGACTCACTTTTAGAGTGGAAGCAAGTCTTCCTCGATTTTGAGGGACTGCCTATGATGATGCATATTTGCACCCACCTTTCTAGCCCTCAATCCCCTTCTGCGCTAGGACCGAGGTAGAGGAACACTGTCTTTTTATGCAACTCCCAATCTACCTTAGAACCACCACCCAGTTAACCGGCTCCAGTAAGCATACAGGACTCCATCAACAAAGGAACCCAGAACAAGGGGGCATAACCTTAATATTAGAGCCAGGCCAGGGCTGAAGTCAAGAAGCACTTCTTCACACAAAGGGGAGTGTAAATCTGGAACTCCCTCCCCCACAAAAAGCTATTGAGGCTGGGTGTCAATTGAAAATGTTAAAGCTGAGATTAATAGTATCTTTGGTGGGCAAGGGTATTAAGGGTTACGGAACCAAGGAGGGTAGATGGAATTAAGATACAGATTAGGCGCATGGGAACACCACCACCTCCACGTTTCCCTCCAAGTCACACACCATCCTGACTTGGAAATATATCGGCCGTTCCTTCATCGTCGCTGGGTCACAATCCTCAAACTCCCTCCCTAATAGCACTGTGGGAGCACCTTCACCACACGGACTGCAGCAGTTCAAGAAGGCGGCTCACCACCACCTTCTCAAGGGCAATTAGGGATGGGCAATAAATGCTGGCCTTGCCACCGATGCCCACATTCCATGAATGGATTTTTTAAAAGCCATGATCTAGTTGAATGGTAGAACAGGCTCGGAGGGCTGAATGGCAAGCACCTGTTTCCATTTGGAGAAGAATGGCTTGGGAAGTTGGTCTTCCAGGCTTCTGGACTGCATCATGCCACATCATTTGTTTGTGTATCTGCCTCTGCCAGTTAGGTAATGACATTGAGATAAATTTGGATTGTTTCTTTTGTGTGTGGGGGGATGAGGGGGGCGGGGGGGAGTAGGTCGGATGTGTATATTTTGAAGAAGAACAGGAGAGTTTACCCAGGTGTCCTGGTTTATCCCTCAATCAACATCACTAAAACAGATGATCCGGTTCATTATCTCATCGCTGTTTGTGGGAGCTTGCTGTGCGCAAATTGGCTGCCGTGTTTCCCACATTCCCAGATAAATTTTTAACCAATAAGGGAATTAAGGGTTATGGGGAGCGGGCGGGAAAATGGAGCTGAGTCCACGGCCAGATCAGCCATGATCTTTTTGAATGGCGGAGCAGGCTCGAGGGGCTAGATGGCCTACTCCCGTTCCTAATTCTTATGTTCTTATGTTCTTATTATAACAGTGACTACACTTAAAAAATTACTTCATTGGCTATAAAGCACTTTGGGACGTCCTGAGGACGTGAAAGGCGCTATTTAAATGCAAGTCTTTCTATCCTTTGTTTTTCAAGCTGATGTTGCCTTGGGTAATTACACTCCCGTCTCAACAGGCCCTCCAGAAGGGGCAAAGCCTAAATCAAGGTTGCTAGGATATTCTTTTTTTATATGAACCAGCACTGGCAGAATTTAAACAATATCTTGTTAGCGGCTCGACATTTAATTTTTAGCTGCTGTGCTTCATTATGTATTATTAAGAAAACGAAGGACCCATCACAAGGGATTTACAGTGTTGTCATCTGAAAATTACAGTTGCTTCAGCCCAGATCCTGCCAGCATCTCTTTGTAGGCCTCTAAAAGTTCATGGGGGGTCAGAGATGAGAAGAAATAAAAGGCAAACAGTGGCTTTTGAAAGCATTCAGTGCAACCAGCTTAAACATAATGAGCTCTGACTGTGAACTTGGATTTAAGCCAGCCTTTCATTTACTCGAGGCCCCGTGTAAATGATTACATTACCTTGCATCGGTTTCTGCAGCAACCTCAACTGTTCCCTCGGAAGGTAGGTTCAACACAGCCGGTTGGCTGCCTGTTCACTCTGAGGTTTTTATTTTGTGTGGTGTAATTACCGTGCGAGGTACAGTAAAGTTATAATAAAAGGTTCTTTTGAGATTGTTAAACTGATAATTAGAGGCATGTGGGCCTGCCTGCCCTCGCACCCCCCGTCTCCTCTCCATTCACAAGTGTTCCCAATTTACCAACACCCCCTCGGGCCCTCGCATTCCCCTACAGACACAAAGGGGTGAATTTTAACCACGCCCCCCCCCCCACCACAAAAATAATGGGTGGGTTGGGGTCGAGTGAGATGTATAAAAAAAAATGACATTTCAAACCCGACCCCAACCTGTGTCAGCCATGGCTCAGTGGGCAGCACACTCGCCTCTGAGTCAGAAGGTTGTGGGTTCAAGTCTCACTCCAGGGATTTGAGCACGAAAAATCTATGCAGACACTCCCAGGGCAGTGCTGAGGGAATACTGCACTGTTGAAGGTGCCGACTTTCGATGTGACCTTAAACCGAGGCCCCATCTGTTCCCTCAAGTGGATGTAAAAGATCCCATGGCACTATTTCGAAGAAGAGCAGGGGAGTTATCCCCGGTGTCCTGGGGCCAATATTTATCCTTCAATCAACATAACAAAAACAGATTATGGGGTCATTATCACATTGCTGTTTGTGGGAGCTTGCTGTGCACAAATTGGCTGCTGCATTTCCCACATTACAACAGTGACTACACTTCAAATGTACTTCATTGGTTGTAAAGCACTTTGAGACATCTGGTGAAATGCGCTATATAAATGCAAGTCTTTCTTTCTTTCCAACCCTCCCGATTCCAGATCTGGCCAAGGGGCGGGTAACCAGCCCTCTCCCAGGAGGTGGCCTGGCCATTTAAATATTATAATGAGCCTGGGAGCCTCACATTTAACTTCCCTTACAGGTTTAAGCCTGACCAACTGGGTTTTCCCAGACTTCTGGAAACCCGGCAGCTCAAGGGAGGCAAAGACAGTTTCAGGGAAAAGCTAAGTGCCTTTACTGCACCGCTTGTGGGCCAGGAGGAGCAGTAGTGCATCGCCCCCACACACCCCCGGATGCACCCCCCACCCCATGCCCCCGCAACCCCCTCTCCCAGATCCCCCCTGCTCCCCCTCTCCCCCCAGATCCCCCCACACACCCCCTCCCCCCTGGATCCCCCCGCTCCTCCCCCCCCGAGATCCCCGCCACACCCCCCGGATCCCCCCCCCTGAAACTATGGCCCCTAGTTCTAGATTCCCCCACAAGGGGAAACATCCTCTCTGCATCCACCTTGTCGAGCCCCCTCAGTATCTTATACATTTCAGTAAGATCCCATCTCATTCTTCTGAACTCCGATGAGGATAATCCCCGCCCAGAACTCCGCTCCAACCCCCCGCTCGGAAAACCTACCCCGGTCAATATCATCATCATCATCATAGACAGTCCCTCGAAATCGAGGAAGACTTGCTTCCACTCTAAAAGTGAGTTCTCAGGTGACTGAACAGTCCAATACGGGAATTACAGTCTCTCTCACAGGTGGGACAGACAGTGGTTGAGGGAAAGGGTGGGTGGGGAGTCTGGTTTGCCACACGCTCCTTCCGCTGCCTGCGCTTGCTTTCTGCACGCTCTCGGCGACGAGACTCGAAGTGCTCAGCGCCCTCCCGGATACTCTTCCTCCACTTAGGGCGGTCTTTGGCCAGGGACTCCCAGGTGTCAGTGGGGATGTTGCACTTTATCAAGGAGGCTTTGAGGGCGTCCAATATCAGGGCCAGCATGTTGGCAGACTGCGGGTTGGGGCATTCCTGAACCCGATCCTACCTTAAGGCAATAGCCACCGTAAAGTTACCGACTCTACACGATTGGCCTGGAGTCTCCAGGAATTAAAGATAAATCTCCCCACGGACACTGCCGCCTGTAAACGCCCGGGATAAAAATCATCGGCCTTTCAAAGAAAGTGTGTGCTTGTTTTCCATTTTCAATGAACGCTTTTGTTTATTAGTAATATTGGAGATGGGAAAAAGGATGTTTGACCAGATGTGGCCGTTGGAGGCGGGAGATCCTGTGATTAAAACTTTCAGGAATATTTTTTTAAAATTCGTTCACGGGATGTGGGCGTCGCTGGCAAGGCCGGCATTTATTGCCCATCCCTAATTGCCCTTGAGAAGGTGGTGGTGAGCCGCCTTCTTGAACCGCTGCAGTCCGTGTGGTGAAGGTGCTTCCACAGTGCTGTTAGGGAGGGAGTTCCAGGATTTTGACCCAGCGACAATGAAGGAACAGCCGATATATTTCCAAGTCAGGATGGTGTGTGACGTGGAGTGGAACTTGGAGGTGGTGGTGTTCCCATGCGCCTGCTGCCCTTATCCTTCTAGGTGGTGGCGGTCATGGGTTTGTCGAACCAGAGTTGGTGACCCTATAGGTCTCACTACATAGTGATGAGGAGCAGGAACATCAGTTAATGAAAGTTTCCACCATTCCCTGGCCGTGGTGCAATGACACCAATGATAGGGCCTGTCGCTGTTCCATGTCGGATGGAGCTAACTCAATCCAGATCAAAGCTAGGATTTTATTCCTGAAAAGCCATTTCAAAATCCATTCGTTGGACCACTTCTCCTGACTCTTGGTCAATGTTCCTTCACCCTCCCCCGCCTTCTGTGTAATATCTTTACATATGCGACTACACTAGAAGGGACTATACTATTTTCCATTACTGTACCTGGTCAATATGCCTTGGTTCCACATTAGGTGATGTATATAACCATTGAGCCACATGGATCTCCAATTATGGTATAATCTTACTTTACATATAGTCAGTGCAGACAGTTCCACATATATACCCATCTGTGTATATTCAAGTTTTTACTGATGTCACACTTGTGCAGTCACACCAATGTCCTTTAGGGAAGGAAATCTGCTGTCCTTACCCAGTCTGGCCTATATGTGACTCCAGACCCACATAAGAAGATAAGAAATAGGAGCAGGAGAAGGCTACACAGCCCCTCAAACCTGCTCCGCCATTCAATATCATGGCTGATCTTCAACCTCAATTCCATTTTCCTGCCCAATCCCCATACCCCCTGATACCCCTCGAGTCCAAAAATCTATCGATCTCAGCCTTGAATATACTCAACGACTGAGCCTCCAGAGAATTCGAAAGGTTCACCACCCTCTGAGTAAAGAAATTCCTCCTCATCTCAGTCTTAAATGATCAATGCCTTTTCCTGAGCCGATGCCCCCTAGTTCTAGACTTTCCAGCCAGGGGAAACAACCTCTCAGCATCTATCCTGTCAATCCCCCTCAGAATTTTACATGTTTCAATGAGATCACCTCTCATTCTTTTAAACTCCAATGAGTATAGGCCATATCTACTCAATCTCTCCTCATAGGACAACCCTCTTCTCCCAGGGATCAATCTACTGAACCTTTGTTGCACTGCCAAAGGCATGTATGTCCTTTCTCAGATAAGGAAACCAAAACTGTGCACAGTACTCCAGGTGTGGTCTCACCAAAGCTCTGTACAATTGTAGGAAGACTTCAATGTGGTTCATGCTTATCTGCCTTCTGAAATGGTCCAGCGAGCCACTCAGTTGTCAAGAAGGTAGCTCAGCACCACCTTCTCAAGGACAATTAGGGATGGGCTAATAAATGCTGGCTTTACCAGCGATGCCCACATCCCGTGAATTAATTGAAAAAAAAACATTGTCCAGTCATATCTCAGTCCCCAAGGTATAAAAGGTTAGAGAAAGAAAATCATTCCTGTTTCTTCTGACCTGCCACCAGGAATTTAAAGTATCTGCCAATCTACAAACTTCCCTCACCAACACTAATTAACCTCTAATCTAAAGGACAACAACAACAACTTGTATTCATATAGCGCCTTTAACGTGGTGAAATGACCCAAGGCGCTTCACAGGAGTATTACGAGATTTGAAAAGGTTGACACCGAGCCGCATAAGGAGAAATTAGCGCAGGTGACCAAAAGCTTTGTCAAAGAGGTAGGTTTTAAGGAGCAGCTTGAAGGAGGAAAGAAAGGTAGAGAGGCGGAGAGGTTTAGGGAGGGAGTTCCAGAGTTTGGGGCCCAAGCAACAGAAGGCACGGCCACCAATGGTTGAGCGATTATAATCAGTGATTCTCAGCAGGACAGAATTAAAGGAGTGCAGACATCCCGGGGGGTTGTGGGGCTGCAGGAGATTACAGAGATAGGGAGGGGCGAGGCCATGGAGGGATTTGAAAACAAGGATGAGAATTTTGAAATCGAGGCACTGCTTAACCGGGAGCCAATGTTGGTCAGTGAGCACAAGGGGTGATGGGTGAGCGGGACTTGGTGCGAGTTAGGAGACGGGGCAGCCGAGTTTTGGATCACCTCTTGTTTACGTAGGGTAGAATGTGGGAGGCCGGCCAGGAGTGCGTTAGAATAGTCAAGTCTAGAGCTAATAAAGGCATGGATGAGGGCTTCAGCAGCGGATGAGCTGAGGCAAGGGCAGAGACGTGCGATGTTAGGGAGGTGGAAATAGGCAGAGTTAGTTATGCTGCGGAGATCAGGTCCGGCTCACCACTCTGGGCCTGTGGGCTGCCGACTGACCCTGAGCATGCTCCGACCCTCTAGCAAGTAACACAGCCCGGTTCCCAGGCCTGGAGCGACAACTCTGGCCCTCCAGGCCGTCCGCTGGCCACCCCGAGAATACTTCGGCCTTTAAGCCAACAATGTCCCATTCTTATCCTATTCGGCTACCTTGGGTTGCCTCAAACGCACAGCAGCGTAGATTCTTCTTCTGAGACAGGCCCCCGAAGTCGAGGCTGACTTGTTTCCACACTATGAGTTGTCAGGTGACTGAAGAGTCCAATGTGGGATCTACAGTCTCTGTCACAGGTGGGGCAGGTGGTGGTTGGAGGGACGGGTGGCTGGCGTGCTCGGGTTGTCGTGCGCTCCTTCCGCTGTTTGCGCTTGGCTTCCGCGTGCTCCCGGTAAAGAGACTCAAGGTGTTCAGGCGCCTTCCCAGATGCTCCTCCTCCACTTTGAGTGGTCTTGGGCCCGGGATTCCCAGGTGTCGGTGAGGATGTTGCACTTCTTCCGGGTCGATGCACAGTTGCAGTGAACATATATCTTGAGGCCTCCATTTCTGTTCTGCAAGCGTTGTTTAACTTTGACTGCCTTGTGCTATCTCTTACTGTGGGATGTGGTGTCTCAGTAACTGCTCCCTTATCTCGGTGTCTGATTCCCATGGCTCCGCTCATCTCCGTTCACTGACGAACAAAAAGCTTCTAATCTTATCTCCACATTCGCTCTTTGGCTGAGAATGCTGAAACAAAGCATGCTGGGATACATTGACCAACTTAAACCATTTGAAGATATTCTGAACATTGTCTATAAATAAATCAGATGGAAGGAATGTTATGCCAAGTTTCACTCCACTTAAATACGCAACTAAAGTCCCCACAACATTACTGCACTCCAGGAGGTGAAATTCCTCCTGTCGATTATCTTGCCACAAACCATCAAGGGCTAGAATTTCCATAAAACTCCACACTGCCGGATCGCCGCCCAAAAATTTCACCGACGAAAAATTGCACAAAAGAAAGAAAATGGATCTTACGTGCAGATTCTCAGCGCTTAAACGCGATCCTGGGCAAACCGAGCAGTTCTTAATCATAATGGCCGGTAATTACTCAAATTTAGACCGTGGCTGCGGTTGGGCCTAGGGAAGGGGGGAAACACAAAAAATATTTTTTCCAAGAAACAAAAAAATAAAACATCAGAAACCATTCTCAAGACTCTTTTTTAACTTAATCGCTGCGAAAGAATTCTAAAAAACCCTTTAACGTACCTTTTTTTGCCGGGCTACTTACCCACCGCCGAGTTCCCGCTGCTTTTCCTGGGCGTTTTTTTTGATCTTACCTACGGGTCACCGCTGAGCCCAAACTTGGGCGGTAACGGTTTTTTCGGCAATGCACGCCGACAGTCCACTCCCCCAGCGGTATCTCGAAATTTTCGGCGGGTGTTTTTCCGATGAAAACGAGCAGTCCCGCCGAGAAAACTGCCGGAAATGAGTGGAAATTCTAGTCCCAAAGTTCCAAAGTTTTGTTTGCTATAACTATTGGTGGCAGGAATGACACCGCTTTGTGACATAATCGAGGCAAAAGTGCCCGGTGCAGAGCAAGCGCTACTGACTGAGAATAGAACAGCCCAAGGTATTTGAAGAGGTTCGGTTTACAACAAAGATTTGCGAATTGTGAAGGTTTTTGTTCTAGTTATCCCCTCGGCACTTCACAAAATGAATATAACCAAACAGAAACCTATATTGAAATTTTCAAGTGTGAACTGCGAGCGGAAGATATACTTCCCGAGTTGCAAGGCTCACACGCAACTTATCAGCAGTCCCTGGGGGTATTGCAGTGACATTTGCAGCAGATTCATCATCATAGGCAGTCCCTCGGAATCGAGGAAGACTTGCTTCCACTCCTAAAGTGAGCCCTTTGGTGGCTGAACAGTGCAATGCAAGAGCCACAGATCCTGTCACAGGTGGGACAGACATTCGACGGGTGAAGGGAGGGGGGGTGGTGGGACTGATTTGCCGCGTGCTCCTTCCGTTGCCTGCGCCTGACCTCTTCAGGCTCGCGGTGTTGAGACTCGAAGAGCTCAACGCCCTCCCGGATGGACTTTCTCCACCTCGGGCAGTCTTCGGCCAGGGACTCCCAGGTGTCAGTGGTGATGTCGCACTTTACCAGGGAGGCTTTGAGGGTGTTGTAACGTTTCCGTTGCCCACCTTTGGCTCGTTTGCCATGAAGGAGCTCCGCATAGGGCAATTGCTTAGGAGCCTCGTGTCTGGCATGCAAACTATGTGGCCTGCCCAGCGAAGCTGATCGAGTGTGGTCAGTGCTTCAATGTTAGCCTGGGCGAGGACACTGATGTTGGTGCACCTGTCCTCCCAGGGAATTTGCAGGATCTTGCAGCAGATAATAGTGAAAAGAAACCACAGAAAGCCGTAAGAGGCGAGGTTAGGGCAGGTGAACAAAAGCTTGGTCAAAGAAGTAGGTTTTAAGGAGCGTCTTGAAGGAGGAAAGAGAGTCAGGCAACTGAAGGCACGGCCACCAATGGTGGAGCGATTATAATCAGGGATGCTCAAGAGGGCAGAGTTAGAGGAGCGCAGGTATCTCGGGGGGACGGGGGGGCGGCGGGGCTGGAGGACACCTACAAGATAATGCTGATAGGGTGGAAGGAGCCTTGTGTGGAGCATCAACACCGGAGAGGATCAGTTAGGCAAATGGCCCATTTCTACATAATAAGAACATAAGAAGTGGCCATACAGCCCCTCGAGCCTGCTCTGCCATTTAATACGATCATGGCTAATCTGATTATGGACTCAGGTCCACTTCCCTGCCCGCTCCCCATAACCCCTAATCCCTTATCAATTAAGTTTCTGTGCTGTAAATTCTCTGCAAGTGGTGCTCCATCATTAAAAAACAGCCCTCATTTTTATTAAATTATTTTCACATCAGTCTGCTGCTGTTATTGCATTATGATTCCCAATTTGTGTTCTCCAACCATTCCGATACATGAACACACTCGCTGCCGGTTATGTGGGTCGCCGCCGCAGGCTGGGGACATTTTCTCGTTGAGCGACAAATGGATTCAAAAGAGCCTCAACGTTGGAGAGCCGCGATTTGCTCATTTTCTAATGACAGTGTAGATATAAGAGGCTAATTTCCAAGCTGCTTTCACTGCTCCTCAGTCAAAGCCACCAAACAACACAAAGCGCTTTCTTCCCCTTGCTCATTTCTGGCGGAATTATAAAATGTTAATGGGGGGTGGCGCGAGTGTTTAATAGCAATCGCCGCAATTAAATCAATGAAATATTCAGCAATGGAACCAAATGAAAATAATTTCACAAGCTGAAAGCTAGTTATGGCATTAGATTATTGTCAAGTGAAGCTGCTGGAAATAATTCTGCCTTACTTTAATAAGCAAATACAATACCAGTCAATCTGTCTTCACTTTAAAGCTCTTGTATTCCAGGGCCTGTCGAAAGCCTCATTATAAAAAGAAAAAGAAAGACTTGCATTTATATAGCGCCTTTCATAAGAACATAAGAATTATGAGTAGGTGTAGCCCATTCGGCCCCTCGAGCCTGCTCTGCCATTCATTAAGATCATGGCTGATCAACTCCACTTTCCTGCACTATCCCCATATCCCTTGATTCCCTTAATATTCAAAAATCTAACGATCTCTGTCTTCAATATACTCAACGACTGAGCCTCCACAGCCCTCTAGGGCAGAGAATTCTAAAGATTCACCACCCTCTGAGTGAACGAATTTCTCCTCATCTCAGTCCTAAATGGCCGACCCCTTATTCTGAGACTGTGACCCCTGGTTCTAGACTCCCCAGCCTGGGGGAAACATCCTCCCTGCATCTACCCTGTCAAGCCCTGTAAGAATTTTGTATGTTTCAATGAGATCACCTCTCATTCTTCTAAACTCGAGAGAATATAGGCCTAGTCTACTCAATCTTCCCCTTTCACGACCACTAGACATCCCAAAGCACGTTACAGCCAATTAAGTACTTTTTGAAGTGTGGTCACTGTTGTAATGTAGGAAACGCGGCAACCAAAGCAAGCTCGCACAAGCAGCAATGCAATAATGACCATATAATCTGTTTTTTAGGTGTTGATTGAGGGATAAATTTCGGATGCCCCCAAAAGTTCGTCAACATCCTCCTCCTGCTCCACGACGACATGCAGGCCGTGATCCTTACCAACGGATCCATTACAGACCCAATCCAGGTCCGGACCAGGGTCAAACAAGGCTGCGTCATCGCCCCAACTCTCTTCTCAATCTTCCTCACTGCAATGCTCCACCTCACAGTCAACAAGCTCCCCACTGGAGTGGAACTAAACTACAGAACTAGTGGGAAGCAGTTTAACCTTCGCCGTCTCCAGGCCAAATCCAATACCACCCTAACCTCTGTCGTAGAGCTATGATGCCTGTGTCTGCGCACATTCTGAGGCTGAACTCCAGGGCATAGTCGACGTATTTACTGAGGTGTACAAAAGCATGGGCCTTACGCTAAACATCCGTAAGACAAAGGTCCTCCACCAGCCTGTCCTTGCCGCACAGCATTGCCCCCCAGTCATCAAGATCCACGGCACGGACCTGGACAACAAGGATCATTTCCCATACCTCGGGAGCCACTTATCAACAAGAGCAGAAATTGATGACGAGATTCAACATCGCCTCCAGTACGCCAGTGCAGCCTTGGGCCGCCTGAGGAAAAGAGTTTGAAGACCAGGCCCTCAAATCTGCCACCAAGCTCATGGTCTACAGGGCTGTAGTAATACCTGCCCTCCTGTATGGCTCAGAGACATGGACCATGTACAGTAGACACCTCAAGTCGCTGGAGAAATACCACCAACGATGTCTCCGCAAGATCCTACAAATCCCCTGGGAGGACAGGCGCAGCAACATTAGCGTCCTCGACCAGGCCAACATCCCCAGCATTGAAGCACTGACCAAACTTGATCAGCTCCGTTAGGCGGGCCACATTGTCCACATGCCAGACACGAGACTCCCAAAGTAAGCGCTCCACTCGGAACTCCGTCACGGCAAACGAGCCAAAGGTGGGCAGAGGAAACGTTACAAGGACACCCTCAAAGCCTCCCTGATAAAGTGCAACATCCCCACTGACACCTGGGATTCCCTGGCCAAAGACCGCCCTAAGTGGAGGAAGTGCATCCGGGAGGGCTCTGAGCAACTCGAGTCTCATCGCCAAGAGTGTGAAGGGGTCAAGCACAGACAGCGGAAAGAGCGTGCGGCAAACCTGTCCCACCCTCCCCTTACCCTCAACGACTATCTGTCCCACCTGTGACAGGGACTGTGGCTCTCGTATTGGACTGTTCAGCCACCTAGGGACACATTTTAAGAGTGGAAGCAAGTCTTCCTCGATTCCGAGGGACTGCCTATGATGATCATGAAATATTGGCCCCAGGACGCCGGTGATAACTCCCCTGCAGTGGATCTTTTTGTCTTCCTTAACTGGAGGTTTGGATTGCTGCTACTTAGGAAGTTGGAGTGTTTCCAATACCTCAAGGGGTTAAAATACCTCTGTACTCTACTTTTGACCAATACAGCCCCCATAGTCCCCCCCAAACAAAGAACATGCAACAAAGTATAGTCGAGAGCCAGGTGCAGCGTTGAGCAGGTATTGAGTATATTCAGACATCAGTTCCAATGTTTGGAGTACAAAGCATTTACAGCACAGAAACAGGCCATTTGGCCCAACAGGTCCATGTCGGTGTTTATACTCACACCAGCGTCTTCCCACCCCTCTTCATCGCACCCCAGCAGTATCAGCCGTGGCTCAGTGGGCAGCACTCTCGCCTCTGAGTCAGAAGATTGAGGGTTTAACTCCCACTCCAGAGACTTGAGCACAAAAATCTCAGCTGACACTCCCAGTGCTGAGGGAGCGCTACACTGTCAGAGGTGCTGTCTTTTGGATGAGATGTTAAACCGAGGCCCCATCTGCTCTCTCAAGTGGATTTAAAAGATCACATGGCCACTATTTTGAAGAAGAGCAGGGGAGTTATCCCCGGTGTCCTGGGGCCAATATTTATCCCGTAATCAACATAACAAAAGCAGATGATTTGGTCATAGTGCCGTAGGATTTTTTACGCCCACCTGAGAGGGCAGACGGGGCCTCGGTTTCGCATCTCACCCGAAAGAAGGCACCTCCGACAGTGTGGCACTCCCTCAGCACTGCACTGGGAATGTCAGCCTAGATTTATGTGCTCAAGTCCCTGGAGTGGGGCTCTGAACCTACAACCTTCTGACTCAGATGCGAGTGTGCTGTCCACTGAGCCACAGTTGACACATTCTTTTTCCACCAGCGCCTGAGATAAATTTCGGGGCCTAATACTCTATCCTTGACCACCTGGTTGTCTGACGTTTACAGCTTATGTGTACTGTAACGTTTAGGATGCTCTGTTGGTGTCTTTACTGTGAATTCTGCAAACTCTAGAGGAGATACACATTTGTAGAATGTGGTTCTCATGGATTGGCCATGCAAAACAATTCAATTACAGGCCGACAATAATTACAACACATAACTGCAAAAGATTGCTGTTAAACATTGCACAGCTTTTGTCATGTATTCAACCAGCATTGTAACCCATGTATAATCTGAGCTAAGTTGTACACTGTGAGAACAATGACCACTAGGTGGGAGACACTCCTAACCTGGGCCTTCAGGTACAAAAGGGGAAGCTCCACCCACCTTCATCACTTGGAGTGCTAAGGAATAAATGACAGGTCACAGACTGACCTTCTCTCAAGCATGGGCCTCGTGTGCATTTATATTGTATAGTAAGGACCTATCAATGGCGACGAGAAACTGGGATTTAAACCACGTGAGCATGGCCACTAGCAGAGCAGACGAGAGGTACTGTGTTAAGGAATGGTTGGGACAGAGATTCAACATTGTTAAAGCAGCACACAGTTCTCCAGGCAGACAGGGGCAATTGGGCATGCCCCAAAATGTAGTCGAACCCAGAGGGGGAGTTCGACAGAGACAATGGCAAGCTGAACAGTGATTCACGCCATTGCAAGGGACAATGCGGCCAGTAATGGGGCCATGAACACCTGTTAATGGCGCACTCAAGGACAATAACAGGGGCAGTCAGGGATGAACGACTGGCAAGGGACCTTTTGTTTCCAACAACAGCTCATGTTGAAGGCGTGGAGGCACACACTCAGCCAGAGTTTGCAGAGATGAGCAAAATACCTGCAGAAATTGCAGAAATGAACGCTGGGGGAAATCGCTGGAAGCTGAAGTTCAGCGAGTTCATGTGGAGCACGTATACAGTTCATACACCAGGATGCCACCGATTATGATGAAAGTGCTCCTCAATGGCATCCCAGTATCAATGGAGCTAGACATGGGGGCCAGCCAGTCTCTGATGGGTATCAAACAGTTCGAAAAGTTGTGGGCGTCCAAGGCCAGGAGGCCAAAATTATCGCCGATTGACGCACAGCTACGGACTTACACAAAGCAGATCATTCCGGTGCTAGGCAGCGCCACAGTAGTCGTGACCCACAAAGATTCGGAGAATAGGTTGCCACTCTGAATTGTCCCAGGGGACGGTCCCGCACTACTGGGGAGGAGTTGGCTTGCTGTCATGAACTGGAAATGGGGCGATGTCAATGCAATTTCCTCTGTGGAGCGAGTATCATGCTCACAGATCCTGGACAAATTTAACTCACTATTTCAACCCGGCATCGGCACTTTCATGGGGGCCAAGGTAGTGATTCACATAAACCCGGACACCAGGCCAGTACACCACAAGGCCAGAGCGGTGCCGTACGTGATGCGGGAAAAGATAGAAGGCGAATTGGACCGCCTGCTGAGGGAAGGCATCATCTCGTCAGTCGAATTCAGTGACTGGGCGAGCCCGATTGTGCCGGTGCTCAAGGCGGATGGGTCGGTCAGGATATGTGGTGATTACAAGGCCACCATCAATCGGGTGTCACTCCAAGACCAGTACCCGCTAATGAGAGCGGAGGACCTCTTTGCGACGCTATCCGGTGGCAAACTTTTTTCAAAATTGGACCTGACCTCAGCTAACATGACCCAGGAGCTGGCGAGTGAGTCGAAGAAGCTGACCACCATCACAACACACAAGGGGTTGTTTGAATACAACAGATGTCCGTTCGGGATTCGCTCGGCCGCCGCGATCTTCCAACGAAATATGGAAAGCCTCCTCAAGTCGATTCCAGGGACGCCGGTTTTTCAGGACGACATCCTCATCACGGGTTACGATACTGAAGAACACCTCCACAACCTGGAGGAGGTGCTACGCAGACTGGACCGGGTAGGGCTGTGACTGAAAAAGGCGAAGTGCGTCTTCCTAGCTCCAGAGGTAGAATCCCTGGGGATGAGGGTAGTAGCAGGCAGGATCAGCCCTACTGTATCCAAGACGGAAGTGATCCAGAGAGCACCCAGACCCCGTAACACGACGGAGCTGCGTTCGTTCCTGGGGCTCCTGAACTATTTTGGTAACTTTCTTCCCAAATTGAGCACGCTGCTAGAGCCGCTACACGTGCTCCTATGCAAAGGTCGCGAATGTGTTTGGGGGGACAGCCAGGAAAGGGCTTTTAATAAAGCACGCAATTTGTTATGTTCCAACACTGTTAACACTATACGACCCATGTAAGAAATTTGTTTTAACGTGCGATGCGTCATCCTATGGTGCCGGGTGTGTGTTGCAGTATGTCATTGTCAAGGGTCAGTTACAACTGGTAGCTTATGCCTCCAGGAGTCTGTCCCAGGCAGAAAGGGGTTACGGGATGGTAGAAAAGGAGGCGCTCGCATGTGTATATGCTGTAAAGAAAATGCACCAGTACCTGTTTGGCAGGAAATTTGAGCTGGAGACAGATCACAAACCCCTAACGTCCCTTTTGGCCGACAACAAGGCCATAAATGCAAACGCATCGGCCCGCATACAGAGGTGGGCACTCACGTTAGCCGCCTATGACTATACAATTCGGCACAGACCGGGCACCGAAAACTGCGCCGATGCACTCAGCAGGCTCCCACTAGCCACCACTGAAGGGGCTACCGAGCATGCTGCTGAGATGGTCATGGCTGTTGAAGCTTTCGGAAGCGAAGGCTCACCCGTGACAGCCCGTCAGATTAAAGTCTGGACAAATAGAGACCCGCTCTTGTCTCTAGTCAAGAAATGTGTCCTGAATGGGGACTGGGCAGCCACGTTCAGGGCATGCCCTGAGAAATTTAAACCATTTCACAGGTGCAGGGATGAACTCTCGATTCAGGCCGATTGTCTACTGTGGGGAAACCGCTAGTCATGCCCCAGATGGACAGAGAGGTGTTCATCAGAGAACTCCACAATGAGCACCCGGGCATTGTCACGATGAAGGCAATTGCCAGGTCACACGTTTGGTGGCCAGGGATAGACGCAGATCTGGAACTTTGTGTTCGCAGGTGCAACACGTGTGCCCAGCTGGGCAATGCGCCCAGGGAAGCCCCCCTTAGCCCCTGGCCATGGCCAGCCAAGCCTTGGTCACGCATCCATGTGGACTACGCAGGTCCTTTCATGGGAAAAATGTTTTTGGTTGTAGTAGACGCCTACTCCAAATGGATCGAGTGTGACATTTTAAATTCAAGCACATCCTCTGCCACGGTAGAAAGTCTACGGGCAATGTTCGCCGCCCACGGTCTATTGGACATCTTGGTCAGCGACAATGGCCCGTGCTTCACAAGCACTGAATTCCAGGACTTCATGGCAGGCAATGGAATTAACCATGTCAGAACGGCACCGTTCAAGCCAGCCTCAAACGGCCAGGCAGAACGAGCAGTGCAGATAATCAAACAGGGGATGCTCAGAATCCAAGGGGGTTCCCTACAAACCCGCTTATCACGCCTCCTGTTGGCCAATAGATCCCGACCACACTCGCTCACAGGGGTTCCACCCGCAGAGCTGCTAATGAAAAGGACGCTCAAAACCCGGTTATCCCTTATACACCCTATCATGAAAGAAATTGTCGAGAGCAGGCGCCAGCCACAATATGACTACCATGACAGGAATGCAAGGGCGCGATGTATTGATGTTAATGACCCTGTTTTTGTCCTCAACTACGCTGCAGGGCCCAAATGGCTCGCAGGCACTGTGATTGCCAAAGAGGGAAATAGGATTCTGGTAGTTAAACTTACCAATGGACAAATCTGCCGCAAACACGTGGATCAAACAAAAAGGAGGTTCAGCAACCCCATAGAAGAAGGAGAGGAAGAACACAATGTAGAGTTCACTCCACCACAGGTGACCGAACACCGGAACCAAAGGGAGGAGAGCCCAATCACTTTGGGCAGTCTGGATAGGCCTGAGGCACCTCAGGCCAGCGCCCAACAACCAGAGCCCCAAAGCAGGCGCTCTACAAGAGAGCGTAAACCACCAGAGAGACTCAACCTGTGGTCCCAATAAGACTTTGGGGGGGAGGTGATGTCATGTATTCAACCAGCATTGTAACCCATGTATAATCTGAGCTAAGTTGTACACTGTGAGAACAATGACCACTAGATGGGAGACACTCCTAACCTGGGCCTTCAGGTACAAAAAGGGGAAGCTCCACCCACCTTCATCACTTGGAGTGCTAAGGAATAAAGGACAGGTCACAGACTGACCTTCTCTCAAGCATGGGCCTCGTGTGCATTTATACTGTATAGTAAGGACCTATCAGCTTTGGACTCTGACATATTCCTTCCGAAAGGCACAAGAAATACTCCTTCCTGAGACAAACATGCAATTTCAATAATAATAGAAAATGCCAGATTTCAGATTAAAAATCTTACATCAAACTGGAAACAATCCCTCTTTCTCTCACACGGAATACAGTGAGCCGTTGGATAAATTTCTCGATGAGCCGCAAATATTTCAAGGGCTGCCAGGAACATCATACAATTGACCCTTTTGGATTTTCTTTATTTAGGGGTTGGTCTTGATTTCATGTACACAGCAAGACCCCAATTGCAATTGAGCCTCCCAATGGTGGCTCGCCATAGTGTGGTGGTGATGGTGGTGGTTGTGTTGCGGGGGCGGGGGAAGAATACCTGGCATGTTAGTCATTCTCACCATAGGCAGTCCCTCGAAATCGAGGAAGAATTGCTTCCACTCTAAAAATGAGTTCTCAGGTGGCTGAACAGTCCAATACGGGAATTACAGTCTCTGTCGCAGGTGGGACAGACAGTGGTTGGAGGAAAGGGTGGGTGGGACTGGTTTGCCGCACGCTCCTTCCGCTGCCTGTGCTTGGTTTCTGCATGCTCTCGGCGATGAGACTCGAGGTGCTCAGCGCCCTCCCGGATGCACTTCCTCCACTTAGGGCGGTCTTTGGCCAGGGACCCCCAGGTGTCGGTGGGGATGTTGCACATTATCAAGGAGGCTTTGAGGGTGTCCTTGAAATGTTTCCACTGCCCCCTAGTAGCCTCTAAACGGCTGCAGTTGGCACTTAATGGGGGCAGCTATTTAAGGGCAAGTGGCCACGTGTCCAAAGGTTGTGTTCGGCAAATTAAAGGGTTTGGAAAAAGCAGTTGGAGGCAAAACAAATGCAGAAGTAGCGGCCACGAGGTGGACTTTGTTTGACGAATGGCGAGGCATCGGTGAGTGTGAGGAAGGCTATCCTATTTCGCCTCCGCAGATGGAAGAGTGTAGTATGCCTGGCAGGAGACGATGAGTAGGGTTTCCATTGTGGGCACTAGTTGCCGCACAGCACATTCCCGGTATACACACCGCCAAGTGTTAAAGAAAGAAAGAACCAGCTTATTCCTTGCTTACAATAACAGAAGAGGGATTTTTAAAAGAAAAAGACTTGCATTTAAAAAGCGCCTTTCACAACTTCCGGATGTGCCAAAGCACTTTACAGTTGGTACAGTCAGTACTTTTGGAGTGCAGTCACTGTTGTAATGTGGGAACCGCAGCAGCCAATTTGCGCACAGCAAGCTCCCACAAACAGCAATGTGATAATGACCAGAAATTCTGATTCTTTGTGATGTTGGTTGAGGGATAAATATTGGTGCAGGATACTGGCAATAACTCTCCTGCTCTTCTTTGATAGAGCCCAGAAGATTTTTCAATTTCTGAAGACTCCGGGACAATTCTAGAGGGTTACAAAATAAGACTTGCATTTATATAGCGCCTTTCACAACCTCAGGTCGTCCCAAAGCCCTTTACAGCCAATGAAGTACTTTTGGAGTGTAGTCACTGTTGTGATGCAGGAAATGCAGCAGCCAATTTGCGCACAGCAAGCTCCCACAAACAGCAATGTGATAATGACCAGATAATCTGTTTTTGTTATGTTGATTGAGGGATAAATATTGGCCAGGACACCGGGGATAACTCCCCTGCTCTTCTTCGAAATGGTTCCACAGGAGAGGGTAGACGGAGCATCCCCTTCATGACTCATCTAAAAGACGGCACCTCCGACTGTGCAGCACTCCCTCAGCAGGCTAAATTTTTGTGCTAAGGTCTCCTGGAAGTGGGACTTAAAACCCACAACCTCCTGATCCAGAGGCGAGAGTGCTGCCCACAGCTGGCACAGCAGTTCGGTAGCCCCTAAGCGACATGGCAAACATATTAATACTTAAGCATATTTATTGAAGGAAGGCGCGCTTACTCTGCCTATCACTCTACACTGCCTTCATTTTAAAATCACGCTAAACAGTATGGAGTGAAATCACACTCGAGTATTCCGTCAATAAATGCGCAAACGCTCACCGCATCACGTTTAACATCTTGCCGAGATGTTTTAGTGGGATTCACGGCTAAGCTCTCCGCACTCAGCAAACATTCTTCTTGACCAATTTAATAACAAAAGGTCTTTTTTCTGTACCAACAAACTTCGCTGCTCTCACGGATGGCCCGCCCCAGGCCTGAATTATGAAGCCCCGCTTTGAATCTTTGTGGTTTTAAATGCTGCAGTGTCTGTTTACACTTTCAATGGCCTCAACCATCATAAATACATGCCTCCTTTGAATTTATTTGCTTAACGTGAGACTTCTGAAGGAGGGCTGGGGCCTGGCCTTGTTCTCTGTGTCTCTCAGAGGCACAGGAGCACTGAGCAAATAAATAATCCGACATCAGAACCCATTTTGAAAAGCCCAGGAGGTTTCGGAAGAGGATGGAAAAAATATTTTCGGATTCTCCCATACACTGGAGAAAAATTTCAAAGACAGTGGGAGGACGCAGTGACCAGTTGCCCTCTTTAATGTAATTACACTGAACAAAAATGGTGAACACTAGTTTAAGTGAAACTAATGTAGCTCAGACCTTTTCCGTCTTTATCTGCCTCATCTGTACTAAGGGGGCATTAAGCCTCAGCTCACATAAATACATACACTCAAGCTGATTTAATTTCCAAAGGCAATTAATCCCCCAGCGAGAATCGTTCAGGGCAGAATTAGGCCATTCGGCCCTGTCCCGCCTCTCTGAAAAAGCTATCCAATTAGTCCCACTCCCCCTGCTCTTTCCCCACAACCCTTGTACAATCATAGAACGGTTACAGCACAGAAGAAGGCCATTCGGCCCGTCGGGCCCATGCCGGCTCTTTACAAGAGCATCTCAGCCAGTCCCACTCCCCCGCCCTTTCTCCGTAGCCCTGAAAATTTGTTCCTTCAGGTACTTATCCAATCCCCTTTTGAAAGCCAGGATTGAGTCTGCCTCCACCACCCTCTCAGGCAGCGCATTCCAGATCCTAACCACTCGCTGCTTAAAAAGGATGTCGCCTTTGGTTCTTCTGCCAATCACCTTAAATCTGTGTCCTCTGGTTCTCGACCCTTCCGCCAATGGGAACAGTTTCTCTCTATCTACTATGTTCAGACCCCTCATGATTTTGAACACATCTATCGAATCTCTGCTCTAAAGAGAACAACCCCAGCTTCTCCGGTCTCTCCACGTAACTGAAGTCCCTCATCCCTGGAACCATTCTCGTCAATCCTTTCTGCATCCTCTCTAAGGCCTTCACATCCTTCCTAAAATGCGGTGCCCAGAATTGGACACAATGCTCCAATGTTTTACACAGGCTCATCATAACTTCCTTGCTTTTGTACTCTATGCCTCTATTTATGAAGCCCAGAATCCCATCAGCTTTTTTAACGGCTTTCTCAACCTGCCCTGCCAGCTTCAACGATTTGTGCACACATACACCCCCTGTAAATATACCCAGCCCTGTAAATTTTTACTTTTTAATTAGAGATCCAATTCCCTTTTGAAAGTTACTATTGAATCTTCTTCCACCCTCTTTCAGCAGTGGATTCCAGATCACAACAGCTCGCTGCGTAAAAGAAAGTGACTGTTACTGCAATAACATAATGGTGAGAATCACCTCCCAGCTCCACTGGTTTTAGGGCAAACTAAGATCACTGAAGGCTTTTCAAGTTTTGTTCCCTCTTATGAAGTCATTGACTCTCGTAGGGAGCTAAAGTTTGATGGGAACCTCCAGATTGTGGGGTCTGCTGGTTATTGCACTGTCGGGTTCAAGCGCAGAAAGGACAAGGCGAGCATGGACCTAGTATTGGCTGCCGGTCCGGCGTCGCCTCGATTTAAAAAAATTCTCCAAATCCCTCCATCCCTCTCCCCTCCCTATCTCTGTAATCTCCTCCAGCCCTACAACCCTCCAAAATCTCTGCGCTCCTCCAATTCTGGCCTCTTGCAGAGCCCCGATTTTCTTCGCCCCACCATTGGCGGCCGTGCCTCCAGCTGCCTGGGCCCTAATCTCTGGAATTCCCTCCCTAAACCTCTCCGCCTCTCTACCTCTCCTTCTTTAAGACACTCCTTAAAACTTACCTCTTTGGCCAAGTTTTTGGTCACCTATCCTAATATCTCCTTATGTGGCTCTTTGTCAAATTGTGTTTGATAATCGCTCCTGTGAAGCACTTTGAGATGTCTTGCTACGTTGTTGCTGTTGAGTATGTGACAGTGATGGTGAACTTTGTGACAATCATTGGAAGGATGTAGATGGAAATGAGAAAGAAATTGAATGGCTTTTTATTTGTGGTTTGGTTGAGGGAGGGATATTGGCCGGATCACCAGGAGAACACATCACTCCTCTTCAAATCGTGCAATGGGAGTTTTCCACCAGGGGAGGGGGTACAGAGACGATTCACTAGGCTGATTCCGGAGATGAGGGGGTTACCTTATGATGATAGATTGAGTAGACTGGGTCTTTACTCGTTGGAGTTCAGAAGGATGAGGGGTGATCTTATAGAAACATTTAAAATAATGAAAGGGATAGACAAGATAGAGACAGAGAGGTTGTTTCCACTGGTCGGGGAGACTAGAACTAGGGGCACAGCCTCAAAATACGGGAGCCAATTTAAAATCGAGTTGAGAAGGAATTTCTTCTCCCAGAGGGTTGTGAATCTATGGAATTCTCTGCCCAAGGAAGCAGTTGAGGCTAGCTCATTGAATATATTCAAATCACAGATAGATAGATTTTTAACCAATTAGGGAATTAAGGGTTATGGGGAGAGGGCGGGTAAGTGGAGCTGAGTCCACGGCCAGATCAGCCATGATCTTGTTGAATGGCGGAGCAGGCTCGAGGTGTAAGGGGTAATTTGCAGGGGGTCAGCTTTCCCTTCTGACCTTATATGAGCGGTTCCGAATCGCTCCCACACCCTTGGTTCTAGACACTGGAATTATGAAGGGACTGTGACAGACTTGGACAGACAATCGGTTTCAAGGTAGGAAGCAGGTATGGCTTTATTGTGTTTAAAAAGAAGTAAAAGGCACACCTTTAATAACACACACAGACCAATACACACTGAGGGGTACAACGCATTGAATAAAATGTCAAATTGCAGCCTGTGGGGAAAAGAATATAGCTTAAACTCTAAATGGGGTAAAGAGGAGAATGCAGATACATTTACACAAGTTATCCCAGCCTCCCTCCCCCAATTGCCCTAACTAACTAAGTTATAGCTCTGTGGGTTCTGGGGCCATGCTCACCAATCCCCTTTTTGACAGTTGCCGGTGAATCGCAGTTTCAGGGTTCGCTGCACTTGGCCTTCTAGGCGAGCCGTACCCCGGTTGGAGGAGAGGACTTCGGACTGCGTAGTCTTCGGTTGGGGTGCGTCCGTTGATGCGGTAAGTTGCGTTTTGGATGTATGGGGTAAGTACCCACTTTCTTTGGTTAGGAATAGTTTTAGTTAGTCCCTTTTGGTAATTTCTCACCTGTTGGTCGTACCGAAGTAGATTGTAGAGTGGAAATAAAGGTCGATTCTTCGGTTTTTGCTGAGTTGGTTTTGTTTGGTCTTTTCGCTGGTTGTGGTAGCCCGGGTTTGTCAATTTGGTTGCTGACAACCTTCCATTTCGTGGGCCTCGTGCTCGGTCGGTCCTTGATGAGTTCTAGTAGTTTCCTTCACTGCTCCATTTCTTCACTCCCCAGCTCCGGCTGCTTGTGTCTGTGTCTGTGTTCCAGTCTGTGTGCTGCTCCTTGCTGGTCTTTCCTTGTAAAACTGGGGGATAGATATATTCCAAAAAAAGGCTCCGTTATCTCCCATCAAATCTCTTGGGCTCTGTTTAAACTGTACTGTCCACTGATTTTCAAATGTCTCCTTTGTCAGCAGTAACTCGATTAGGGTGTGAGAATGTGCTATCAGTGGTTTTGCATTGTTTTAGAATTGTCCAGTTTCTTGACCATGATTTCCATTGTGCTTGATTGGGTAATTCGATTATCTCTTAGAGGGTGAATAGTTCCCCCAGACAGTCTGGGGTCTTTAATACACGAATTAGGCCCCACCTCCTGTATTTGGTAACTCTTTTTTTTTGCAGCCAAAATGTTGTAGAATCTTAAAATTGATATGATCCTTCCCATAGATGTTTAGGGGATCTCAAGCTTCTGTAATTTAGGTCCATTTTGAATTCCCTTTCCTATGAGTCCAAACACTGGGGGGGGGGGGTCTCCATGAATGCGTCCCCTCGTCTGCCCCTTTAAACTCATTTTAAAAGCCCAGAAAGGGATTCTTCTCCTCTGTAGGGGAAAGGTACCTGGAATCTTTGCGAGATATTGGTAAATTCTACAGAGGGGCTAGATGGCCTACTCCTGTTCCTAATTCTTATGTTCTTATGTTCTACCTGAACAGCTAGACGGAGCCTCGGTTCAATGTCTCACCAAAAGACGGCACCTCTAAAAATGCAGCACTCCCTCGTTACTGTAGTGGTATACGAGCCTGGATCACACCCTCACATCTTGAACCCTCCTGCTTTGAGACGAGATGGCTAAGGTTAAAGAAAATTGAGGCCCTGAATATTACTTCTTCCTCCGTACAGTAGTAACAAGGCAAATCAAATGTCAATCTCTAAGTCGGATATCCAGGCCAAAGCTTCCGGTGTAACAGCGTGGATATCTTGTAGGCTGCCTGTGAATTCCCTCAGAGGGCAGTGCTCGATGATGTGCTCCAGGGTCTGATTAGGAGTTCCACAGTCGCATGATGGGGAGGCTTTAATCTTCCACCTATGGAGAAGGTGGCAGCATCGACCGTGACCGGTTCCGAGGCGGTTGATGGTTGTCCACTGTTTGCGAGGAAGGTTTGATCCTTCAGATTGCACTGTGGGCTCCTCGATAAGGAATCCATTCCGTATGTCACAGTTCTTCCAAGCATTTCGCCGTCGGTCATCGAGGCTGAGGGGAGATCGCTGAAGGTCTTCGGCAACGGTCCAAAATGGCCTTCTAGATTTGGGACGGGTTGCTTGTAGGTTGTTAAAGTCGGCTTGGATCGACATGTCTTTGTTGGTGTAGCAGTTGTATTCTCTGGAGACTGTGCATTCGTGGCGTAGGTGTGGATATTACTTTGAAGTGGTGGCACAGGGCAACAGGGGAAGGTGTCACACTGTGAAAAGTCGATGAATCTGGGCTGACAGAGCGACACTTTTAACAAAACAATAAGTAGCAACTAACATATCAGAAATGGAAATTGCAGGATTATGCAAATTATATGCATGACTGTAGCAATGAATTTCCATGGCCCGAATCAGCCAGCCTCAATCCCCAACTGCTCTTATGTTTACAGGCAGAATTCCGACATAATTGGCGAACACAACATGAAGCAGGTGTTGGACCCCCCCAGCCATCAGAAGCCCATGTGAGCAAGCAATCGCAGATAGGTTCAGGACGCCGCCGAAGGTTTCGGGTCCGTGGAGATTAGGGAACAATGCATTATTGATGACTTGCGCCATATTATTCAGGTTGTTATTCGGAGTGGGATGGTGATGGGGCTGCTGTAATGGGCCAGCGGAGGCAGATACAGAAAAGAAAGGTTTGCATTTATATACTGCCTTGCACAACCACCGGACGTCTCAAAGCACTTTACAGCCAATGAGGTACTTTTGGAGTGTAGTCACTGATGTAATGCAGCAAACACGGCAGCCAATTTGTGCATAGCAAGCTCCCACAAACAGCAATGTGATAACGATCAGCTAATCTTTTGATTGAGGGATAAATATTGACCAGGACATGAGAATAACTCTCCTGCTTTTCTTCGAAATAGTGCCATGGGACCTTTTACATCCACCTGAGAGAGCAGACGGGGCCTCAGTTTAACATTTCATCTGAAAAACTGCACCTCCGACAGTACAGCACTCCCTCAGTACTGCCCCTCCGACACTGCAGCGCTCCCTCAGCACTGCACCTCCGACAGTGCAGTGCTCCCTCAGCACTGCTCTGGGAGTGTCAGCCTAGATTTACGTGCTCAAATCCCTGGAGTGGGGCTTGAACCCACAACCTGCTGACCCAGAGGCAAGGGTGCTGCCCACTGAGCCACGGCAGTGGACAAGTGGAGGCAGACACAGTCCCAAAGCAGCGTTAGGCGAACACATTAGAAAGCTTTTTCATAAACTGCTGCTATTGAGACTGTGGGGTCCCGGCCTCCAAGATGCAGTCATGGTTGGTTCCAACTGAGTTGGGCAACTGGTCCAGGCAGTCACATGACACTGGAGGAGAATATAATACATGGTTTTAAACGATTCTGCATTGAGAAGACATTGGGGTGGATTTTCCAGTCCTTTGCGCTCCGTTTTTCGCCCCGGAGCGACGGCAATGGCGGCGGTGAGGTGTTGTGGGCGGGCGGTCAGCCTCCAGTGCCCCGCGGGGGTGTTTGGGGCCAGGTTTGCAGCGGTGCGGAGCAGCACCGCCCGGAAGAGCTGCGCGGGTGCACAACGCCCCTTGGTTGCGACACCGGCGCGCTTTTTGACTCCTGCCTGACCCGTCCGTCCCGCAGCGCGTCCCGCAGTATTACCGCTTGGGAAATCGGGCGGTCCAACCTATACCGACTGCAGAGAGGTAAGTAATGCCGTCCTAAGGTAAGTGTGATTGGTTTTTTTTCAAATTTAATTTGCGATTTATGTTCTGGTGGCGTGGGAATGCCTTGGGAATGATTCTGTGGGGTTTTTTCTCCCCATGGAGCGCTGCCGGGCCAGCTCTTTAGCTCGGGATTTTCCCACGCTAACGCCCATGAGAGGTGTACAACGCTTCTCTTAGTGCTGCGCCCCACATTCGGGGCGCAGCTGCCCAATGTTACTGACTGAGGCGCAAACTGTTCCCGGGCGCAAACCTTACCGCCATTACCGCCCCGAAATCATCAACGCCGAAAATCCAGGCCCTTGTACCTCTTTTGGAAAGATGGTGATTTTAACACAATAGATCCATGGTCCGACACAGGCTAGTTTCTTTCAAAAGGTCCAGCTCTGCAGTGGGGAGCTCCCTGGAGCAGAGAATGGCAGGAAAGAGTGGCTTAGTGGCCAGAACAGAGAAAGACTTGAGAGCAGGACAGATCCCAAGAAAGTTGCGGAAACAAATTGAAAAGCTGCTGTCAGTGATGGTGACCATGAAGCTGTCAGATTGTCGTAAAAGTCCAACTGGTTCTCTCGTGCCCTTTCGGGAAGGAAACCTTCCGTCCTTACCCGGTCTGGCCTACATGTGACTCCATTCCCACATCAACGCCCATGACACTTAACTGCCCTCAGAAATGGTCTGGTGAGCTGGTCAGTCGAGTAACTAGATGATGGGCAATAAATGCCAGCCTCGCCATTGAGGACCACATCCCAACAATGAATTTTTAGAAAAAGTAGTTCCACTAACTGCACCCGAGATCGGGACACAGGTTCCAGACAGTCTATTTACACTGGCATGTCAGTGAACTGGGTTATGTGGAAAGTGTGAAATAGACAGAAGAAAGGTTTTGATGGAGAGAGAAAAAAAACTGGAGGCTTCATTTGCAGTGAGTACAGGTAACGTAGGATGAGGTGTTCTGATTGGCAGCTCAAGTGCATCTGGCAAAGAAAATTGGGATGGTTGAATGAATATGATACTAATTAAATTGTACTTTTTTCAGAGGTATGGTTCACATGTGGTCTAGTCCGATCAGAAAACCTTCAACAGAGAATGGTCTTCCTCCAGTTGTATCACCACCTCAAAATGAGATTCCATTAGAAATAGTTGTATTACGAGAAGCTGGATTCACAAAAACTCAAGACAGTCATTGATAAAGAAAGCTCATCCATCCAGAAAGATCTTACAATTCTCCCACCATGGCATCTAACTACTTCTTAAATAATCTAAGGCTCTTGCTCCCATTACCCTACCCAGGAGAAGGCTCCACTGGCTGGGCTCCCACATTCTACCCTATGTAAACTTGAGGTCATCCGAAACTCGGCTGCCCGTGTCCTAACTCGCACGAAGTCCCACTCACCCATCACCTCCTGTGCTCGCTGACCTACATTGGCTCTCGGTTAAGCAAAGCCTCAATTTCAAAATTCTCATCCTTGTTTACAAATCCTTCCATGGCCTTGCCCCTCCCTATCTCTGTAATCGCCTCCAGCCCCACAACGCCCTCCCCCTGCCCCCCCGAGATGTCTGCGCTCCTCAAATTTTGCCCTCATGAGCATCCCTGATTATAATCGCTCAACCATTGGTGGCCATGCTTATTGTTGCCTGGGCTCCAAGCTCTGGAACTCCCTCCCTAAACTTCTCCTCCTCTCTACCTCTCTTTCCTCCTTCAAGACCCTTCTTAAAACCTACCTGTCACCTGCCCTAATTTCATATGTCAATTTTTTGTCTTTTAATACTTCTTTGAAGCGCCTTGGGATGTTTTACTATGTTAAAGGTGCTATATAAATACAAGTTGTTGTTGTTGTTTCGCCCTCCGATAATGCAGCGCTCCCTCAGTACTGCCCCTCCGACAGTGTCGCACTCCCTCAGTACTGCCCCTCCGATAGTGCGACGCTCTCTCAGTACTGCCCCTCCGACAGTGCCGCACTCCCTCAGTACTGCCCCTCCGACAGTGCAACGCTCCCTCAGTACTGCCCCTCCGACAGTGCTGCACTCCCTCAGTACTGCCCCTCCATCAATGCCGCATTCCCTCAGTACTGACCCTCTGACAGTGCAGCACTCCCTTGGTACTGACCCTCCGACAGTGCAGCACTCCCTCAGTATTGCCCCTCCGACAGTGCAGCTCCCTCAGTACTGACCTTCCGACAGTGCAGCGCTCCCTAAGTACTGACCGTCCGACAGTGCAGCACTCCCTCAGTACTACCCCTCCGACAGTGTGGCACTCCCTCAGTAGTGCTCCTCTGACAGTGCAGCGCTCCCTCAGTACTGCCCCTCCGACAGTGCAGCGCTCCCTCAGTACTTCCTCTCTGACAGTGCAGCGCTCCTTCAGTACTGCCCCTCCGACAGTGCGGCGCTCCCTCAGTACTGTCCTTCCGACAGTGCAGCACTCCCTCAGTACTGCTCCTCCGACAGTGCAGCGCTCCCTCAGTACTTCCTCTCTGACAGTGCAGCGCTCCCTCAGTACTTCCCCTGCGACAGTGCAACACTCCCTCAGTACTGCCCCTCTGAGTGCAGCGCTCCCTCAGCACTGCCATTCCGCCAGTGCAGCACTCCCTCAGTATTGCCCCTCCAACAGTGCAGCACTCCCTCAGGACTGCCCCTCCGACAGTGCGGCGCTCCCTCAGTACTGCACTAAAACATCAGCCTAGAGTATGGACAGGAATTTGCTTTGAGCTGTTCCCATTCTGCTGAACTTCTGCTGAAGTTACAACGGTGGAGTGGGACCAGGTCCAAGGAAGTTCTTGGCCTATCTAGTCTGACACTCCAGTGCTGCACTGTCGGAGGTGCCGTCTTTTCGATGAGACGTTAAACCGAGGCCCCGTCTGCCCTCGCAGGGGGATGTAAAAGATCCCACGGCACTATTTCAATGAAGAGCTGGGAAGTTATCCCTCGTGTCCTGGGGCCAATATTTATCCCTCAATCAACAGATTATCTGATCATTATCAAATTGCTGTTTGTGGGAGCTTGCTGTGTGGGGATTGGCTGCCATGTTTCCCACATTACAACAGTGACTACACTTCAAAAGCATGTCATTGGCTGTATCGCTTTGGGACGTCCGGTGGTCGTGAAAGGCACTATAGAAATGCAATTTCTTTCTTATGTTCATGTTCTGGCCTGAGGCTTAGAGCCACATCTGATGCGGAGCGCGAGTATTGGATCTGTACTAGCAATTGGGCCAAGTTGACGCTCAAGGTGGAGAATAGCGATAAGATAAGAAGTTTTCCCCTCCCATGTAATGGAGTTGGGGAAAAAATGACCAGGGAATGACTTTGAGGTGGTCAACATGAATAAGTTCAGAAGACAATTGGGTGTGTTACGCCATTGTAACTTTGACGGAAGTGTGGCAGAGTGGCAACTGCTCAGAGTGAAAATTCCGTCCATAATTGGAGAGAGAGAGAGAGAGAAGGAATTGAGGGACACGGTGAGAAAGCGTGTGAATGGGGTCGAAACCAACAAATAGTGCAGGCCTGTTGAGACCAGTGGCCTTGTCTGTTCCTAAATATCCTTCTGTTTCTCTGTAGGGTGGGCCACTGCGACTGACAGATTGATTGAAACCTCAAAGAAAGTCGGGGAAAGCATTGAGGCAAGCAGCCAAAGTCTCCAGGTGCAGATAGGAATAGTGTAGAACGCCTATCAGCAGCTGTATCTAAATTGATATGTACATCTATTAAAGGCATATTCCCACAGAGGAAAGAATCTACTGCTTGATACATGCATACACCTATTTACAGTCCATCGTTGATTCCAGGCCCTTCAGAAGATTGGGTCAAGTCTTGGTGCGAATCATTTTGTAACTATGATAGCGAGCATCCTTTCAGCATAACCACTGCTACAAGTTAAATTTAGCTCTCCTTTAACCCTGGACCCTAATAAATAAGCAGAAACTGGCACAACTATTGCCGTGGAAATTGCTTTAAAGGCTAAGATTGATTTTTGATAGCTTGTGTAGCATAGCAGAGCAAAATACCGTCTTTTAAATTCAGCCTTTTCCTTGAACATTACAGTATCATTACATACTGATGACAGATAATGTAAGAGCCTGTCCCTGAGGATAGATAAATGGTATTTGATTCGCTACTTCTGGGTAAAACATTTATCTTATCAGCGCAGTTAACCATTCCAAACATACATGGACCTCTCTTTGTTGTTGCAGTGACTGAAGTTTTCAGGATGGGAGAAGCGCAGACAAATTTTGTTTTAATTATTTGTAGGTCAGTCCTGGTTGTCCTGGCAGTTGCAGATTTGGATGAAACATAGAAACATAAAAAATAGGTGCAGGAGCAGGCCATTCAGCCCTTCTAGCCTGCACCGCCATTCAATGAGTTTATGGCTGAACATGAAACTTCAGTACCCCCTTCCTGCTTTCTCGCCATACCCCTTGATCCCCCGAGTAGTAAGGACTTCATCTAACTCCCTTTTGAATATATTTATTGAAGACTGGGTGGAAATCCCAATTTTCACCGACATACACACAGCATCCCCTCCCCCCTACCCCGCCCACCCGGGCAATGTTACTCGTTAACTTTTGTAGTCACAGGCTGCCATGTTATACAGTATCTGGCTCGAGGGCCACTCCCAGGAATACCACAACACGCTTAACGGGGGAATGACGGAGCTGTGCCTGTGATTTTGCCCACACGCAAGTTATTGGATTCAGCCGTGGCTCGGTGGGCAGCACCCTTGCCTCAGAGTCAGAAGGTTGTGGGTTCAAATCCCACTCTAGGCTGACACTCCCAGTGCAGTGCTGAACGAGCGCTGCACTGTCGGAGGTGCCATCTTTCAGATGAGACGTTAAACCGAGGCCCTGTCTAATCTCAGGTGGATGTAAAAGATCCCATGACACAATTTCGAAGAAGAGCAGGGGAGTTATCCCCGGTGTCCTGGAGCCAATATTTATCCCTCAATCAGCGTCATGAAAACAGATTATCTGGTCATTATCACATTGCTGTTTGTGGGAGCTTGCTGTGCGCAAATTGGTAGCCGCGTTTTCCACATTACAACTGTGACTACACTCCAAAAAGTACTTCATTGGCTGTAAAGAGCTTTGGGACATCTGGTGGCCATGCACGGCGCTATATAAATCCAAGTCTTTCTTTCTTTAAATCGTCCCACTATAGATAGTTCAACCCAGGCTCTTCCCCACTGCAATCGGAAATAACAAACTGTAACCACTAGTTCTATGTGAATAGAACTATTTCACTTGCTATATTGAAGTTGGGATAACCCTGCCATTCAACATCGTTCCCTGGTCCTCTTTTGTTGGATGGTAAGGAAAGTAAATGTTATAGGAAAGGTCAAGTAAAAGATTAAAAAAGACTTGCATTTATATAGCGCCTTTCACGACCTCCAGACATCCCAAAGCGCTTTACAGCCAATGACACAATTTTGAAGTGTGGGAATGTTGTAATGTGGGAAACGCGGCAGCCAATTTGTGCACAGCAAGCTCCCACAAACAGCAATGTGTAAATTGGGAAGAGTGCTGCAAATTGAATCGTTTACAGAGGTCAAGGGGACAATGGTTCAAAGCTGTACAAGGCAAAGTGAGGACGGGTGTCAGGAAGGCCTGCTGCATACAAAGACGGACTCCTATTACATAGTATGTAGAGCACAGAAACATGCCATTTGGCCCAGCAGGTCCATACTGCTCCACATGAACAACAACAACTTGTATTTATATAGCGCCTTTAACGTAGTAAAACGTCCCAAGGCGCTTTATAGGAATGGTATAAGACAAAATTTGACACCGAGCCACACAAGAGGAAATTATGGCAGGTGACCAAAAGCTTGGTCAAAGAGGTAGGTTTTAAGGAGCATTTTAAAGGAGGAAAGAGAGGTAGAGAGGTTTAGGGAGGGAGTTCCAGAGCTTAGGGCCCAGACAACAGAAGGCACGGCCACCCACGGGTGAACAATTATAATCAGGGATGCTCAGGAGGGCAAAATTAGAGGAGTGCAGACATCTCGGGGGGTTGTGGGGCTGGAGGAGATTACAGAGATATAGGGAGGGGCGAGGCCGTGGAGGGATTTGAAAACAAGGATGAGAATTTTAAAATCGAGGCGTTGCTTAATCGGGAGCCAATGTCGGTCAGCGAGCACCGAAGCCAAATTGACACAAATCAACACAGAATACTCCATCAATTTGAACTGGGAGCCTTTTTGTTGGGGGGGGTGTGGAGGTGCCTGTATGGTTCAGTACCACAGCTGGCACCACCATAAGCCATCAGGGGAAATATCAAATGTTAACTCAAAGCAACATAAATGCTCCCCATGTGCACTCAACATATTTAATCATTGTGAAATATACACTAAGGGGGCACTAGAGGGTGCTGGAAGACAGAATACTGCCTTCTGTACTCTATACAGAGCAACAGAGCTGTCGGGGCCCCGTGTCTTACATTGACTTTGTTTGCGTCCTGTGAGGGTAGATCTGTTGCCTGTGCCGAGAGGAAAACTTTCTGACTGAATCCCCATTTTTTTTAAAAACGGTGTTGAAGTAAGAATATTAGAGCTGGACTTTAAGCGTGATTGACTAATATTTCACACGGACCAACTCGAAGGGCTAAATTTTTTCCAGCTGGTTATTTCTCTGTTCCTCTTTTACAATGATCATAGAATGGTTACAGCACTGAATGAGACCCTTCGGCCTATCGAGCCCCAGCCTGATGCAAGTGGACAAGTGAGGGAGAAATGCAGTCCATTGCCCTCAAATGGTGGCTCAGTGGGCAGCACTCTCACCTCTGAGTCAGAAGGTTGTGGGTTTAAGTCCCACTCCTGACACTCCAGTGCAGTGCTGAGGGAGTGCCACGCTGTCGGAGGTGCTGTCTTTTGGATGAGACATTAAACCGAGGCCCCGTCTGCTCTCTCAGGTGGATGTAAAAGATCCCTCGGCGCTATTTTGAAGAAGAGCAGGGGAGTTATCCCTGGTGTCCTGGCCAATATTTATCCCTCAATCAACATAACAAACACAGATTATCTGGTCATTATCACATTGCTGTTTTTGGGAGCTTGCTGTGCGCAAATTGGCTGCTGCGTTTCCCACAATACAACAGTGGCTACAGCAAAAGTACTTTATTGCCTGTAATGCGCTTTGAGGCGTCCGGTGGTCATGAAAGATGCTTTATAAACATAAGTCTTTCTTTATAATTGATCCCCAGTGATCATTAAAGCTAAGAAATTACTGTTGACAATATTAGCTTCATGATTAAAACCCGCTATTTTAGTATGAGGCTTGAATACATTTTAAATCAGCAACGGGTAGGAGCAGGCATGTCCAAGCTTTGTGCACTCTTTCCGAGCCTCTGGGTCCGTGTATAAAGTTTCAGTCTGCACTCCTGTTAATTTGTGTAGATCTCAAATTGCTGATACAAAACCATTTTAATAAAAAACATAGGGAATAGTAACAGGAGTAAGGCCATACTGCTCCTCGAGCCTGCTCCGCCATTCAATGAGATCATGGCTGATCTTCGACCTCAACTCCACTTTCCCGCCCAATCCCCATATCCCTTGATTCCCCTAGAGTCCAAAATATTTTGGGGTTCTGATTCAGGATTTGCGATGAAAGTGCTGCAAGAAAATACCCCTTTCGAACTCTCCAGTCCCACAGAATTCAAACCAGGGAACGAGAAATGGAAGCGGAGATAGACTGAGTAGCCTTGGCTTCATGGGTTGGACTGTTTGAACCCTTGGCCCTCATTTAGGCCAAGGGCTGAAGGTTGGACACCGCTTGGATTGAAGAGTTTCAGAGGAACCCGCTGGGCTTCCGTCCCCGAATATCATTACCTGGCCGTTAAATCTTAATTTTTATAACTGGTTGGAAATGGGGTGGCTTTGACAGCATCGTCCACATCTCGAGAGCTGATTAAACAAAAGCTATGTTGGGGATTGTGCTGCCTATACTTCGGAGAGAGCACTGAAAAGAGCAAGAAAGAAAAAACTTGCGCATTTATATGGCGCCTTTCTCAACCTTAGGGAATCAAGGGATATGGAGATCGAGCAGGAAAGTGTTGAGGTAGAAGATCAGCCATGATCTTATCTAATGGCGGAGCAGGCTCGAGGGGCCGAATGGCCAACTCCTGCTCCTAATTCTTATGTTCTTATGTTCTCAGGACATGCTTTACAGCCAATGAGGTACTTTTTGGAGTGTAGTCACTGTTGTAATGTGGGAAATGCGGCAGCCAATTTATGCACAGCAAGCTCCCACACACAGCAATGTGATAAAGACCAGACCATCTGTTTTTTTGGTACGTTGATGGAGGGATAAATATTGGCCACGACACCGGGGATAACTCCCTTGCTCTTCTTCGAAATAATGGATGTAAAAGATTCCACGGCACTATCCTCGGTGTCCTGGAGCCAATATTTATCCCTTAAACAACATCCCTAAAACAGATGATCTGCTCATTATCACGTTTGCTGTTTGTGGGAGCTTGCTGTGCGCAAATTGGCTGCCGCGTTTCCCACATTACAACAGTGACTGCACCTCAAAAGTACTTAATTGGCTGCAAAGCGCTTTGAGACGCCCATGGTATACAAATGCAGGTCTTTCTCTGTCATAAACGCCACTTCCACCAGTAGGTGCCAGCAAATTCCCAACAGAGGAGGGTGCCAGGTTTGTTGTGCAGATGGAAGGGAAGTGACGGATTTCCGACACGAACAAAGACGTCAAATGGATGTTGTGTGATTGCGCTGTGAGTCAGCCAGTGAAATGGGCACTGACCAGGCAACAGCTGGAACCACAGAGCTCACCCAGGAAATGCTCACCCAGGAAATGCTCACCCAGTAAGGCAGCCTCCAGATGATGGGGTGTGATCACATGGGGATTGCTCCCCCCCTGGAACTCTGCTTCTGACCCCGCCGAGGGTCATAGGGACAGGGGGCGGGCCTACCGTTGTGTGGGGACACGTCAAAAGGATCTCACTTGGACTGGGCAGGGAGATGTTATCTGCCAGGTCCCTGCCTCAGTCCCCCCCCCAAACACTCTTCTCCCCACTCCCCACCATCTCCCCCCCCCCCACACCTCTACTGCCCCACCATCCCCTCCACCATCCCTCCCCCCAGAATCTCCCCCTCCTCAGCTCTATCTCATCCATCATCCTCGTCATTATCACCCCTCCCCATCCCCTCCCCTCCCTACCCAGCCCCTACCCATCCCCTACCCTCACAACCATCACCCCTGACCACCCCTTACCACCAACCCCACCTCTCCCCACCTCCCACCATACACCCTCCCCATTCCCCCTCCCGATCCCCCCTCCCCATCCCCCTCCCCATTCCCCCTCCCCTCCCTTCCCACCAACTCCACCTCTCCCCACCTCCCACCATACACGCTCCCCATTCCCCCCCCCATTCCCCCTCCCCCCTCCCCATCCCCCTCCCCATTCCCCCTCCCCTCCCTTCCCACCAACTCCACCTCTCCCCACCTCCCACCATGCACCCTCCCCATTCCCCCTCCCCATCCCCCCTCTCCATCCCCCCTCCCCATTCCCCCTCCTCTCCCTTCCCACCAACTCCACCTCTCCCCACCTCCCACCATACACCCTCCCCATCCCCCCTCCCTATTCCCCCTCCCCATTCCCCCTTCCCATCCCCCTCCCCATTCCCCCTTCCCATCCCCCCTCCCCATTCCCCCTCCCCACCCTAGCTGAGGCCCACACGTGCACACACTTTCTAACAGAAGTCATTGGGAATACACAGCACTCTGAACCCTGGCCGACCTTTCCTCCTTCTAGCCCAGATTGTCAAAGACAGTTGTAGTACCTCAAACTCAATGGTCTCAATGGCTCTCAGGGTTTGCTGCTGATTATGAATTGTGTGAATATAGAATGCCCATTGGGAACTACTATGGACTGGGAGTGGAAGGCGGCAACGTCACTGAACAGGCCTGACTCACCCAACTACTACAGAACCTGAGATCCAGTTCATCACAACCAGAGCAATTGGTTATGATTAATCTGGACTTCAGCCCACTAACCCTGAGGTAAAGGGGAGGCCCAAGCTGCTGGACATGAGATAATACAGCTTTCTCCTTCGAGCAGAGAAGGTTAAGAGGAGTAAAAACAGAATGTGCTGGAAACATTCAGCAGGTCAGGCAGCATCTGTGGAGAAAGAGAGAAAGAAAGAGAGAAAGAGAGAAAGAAAGAGAGAAAGAAAGAAAGAAAGAAAGAAATAACAGACTTGCATTTATATAGCGCCTTTCACGACCACCGGTCATCTCAAAGCGCTTTACAGCCAGTGAAGTACGTTTGGAGTGTAGTCACTGTTGTAATGTGGGAAACGCCTATTTGCGCACAGCAAGCTCCCACACACAGCAGTGTGATAATGACCAGATAATCTGTTTTTGTTATGTTGGTTGAGGGATAAATATTGACCAGGACACTGGGGAGAACTCCCCCTGCTCTTCTTCAAAATAGTGCCATGGGATCTTTTACATCCACCTGAGAGAGCAGACGGGGCCTCGGTTTAACGTCTCATCTGAAAGACGGCACCTCCAACAGTGTAGCACTCCCTCAGCACTGCACTGGGAGTGTCGGCCTAGATTTAAATGCTCAGGTCCCTGGAGTGGGACTTGAACCCACAATCTTCTGACTCAGAGGTGAGTGTGCTGCCCACTGAGCCACAGCTCACACAAAATGCTCGAAACACTCAATGGGTCGGGCAGCATCTGTGGAGAGAGAGAAACAGAGTCAACATTTCGGGTCGATGAACCTTCGCCAGAACCTGAAACATCACCAACCTGAAACATTAACTCTGTTTCTCTCCCCACAGTTGCTGCCTGACCTGTGTGTGTTTCCAGCATTTTGTGTTTTTATTTCAGAATTCCAGCACCCGCAGTATTTTCCTTTCGTATTAAGGTTAAAAGGAGATTTGACAGGAGGTGTTCAAAATCACGAATGGTTTTGATAGAGTAAATAAGGCCAAACTGTTTCCAGAGGACACAGATTTAAGGTGATTGGCAAATGAACCAGAGGTGACATAGAATCATAGAAACATAGAAATTTACAACACGGAAGGAGGCCATTTCGGCCCATCGTGTCCGCATCAGCCAACAAAGAGCTACCCAGCCTAATCCCACTTTCCAGCTCTCGGTCCGTAGCCCTGTAGGTTACGGCACTTCAAGTTCACATCCAGGCACTTTTTAAATGTGGTGAGGGTTTCTGCCTCTACCACCCTTTCAGGCAGTGAGTTCCCAGACCCCCACCACCCTCTGGGTGAAGACATTACCCCTCAAATCTCCTCTAAACATCCTACAAATCACTTTAAATCTATGCTCCCTGGTTGTTGACCTCTGTTGACATGAGGAAATATTTATTTTTAAATACAGTGAGTTGTGATCTGGAATGTGGTGCCTGAAAGGGTGGTGGAAGCAGATTAAATCGTAACTGTCAAAAGCAAATTGAATAAATATTTGAAGGGAAACCATTTACAGGACTGTGGGAACAGAGCAGGGCGGAGTGGGAATAATTGGGTCGCTCTACCAAAGAGCCGGTGCAGACACGACGGGCCGAATGCCCTCCTTCTGTGCTGTATCATTCTATAATTCCTTTTGAGGCCTGGCAGAGTATTGTCTCATACTAATTTTTCTTTGAAAGTATATCAGGCAAACCCACCATCCACAGACATGAAGCTTTCGAGCCAGAGGTACTGGACAGCATTCATTTTTTTTATTCGTTTATGGGATGCGGGTGTCGCTGGCAAGGCCAGTATTTATTGCCCATCCTAACTGCCCTTGAGAGGCTCGCTGGGCCATTTCAAAGAGGCAGTTAAGAGACAACCACATTGCTGTGGGTCTGGAGTCACATACAGGCCCAGACCCTGATAAAGTGCAACATCCCCACCGACACCTAGGAGTCCCTGGCCAAAGACCGCCCTAAGTGGAGGAAGTGCATCCGGGAGGGCGCTGAGCACCTCGAGTCTCTTCGCCGAGAGCATGCAGAAACCAAGCGCAGGCAGCGGAAGGAGCGTGTGGCAAACCAGTCCCACCCACCCTTTCCTTCAACCACTGTCTGTCCCCCTGTGACAGAAACTGTGGTTCTCGTATTGGACTGTTCAGTCACCTTAGAACTCATTTTAAGAGTGGAAGCAAGTCTTCCTCGATTCCGAGGGACTGCCTATGATGATGATGACAGGCCAGACCAGGTAAGGACGGCAGATTTCCTTTCTTAAAGGACATTAGTGAACCAGATGTGTTTTTACAACTATCTGGTGGTTTCATGGTCACCATTACTGACATTAGCTTTTTATTCCAGATTTATTTAGTTAACTGAATTTAAATTCCCCAGCTGTCGTGGTGGGATTTGAACTCATGACTCCAGATTATTAGCTCAGGCCTCTGGATTACTCATCCAATAAAATAACCACTATGCTGCCGTTCCCTAAACCGAGTGACTGAGAAACCTTGGCTGACCTTTACCCTCCCGAGGCAGCCATTTTTAGCTCCTCAGATGAGATCAGCTAAGTCAATGTAAACCAGGGTTCAAATCTGGGGCTCTCCTGCTTTGTGTGGCTCACAAGATGGCACATGTGCCCCAGGAGCCCTCGGGAGAGCTGTAAATCCCTTCTTTTTATGCTAAGCTTTATTGCCCCTTTCTCACAGGCTCCCACCACCCCGCCCCCTTCTATCCTGAGACACCTCGATGCTGCAGCTCTGAATGAACCATTTGAAGGTGCGCACGAGAGGCTGGGATACATCCTGTTCTGATTTCCCCTCCCTGTCTCTGAGTCACTATTTATCTGTATCATATGTAAAACCCTAACCCAAAGGTTGAAGATAGCCTTGGAATTGTTACAGTGTGGTGCGTGTTAAATGGTATTATTATTCATTCAGATTGCCTATGGGGGCGGGGGAGGAGGGGGAAATTTTCCAGGAATATTTCTTTCCCTTATTACAACAGTGACTACACTCCAAAAAATACTTCATTGGCTGTGAAGCGCTTTGAGACGTCCGGCGGTCGTGAAAGGTGCTATATAAATACAAGTCTTTCTTTTCGGCCCTGGGCTTTTCTCTGTTTTTTATTGCCTCTCCCAGGAGATTACTACGAGGGGGTTGGGGGGGTGGGGTGGGCAGAGAGGGGCGGGGCGAGGATGAGGGATGAAGTGTCTAGTCACGATGCTCCAGCCATCATGAGTGCGGGGCAGGCTCAATGCACCAACTGGTCTTTCGCTGCCCGTCAATTCCATACCAATCGGCTGGCCAGTGTGTTTCTATCAGAGGTGGCATGCAGAGGGCTGGAGAAAACATACAGCCGACAAGAGACTACACAAAACTCATAGCAAAAGAAGAAGACATATGAATAATGTTTGGCCTCAACTGGAGCATTGTGTCCAATTCTGGGCACCGCACTTTAGGAAGGATGTGGAGGCCTTAGAGAGGGTGCAGAAAAGATTTACCAGAATGGTTCCAGGGATGAGAGACTTCAGTTACGTGGATAGACTGGAGAAGCTGGGGTTGTTCTCCTTGGAGCAGCGAAGGTTGAGAGGAGATTCGATAGAGGTGTTCAAAATCATGAGGGGTTTGGGCAGAGTAGATAGAGAGAAACTGTTCCCAGTGGTGGAAGGGTGGAGAACCCAGATTTAAGGCGATTGCCAGAGGAACCAAAGACGATATGAGGAAAACCTTTTTATGCAGCAAGTGGTTAGGATCTGGAATGCACTGCCTGAGTGGGTGGTGGAGGCAGACTCAATCGTGGCTTTCAAAAGGGAGTTGGATAAGTGCCTGAAGGAAAAGAAATGTGCAGGGCTATGGGGAAAGGGCGGGAGAGTGGGACTGGCTGGTGTGCTCTTGCAGAGAGCCGGCACGGGCCCGACGGGCCGAATGGCCTCCTTCTGTGCTGTAAGCGTTCTATGATTCTATGATAAAAGGCCATTAAACCCATCAAACCCACTCCTTCTACACGTGATGTATTACCCACCTTATCATGACCTCTCCACAACTATTTAATCTCCAGGGGAAAAGTTGTATCCAAATGTCTCCAAAGGTTATCAAAGCAAAACTCCAGAATATTCATCCATGCTCACATGAGGCCAAAATGGTTTTACTTATGGGTTCCCCACTTTGGTCCCTCTGGGTCTGGGATTGAAGAAACATGGGACATTGTGAGCAAGTAACCTCTTACCACCCCCTCGTGGTGCAAGTAGACATTGCAATGCACCATCATCAAGGCTGCTCTTAACATAAGAACATAAGAAATAGGAGCAGGAGAAGGCCATTCAGCCCCTCGAGCCTGCTCCGCCATTTAATACGATCATGGCTGATCCGATCATGGACTCAGGTCCACTTCTCTGCCCATTCCCCATAAACCCTTATTCCCTTATCGGTTCAGAAACTGTTTATTTCTGTCTTAAATGTATTCAATGTCCCAGCTTCCACAGCTCTCTGAGGCAGCGAATTTCACAGATTTACAATCCTCTGAGAGAAGAAATTTCTCCTCATCTCAGTTTTAAATGGGCGGCCCCTTATTCTAAGATCGTGCCCCCTAGTTCTAGTCTCCCCTATCAGTGGAAACATCCTCTCTGTATCCACCTTGTCAGCCCCCTCATAATCTTAAACATTTCGATAAGATCACCTCTCATTCTTCTGAATTCCAATGAGTAGAGGCCCAACCTACTCAACCTTTCCTCATAAGTCAACCCCCTCATCTCTGGAATCAACCTAGTGAACCTTCTCTGAACTGCCTCCAAAGCAAGTATATCCTTTTGTAAACATGGAAACCAAAACTGCACACGGTATTCCAGGTGTGGCCTCACCAATACCCTGTATAACTGCAGCAAGACTTCCATGCTTTTATACTCCATCCCCTTTGCAATAAAGGACAAGATACCATTGGCCTTCCTGATCATTTGCTGTACCTGCATACTAATCTTTTGTGTTTCATGCACAAGTACCCCCAGGTCCCGCTGTACTGCAGCACTTTGCAATCTTTCTCCATCTAAATAAGAACTTGATCTTTGATTTTTTTCTGCCAAAGTGCATGACCTCACACTTTCCAACATTATACTCCATCTGCCAAATTTTTGCCCACTCACTTAGCCTGTCTATGTTCTTTTGCAGATTTTGTGTGTCCTCCTCACACATTGCTTTTCCTCCCATCTTTGTATCTCAGCAAACTTGGCTACGTTACACATAGTCCCTTCCTCCAAGTTGTTAATATAAATTGTAAATAGTTGGGGTCCCAGCACTGATCCCTGCAGCACCTCACTGGTTACTGATTGCCAGCCTGAGAATGAACCATTTATCCCTATTCTCTGTTTTCTGTTCGTTAGCCAATCCTCTATCCATGCTAATATATTACCCCCAACCCTGTGAACTTTTATCTTGTGGCACCTTGTCAAATGCCTTCTGGAAGTCCAAATACACCACATCCACTGGTTCCCCTTTATCCACCCTGTTCGTTACATCCTCAAAAAATTCTAGCAAATTTGTCAAACATGACTTCCCCTTCATAAATCCATGCTGACTCTGCCTGACCGAATGTTGCTTTTCCTGCTACTGCTTCTTTAATAATGGACTCCCACATCTTCCCAGGATGTTAGGCTAACTGGTCTATAGTTTCCTGCTTTTTGTCTGCCTCCTTTTTTAAAAAGGGGCGTTACATTTGCAGTTTTCCAATCTGCTGGGTCCTCTCCAGAATCCAAGGAATTTTGGTAAATCAGAATCAATGCATCCACAATCCCTGCCGCAACTTCACTTAAGACCCAAAGATGAAGCCATCAGGTCCAGGGGATTTATCCGTCTTCAGTCCCAGTATCTTACTGAGTACCACCTCCTTAGTGATTGTGATTGTGTTAAGTTCCTCACCCCCCATTACCCCTTGACTATCCACTGTTAGAATATTATTATGGCACTGCAACTTTTCGAGGGTGCAGCGCACCGTGGCTGCAGTGTGTACCATCTACAAGATGCACTGCAGCAACTCGCCAAGGCTTCTTCGGCATCACCTCCCAAACCCACGACCTCTACCACCTCGAAGGACAAGGGCAGCAGGCGCATGGGAACACCACCACCTGCAAGTTCCCCTCCAAGTCACACACCATCCCGACTTGGAAATATATCGGCTGTTCTTTCATCGTCGCTGGGTCACAATCCTGGAACTCCTTCTCTAACAGCACTGTGGGAGCACCTTCACCACACGGACTGCAGCGGTTCAAGAAGGCGGCTCACCACCACCTTCTCAAGGGCAATTAGGGGATGAGCAATAAATGCCAGCCTTGCCAGCGACGCCCACATCCCATGAATTAATTTTTTTAAATCTCTCCTATTCAACCTTGGCTTGCTGATCTGGCAAAATATTTCACCTCTATCTCAGCAACACCGGAACTACAACATCCTATGGAAAATCTGATCATCTCCATCTAAACCTCTCCCTGGAACCTCCAATCCAATTCCTGCCCAGATATTTATCCACTTCCCTTTTGAAGGCATTAAATCAGCAACAACAACAACAGCAACTTCCCAAGGCGCTTCACAGGAGTGTTATGAGATAAAAAATTTGACACCGAGCCGCATAAGGAGAAATTAGTTCAGGGGACTTAAAGCTTGGTCAATGAGGTAGGTTTTAAGAAGCGTTTTGAAGGAGGAAAGAGAGCTAGGGAGGCGGAGAGGTCTAGGGTGGGAGTTCCAGGGCTTGAGGCCTAGGCAACAGAAGGCATGGCCACCAATGGTTGAGCGATTATAATCAGGGATGCTCAAGAGGGCAGAATTAGAGGAGTGCAGACATCTCGGGGGGTTATGGGGCTAGAGGAGGTTGCAGAGAGAGGGACTTGAAAATAGGGATGAGAATTTTGAAATCGAGGCGTTGCTTACCGGAAGCCAATGTAGGTCAGCGAGCACAGGGGATGATGGGTGAGCGGGACTTGGTGCGAGTTAGGACACGGGCAGCCGAATTTTGGATTGCCTCTAGTTTACGTGGGATAGAATGTGGGAGGCTGGCCAGGAGTACATTGGAATAGTCTAGAGGCAACAAACGCATGAATGAGGGTTCCAGCAGCGGATGAACTGAGGCAGGGGCGGAGACGGCCGATGTTACGGAGGTGGAAATAGGCAGTTATGCTGCAGATATGTGGTCGAAAGCTCATTTCAGGATCAAGTATGTTCATCTCAGCAATCAGCTTGCTGAAAGTCTACTCCACATGGAAAGTTTAAACATCCAAGTTTTGATTTTATATGAAACCTATGGCCTTGGTTGGTGCACTTATGTCATGTTGACTCTCAGCAACTTACAATCATGGATCCCGAGATCCCGGTGGGGCAGGGGGGAGGGAGTCCTTTCCTCCGGTAGGAACAGGAACAAGCTGCACCTTCTGTACAAGCACTGCCGAGGTAATCTGTCATTAATATTTGACATCAGTTATTAAACGTTATCCGGATCTGCGCCATTAACACTGCTTCAACTTCCCGTGTTTACATTAATATTTTGTGAAAGCATTCCATGGCTTGGAGAACAAAGGCCAGATCTAAAACTGATAATGATAGTGTAGCACTTTTCGTTTGGCTAAAAAGCAGTGATAGGTCTTCAAGGACACAAAGTGCTTCAGAACCCTTGGCATGGGCACAGCTTTCCTCCAACACACCCAGAGAGGTGTGAGGAGACTATTAACCTTTCTTGGTTCACTCAATCGTGAACATTGCCGGGGGTGGGGGGGGTGGGTTTGGGGAATTTGCGTAGCGCCCCGTTTGGGGGCAGTAACAGCCACGGGGCAGGACTTCCTGCGCCAGGCACAGAAGTCCCGCCCCCCCTCGCGCTATTGGGGTTACCGCCCCCGAGAGCAAGTGGAGCGCAAAATATTGCCCTGCCCCAGCTTTGTGGGGCGCGGGCGGGGCGGAAGCAGAAGGAGAGGGGCGCGGCGCTACACATTGGGCCGCGTAGGAAGGGCCCTCTCATTCATTAAAGGGGAGGGCCAAGCTGCTGACTCTGCGGGGCCCTGCCTGGACCACCAGGGAGCGGGGTAGTGTGCCATCAGCCCGGCACTCGAGCGGGGCTGCCAGCCCACGGCACGGACCCCGCATTCCACCCTTCAACGGGCCGCGACCGGTAAGTCAGACGGTTATTATTTTGTGCGAGAGCCACCTCCCCTTTAAGTAGCGCCCCGCGATCGGCCAACAGCCCGGTACGCGCCCCCTCAATCTGTCGCTGGCATCACCCACCGCAGCTCCCCAATTCTCACTCCGGGGCGAAAACAGGGGGCTGCGCGCGGTGATGGCAGCGTGATCGGCGGCGCAGCAGAGCGGGGCGCTACCGGTTACCGCCGCCCCGCGGAATTCAGCGGGAGTCGTTAGCCCGGGCGAAAACGTTCGCGCCCACCTGGTGCAGAAGGCATTCAATCAGATAAGGCAGAAATGGAAAAACTGAGGGAAGAGGCTGGAGTCTTTCGAGCAAGCAGGATAGGAGGAGGTAATAATTTAGTCAGTTGTGGAGTTTATGGGCTTGTACTCCGTGCCTGTAGAAAGGCCATTCCCAGAAATGGAGCGAGCGATGTCCAGGAAGGGAAGGAAAGAGTCAGAGATGGACGGTGACTGTGGGGATGCATGATGAGAATTTCACTTCCAATATCTCAGCTCAGAATGAAAACAGGAAGCAGCATTAACACAGTCATCAGTCTAACATAGGAAGAGTTCAGTGAGGGGACGAGCAAGATTGGGGCAAACTTCACCAGAAATAAAAATGAGGAGATGTGTAAAGCGGGCTGCCGATTTGTTATCACCGGTTTCACACTATCGCACAAAGTCCCGATCTACCCCAAGGGCTTTGAAAATCCACCACGGGCTACAAACACCCGAACCCTGAATGTAAACCAGCTTATGCCTTGGTTACAATAATAGAAGAGGGAGTTTTAAAAGAAAAATACTTTTCTATAGCTCCTTTCACAATCACCAGACGTCCCAAAGCGCTTTACAGCCAATGAAGTACTTTTGGAGTATAGTCACTGTTGTTATGTGGGAAACACAGCAGCAAATTTGCGCACAGTAAACTCCCACAAACAGCAATATGATAATGACCAGATCATCTGTTTTTGTGATGTTGAGTGAGGGATAAATTTTGCCCCAGGACACTGGGATAACCCCCCTGCTCTTCTTCAAACTAGTATCATGGGATCTTTTACATCCACCTGAGAGGGCAGACGGGGCTTTGGTTTAACATCTCATCCGAAAGACAGCACCTCGAACAGTGCAGCTCCCTCAGCACTGCAAGTGTCAGCCTGGATTTTTGTGCTCAAACCTTCAGAGTGGGGCTTGAACCCACAACCTTCTGACGTAGAGGCGAAAGTGCTACCCACTGAGCCACAGCTGTCTAACAATTTTGCACCTCGACATGAAGTGTTTGTAGTTATTATCACATAGTGTAATTACAAGCCACATGTATTTGATGTCCATTGATAAGCTATGGTAAAGTTACAGTAAGGACTATGGCTCTCAAGGGTGCTGTCATTAAGAGTTGTGTGAGATCAGATATGGAATGCTGATTGGGGAATTACTACGGACTGTGAGAGAAAGGCATCGACCTCACTGAATAGGCATGAGTCACTAAACTACTACAGAATCTTTTGTTGCAGTTCACAACATCGAGAGGAATGGATTATGACTAATTTGGACTTCAGCCACGAACCCTGATGCGAAGAGTTGGCTGTAGACACAGCCTGCTGGATCTGAGATCATCCCTCCTGATTCATTTCTAGGCGTGTAGAGTGATCGTCCAGTAAATAGACAGAAAAAAAAATAACTAGCACTTATACAGCATCTTTCACGTCCTCAGGACTTCTCGAAGCGCTTTACAGCCAATGAAGTACTTTTGGAGTGTAGTCACTGTTGTAATGTGGGAAGCGCAGCAGCCAATTTGTGCCCAGCAAGCTCCCACAAACCGCGGGGCGGATTAACCGAGGGGCGGATTAACCGCCGGGCGGATTAACCGTGGGGCGGTTTAACCGCTGGGCAGATTAACCGTGGGGCGGATTAACCGCGGGGTAGATTAACCAAAGGGCGGATTAACCGAGGGGCGGATTAATCATGGGGGGAATTAACCGAGGAGCGGATTAACCGCGGGGCGGATTAACCGAGGGGAGGATTAACCGAAGGGCGGATTAACCGCGGGGCGGATTAACCGAGGGGAGGATTAACCGAAGGGCGGATTAACCGCGGGGCGGATTAATCGTGGGGGGAATTAACTGAGGGGCGGATTAACCGCGGAGCAGATTAACCGCGGGGCGGATTAACCGAGGGGCGGATTAACCGTGGGGCGGTTTAACCGCTGGGCGGATTAACCGTGGGGCGGATTAACCGCGGGGTAGATTAACCGAGGGGCGGATTAACCGAGGGGCGGATTAACCGCGGGGCGGATTAATCGTGGGGGGAATTAACCGAGGGGCGGATTAACCACGGAGCAGATTAACCGCGGGGCGGATTAACCGAGGGGCGGATTAACCGCCGGGCGGATTAACCGTGGGGCGGTTTAACCGCTGGGCAGATTAACCGTGGGGCGGATTAACCGCGGGGTAGATTAACCAAAGGGCGGATTAACCGCGGGGCGGATTAACCGCGGGGTAGATTAACCAAAGGGCGGATTAACCGCGGGGCGGATTAACCGCAAGAGTGGATTAACCGCGGGGTGGATAGGGCTGCAGCCCCAGGCCCACCAAATACATCTAGGAAAATAAATATAAGGCCTCCCAAATAGGCTGAATAGAATCGACAATAAGAGTGGAAAAACAAGTTCGAGGAAAATATTGTTTATTGACCTAACATGCACATACCTATTTTTGCAGAGACAAGGGGCCCAAGTGCCGCCCAAAGGACCGCCGTTGGCTGCTGAGAGACCGGGCGGTACTTTGCTGAGAAGATTCCTCTAAGAGAGGTGGCAGTACCGCCCAGCGACAAAATAACAGCTTATGCCGTCAATCTGGACGGCAGCGGGCGGGAGCTCGCAATCTCGGTGGCAAAGGCTCTTGCCGCCCAAGTGCTGCTGAGAATGGAGTCAGGCCCAGGGAGGGTGGAAAAGCTGAAAATAAAAAAGAATTAAAAAAAAAACACAACGGAACACCTTCAGGGGGTCCCATCCATGTAAGTCACTATGAAAATAGCATTTTAAATATGTTCACTAACCATTTTTCTTCGTACCTACTGTCAGGGTAAGGCCAGCCTCCTCGCAGCGATCCTTCCCCCTGCTGGCGCCGACTTAAGCCCCGCACCAATCTGGCAGCTCGGCGGGCGGGTGGCCATTGCGCTACTCGGCCGCCAGAGGACGTCAGCAGGCGGTTCCTGGCGGTGCTCCCCTCCCTCCCGCTCCAGCCCAAGTGGAAACCGAGAGAGAGGAAACCGGAGGCAAAATTCGGCAGCAGTCAGCGGCAGCGGGCAACAGTGGGCGGTCAGCCCACCAATATCGGGCCCAAGATCTTTACTATTTATCTGTGTTATTATTTAACTGTGTTATTATATAATATATTTAATATATAAAATATTATAATCAGCCTGAAATCCCGGCCTCGCCAGGTCTATACGGAGTGCGCTCAGATCCGGCGAGGCCTGCAACAGCTGATTTACGGCACGCAATGCGCATGTGCCGAAAACCAGCTTTTCCGATCTGTCAAGATTTCTCTTGCCCAACTCTTGCCCAGCGAATGCCCTTCAAACTCTTATACCTGGTAAAGGTAGGCGCATAGCTCACTTTTACCAGAGTAAGAGTTTTAAAACATATAAAAATTAAATTTAATCATACGTTTTACGGTAAAAACCCTGTCCATGAAAGTAAGTTTATTTAAAACCCTATTAAAACACAGTAAAAAATGTTTTTAAAAAATATATTTTTTCTAAAACATTTAATTAACTTTAATTTCAATTAATTTTAAATATGTGAGGTGTTTTTTTTATTTATTATGTTGGGTCGCTTGTTTTAGGGGGTTATTCTCATTGATAATAAAGAGAACTCGTAAAAACGGAGCTCCCATTATTATCAGTGAGAATACTGCCTAGTGATTGGTGGCCCAGGCCCACTGACTCCAGCATTTTCGTATGACTAGGCCAACATCCCCAGCATTGAAGCACTGACCACACTCGATCAGCTCCGCTGGGCAGGCCACACTGTTCGCATGCCAGACACGAGACTCCCAAAGCAAGCGCTCTACTCGGAACTCCTTCACGGCAAACGAGCCAAAGATGGGCAGAGGAAACGTTACAAGGACATCCTCAAAGCCTCCCTGATAAAGTGCAACATCCCCACTGACACCTGGGGGTCCCTGGCCGAAGACCACCCTAAGTGGAGGAAGTGCATCCGGGAGGGCGCTGAGCACCTCGAGTCTCATCGCTGAGAGCATGCAGAAACCAAACGCAGGCAGTGGAAGGAGCGTGCGGCAAACCAGTTTCACCCACCCTTTCCTTCAACGACTATCTGTCCCACCTGTGACAGAGACTGTGACTCTCGCATTGGACTGTTCAGTCACTTAAGGACTCACTCCAAGATTGGAAGCAAGTCTTCCTCGATTCCGAGGAACTGCCTATGATGATGATGATGATGACATACAGGGACATGATCTCCCCGTGTGCTGCGCAGCGAATCTAGGCCTCCAACTGGGATCTTACGTTCCTCCAAGACCACCAGGTACATTCATAGATTTTTTTCGGGTAGGATGGGTTCATACGAAGGAAGCCTCCAACCTCAATTTCAGGCCCATTATATTATATTAATAGATTATAGTGTGTCCACCGTACTGATTTGTTATATTTATACGTAATGTAATGAACATGAACAAATATAACTAGAGGTCTGTTTGGATGAGTTTGCCCCAGGCCCGTTAGGCCCGTTATCCGGCCCTGGACTCACTGGTGGTGCATCTGAAAGTCTGTCCGTTTATCACCACCCTGACACGGGGAGAAAGGCAGCCAAAGCCCAAGTGCGCGGGATGGTGGGTGGGGATAAATCAGCGTAAGGCGCGTTGCCGAGGTACATCCTGCCTGTAGCCACTTGAGCAGCAACTCTGCTGGATTGTTGGATGCAGTTCAACCGCCCACTGACTCCGTGTGCCCAAGACAACAACAACTTGCATTTATATAGCGCCTTTCATGCAGTAAAGCGTCCCAAAGCGCTTCACAGGAGCGCTAGCCAGACAGAGATTTGGCACTGAGCCACTAAGCTGGGTGGCAGTGTGAGCTATGAGGAGGATGCTATGAGGCTGCAGGGTGACTTGGACAGGTTAGGTGAGTGGGCAAATGCATGGCAGGTGCAATATAATGTGGATAAATGTGAGGTTATCCACTTTGGTGGTAAAAACAGGAAGGCAGATTATTATCTGAATGGTGACAGATTAGGAAAAGGGGAAGTGCAACGAGATCTGGGTGCCATGGTACATCAGTCATTGAAAGTTGGCATGCAGGTACAGCAGGCAGTTAAGAAAGCAAATGGCATGCTGGTCTTCATAGCGAGGGGATTTGAGTACAGGGGCAGGGAGGTCTTGTTGCATTTGTACAGGGCCTTGGTGAGACCACACCTTGAGTATTGTGTACAGTTTTGGTCTCCTAATCTGAGGAAGGACATTCTTGCTATTGAGGGAGTGCAGTGAAGGTTCACCAGACTGATTCCCGGGATGGCAGGACTGACATATGAAGAAAAACTGGATCGACTAGGCTTATATTCACTGGAATTTAGAAGAATGAGAGGGGATCTCACAGAAACATATGAAATTCTGACAGGATTGGACAGGTTAGATGCAGGAAGAATGTTCCCAATGTTGGGGAAGTCCAGAACCAGGGGTCACAGTCTAAGGATAAGGGTAAGCCACATAGGACCGAGATGAGGAGAAACTTTTTCACTCAGAGAGTGGTGAACCTGTGGAATTCTCTACCACCGAAAGTTGTTGAGTCCAGTTCGTTGGATATATTCAAAAGTGAGTTAGATGTGGCCCTTACGGCTAAAGGGATCAAGGGGTATGGAGAGAAGGCAGGAATGGGGTACTAAAGTTGCATGATCAACCATGATCATATTGAATGGTGTTGCAGGCTCGAAGGGCCGAATGGCCTACTGCATCTATTTTCTATGTTTCTATGTAAAGAGAGAGTAGGCAAAAGCTTGGTCAAAAGGGATATATCCAGCCAGTAGAACATAAGAAGATAAGAATTAGGAGTAGGAGTAGGCCCTACGGCCCCTCCACCATTCAATGAGATCACGGCTGATCTTCCACCTCAACTCCACTTTCCCACCCGATCTCCATATCTCTTGATACCCCCAGACTCCAAATATCTATCGATCTCATTCTTGAATATATTCAGAGACTCAGCATCCACAGCCCTCTGGGGCAGAGAATTCCAAAGGTTCATCACCCTCTGAGTGAAGATATTCCTCCTCATCTCCATCCTAAATGGCCGACCCCTTATCCTGAGACAGTGATGGTGGAGTGAAAGAAGCTGGGGCTGAGCAAGATCGATACATGCAGGGGAAATGAAGGCTTTGAACAACCTCTCCTGGAATGTATTTATGAAACAAATCCACAGCAAACTGGAAGAGAATGGTAATAAGGACATAAGAAATAGGAGCAGGAGTCGGCCATTTGGCCCCTTGACCCTGCTCTGCCATTCATTAAGATCATGGCTGATCTGATCATGGACTCAGTTCCACTTCCCTGCCCGCTCCCCATAACCCTTCACTCCCTTATCGTTCAAAATATGTCTATCGCCGCCTTAAATATATTCAATGACCCAGCCTCCACAGCTCTCTGGGGCAGAGAATTCCATAGATTTACAACCCTCTGAGAGAAGAAATTCCTCCTCATCTCAGTTTTAAGTGGGTGGCCCTTTATTCTGAGATTATGCTCCCTAGTTTTAGTTTCCCCTATGAGTGGAAATATTCTCTCTGCATCCACCTTGTCGAGCCCCCTCATTACCTTACATGTTTCGATAAGATCACCTCTTATCCTTCTGAACTCTAATGTGTATAGATCTGCTCAACCTATCTTCATAAGTCAACCCCCTCATCTTCGGAATCAACCTAGTGAACCTTCTCTGAACAGCCTCCAATGCAAGTATATCCTTCCTTAAATACGGAGACCAAAACTGTACACAGTACTCCAGGTGTGGCCTCACCAATACCCTGTACAGTTGTAGTAGTTTTTATACTTTATCCTCCTTGCAATAAAGGCCAACATTACATTTGCCTACCTGATTCCTTGCTGTACCTGTATACTAACTTTTTCTGTTTCATGCACAAGGACCCCTCGATCTCTCTGTACTGCATTTAAATTATAATTTGCTTTCCTATTAAATCTGCCAAAGTGGATAACCTCACATTTTCCCACATTATACTCCATCTGCCAAATTCGATTGTAGTGTCAGCTGTGGCTCAGTGGGTTGTATTCTCACTTCTGCGTCAGAAGGTTGAGGGTTCAAGTCCCACTCCAGAGACTTGAGCACAAATAAAAAATTCTAGGTTGACTGTCTATTGCACTCCCAGTGCAGGACTGAGGAAAAGCTGTGCTGCCTTTCAGATGAGATGTTAAACCAAGGCCCTGTCTGCTCTCTCAGGTGGACATAAAAGATCCCATGGCACTATTTCAAAGAAGAGCTGGGGAACACTCCCTGTTGTCCTGATCAATATTAATCCCTCAATTGACATGACTAAAAAACAGATTATCTGGTCATTATCACATTGCTGTTTGTGGGAGCTTACTGTGCGCAAATTGGCTGCCACGTTTCCCACGTTACAACAGTGACTACACTCCAAAAAGTACTTCTTTGGCTGTGAAGCACTATGGGATGTCCTGAGGTTCTGAAAGACGCTATTTAAATGCAAGTCTTTCTTTTATGCCAAGCGGCAGTGACGTTGTGACATCATTCATTTACTGGAACAAGTTGGGATCTGAGTTTGAATTCCAGCTCAGACTTTTACCAAGGGCTTTGCGTAAGCTTAAAAAGTGACTGGGATTTTCTCCACCCAGCCCCTGAAAGGAATTCCACAATAGATAATTGAACTGCAATTAGTGGGGGATTAATTCATTAGAATCTGGGCAGTGACAACATCAACAATCCTTAAACTGGAAATAAGAACATTTTATTTAATATTTCTACCAACGTACTGTGCTGCTGTGCAGGTGTTCAATATCCATAATATAGCAAGTCTTGAGTAAAGTAAACAGTTCCTACACTTACTTCTGTTACACTCACTTCCAGTTACACATTCCCCACGCTGTTATAAAGCACTGGAGCTTGTGGGCAAAGCATTGGAGATCCCTTAGAAGATATAAAAATGTCTGCTGTCCAACACACGGCGGGTGTCTCTATCTCGCACCAAATTGCCCCTTTTTATAGCCCCACTAATGCCTCCAGGGGGCACAAACGGGACGGGACGCAATGGATTTACCGCCCGGGCGAGGGGGGTGATAGCACTTCCCGGGAAATTGCCCCGGAGGTTTGGGAGGCGCAGTCCCAGTATTGCCGCACCCCGCAATTAGCACCCCAAGTCAGCGCACACCCGGTAATGACATCATGCGCGCCGACCCTTTTGCGCCCCGCGGGGTAAATTGCCACCGCGGGCCGCGAGGCTGGCGGCTATCCACCGCCGGGGCGCACCTTAAAGTGGCGGCCTTTAGAGCCCCAGGCCGCCATTTTATTTTGTCAGCCGTCTCTCGCGTTGGTCCGATAATAGAAGCCTTCACATCGACCGGGTGGCCATTTTGGGTGCCGGGCCGTTGGCAGAGGCTCCGCGTTGCACTGTGTTCCCGAGCGTGGTGCTGGACTCAGCGCCGTGCTCCCGCCCCGGGACCGCCCCTCCAAGGGAGCACCGGAAACAGTGCTCCGCTTCCTTCGAGGGATGCACGTGCCCAATTCCGCATCGTGGCCAGGGCTTCCGGGCCGGGCGATAACAGTTCTGGCGCTGGAAGGTTAACGCCCCCAATGGGGGCGAGGGGCAATTTCGCCCGCCAGGTGTCACACTCCAGGTGTCTCACTCCAGGTGTCACACGCCAGGTGTCACACTCCAGGTGTCTCACTCCAGGTGTCTCACGCCAGGTGTCACACTCCAGGTGTCACACGCCAGGTGTCACACTCCAGGTGTCACACGCCAGGTGTCTCACTCCAGGTGTCACACTCCAGGTGTCACACTCCAGGTGTCTCACTGTAACACTCCAGGTGTAACACTCCAGGTGTCACACCCCAGCGATCTGCTAGTTTGCATAAAATCTAAATAGGGTTTGTTCCATCCAGCACGATCCCCCCTCATTTTCTTCCCACCTTCCAGAAGGCATTGACTCTTGTCTGGGATACAGTTGCATGATTCGGCCATTCTATGGTAACAGGCGTCAGAGCCAAGCCAGATCCTGCCCTCACCTGACCTCCACATACTTGGACTTCTTACCTGGACTAGGTTCAGAATGGGACACCTGGCTGATTAGTTCTCCTCCCTTACCCTGGAAGCTACTGAGGTCAACACTTGTACCATCATAAGACCAGCGATCTCAGCGCAGGCAAAACATTTTTTTTATTCGTTCATGGGATGTGGGCATCGCTGGCAAGGCCAGCATTTATTGGCCATCCCTAATTGCCCTTGAGAAGGTGATGGTGAGCCGCCTTCTTGAACCGCTGCAGTCCATGTGGTGAAGGTACTCTTCCAAGTGGTGTTCAACATGGAGGAGTACTGATTCGTCAGCTGACGGAGGGCAGTAGACGGCAATCAGCAGGAGGTTTCCTTGCCCATGCTTGACCTGAAGCCATGAGAGATTATGGAGTCTGGAGTCAATGTTGAGGACTCCTAGAGCCACTCCCTCCCAACTGTATACCACTGTGCCACTACCTCTGGTGGGTCTGTTCTGCCGGTGGGACAGCACATCCCCAGGGAGAAGTCTGGGGCATTGGCTGAAATGACCTTGAGCTGCAGAGGGCCGGAGGCAGCAGGCATTCCCACTCCTAATCACCATGACCTCTTGCCAAGCAGCCTACTGACACTCACACATGAAGAATGGGCACTCCAGTGAGGTCCAAGAGAAAGTCCCAGCAGAAGGCTTTAGGAGAGGGGAGAGAAAATCCAGATAAAGGAAGATAGGAGCATCAAAATAGGTCAACGTAGCTACCTTTTGCTAAAACAAGCAACCAAAGAAAAAATACCGACCAGACATCTACATCTGAGTGTACAGAAAGTGATGAGTAATCAGATACTTTATCTAAGGCACCCACTTAATATTTCACTCTCAGGGCTTAAAGACCATCACTATCATATTCAACTGAATGAACTCTGACTAGCTGAAACATCCTTTCTCTGTGTCTAATTCTGCTGACTTCCCCCGTCCCCGCCCACAGCCCCCAGTGTTTGTGTAAATGATGAGTATTGAAGGCATCATCATCAGCTGGAGCTGACTTGCGGGGGTCAGGAACGAGGGAAGCTGAGCAATAAACAACGCGACTGATGGGAAAGACTGGGATGGGAGCGCGGTTCTACCGATAGTGATTCAGTTCCATCACTGCGCCACTCTGAGTCAGTTCTGCTGACGATGTCACAGCGGCTCACCGTTGAAACAAAAATGTGCATGGTGTCGACAACAGACGGAAGGGGTGCTAAAGTCAGTCAGAGGGAAAAAGAAAGACTTGCATTTATATAGTGCCCTTTACGGCCTCAGGATGTCTCAAAGCGCTTTACAGCCAATAAAGTACTTTTGGAGTGCAGTCACTGTTGTATTGTGGGAAACACGGCAGCCAACTCGCGCACAGCAAGCTCCCACAAACAGCAATGTGATAATGACCAGATCATCTGTTTTAGTGACATTGATTGAGGGATAAATATTGGCCCCAGGACACTGGGGATAACTCCCCTGCTCTTTTTCGAAGTAGTTCCATGGGATCTTTTACCTCCACCTGAGAGGGCAGACGGGGCCTCGGTTTAACGTTTCATCCAAAAGACGGCACCTCCGACAGTGCAGCGCTCTCTCAGCACTGCACTGGAGTGCCAGCCTAGATTTTTGTGCTCATAGGAACATAGGAACAGGAGGAGGCCATTCAGCCCCTCGAGCCTATTCTGCCATTCAATGTCTGATCTGTATCTTATCTCCGTCTATCCTGTAAAAAAAACTGAAGTCAAGTTTCTCCCAAAGTGGGGAGAGGGGGGACAGAATTACAGGGAGTTTGGGCGACTCACGGATATATCCCAGCATCCAGTCCAGAGTGCATTCAGTTTTGGATATCGAACCTCAGGAATGATGTACCGGTCTTGGAGGTGGTAGAGCACATATTCACCAGAATAATAGCAGGGCTTAAAAGTTTAAATTAAATTGTGAGGACAGATTGAATAACCTTGGTTGTATCCCAGTGAATTTGGAAGGTGGAGGGGTGATCGAGTCGAGGTGTTTAACATGGTAAAGGGATTCAATGGCATAGATGGAGATAAAGTATTTGCCCTGATGGGGAGGGGGGGGGAATCTAGAACAAAGGGGGCACAATCTTATAACCAGAGCTGGGCTATCGTGAAATCAGAAAGCATTTTTTCGTACAAAGGGTGGTGAAAATCTGGAACTCTCTCGCCCAACAGTCTGGGGGTTGCTGGGGGTCCATTGGAGCTTTCAAGACTGAGGCCGATAGATTTTTATTGGGTAAAGGAATCGAGGGATTGGGAGCAAAGGCAGATAAATGGGGTTGAGGTACAGATCAGCCATGATCGGCGATGAGGTTCAACATCGCCGCCAGTGCGCCAGCGCAGCCTTCGGCTGCCTGAGGAAGTGAGTGTTCGAAGATCTGACCCTCAAATCTGGCACCAAGCTCATGGTCTACAGGGCTGTAGTGATACCCGCCCTCCTGTATGGCTTAGATACATGGACCATATACAGTAGACACCTCAGATCGCTGGAGAAATACCACCAACGATGGCTCCGCAAGATCCTACAAATCCCCTGGGTGGACAGACGCACCAACGTCAGTGTCCTCGATCAGGCCAACATCCTGAGCATCGAAGCACTGACCACACTCGGCCACTTCCGTTGCGTGGGCCGCATTGTCCGTATGCCAGACACAAGACTCCCAAAATAAGCGCTCTACTCGGAACTCCTACACGGCAAGCAAGCCCCAGGTGGGCAGAGGAAACCTTTCAAGGACACCCTCAAAGTCTCCCTGATAAAGTGCAACATCGCCACCGACACTTGGGAATCCCTGGCCAAAGACCGCCCTAAGTGGAGGAAGAGCATCCGGGAGGGTGCTGAGCACCTCGAGTCTCGTCGCCGAGAGCATGCAGAAAACAAGCGCAGGCAGCGGAAGGAGCGTGCGGCAAATCAGTCCCACCCACCCTTTCCTTCAACGACTGTCTGTCCCACTTGTGACAGAGACTGTAATTCCCGTATTGGACTGTACAGTCACCTGAGAACTCACTTTTGGAATGGAAGCAAGTCTTCCTCGATTTCGAGGGACTGCCTATGATGATGATGAGTGGAGGAACAGGCTTGAGGAGCCGAATGGCCCCCTCCTGCTCTTATATTCAAAGTCATTCATTCCATGTGAAGCACTTCGCGATATTTCTGAGAGGCATAATCAGGCACTCTTTCTTTCTACTAGCTCTCACCTCTCCTAGCCCTCTTCATAGTTATCCTTAACTGACTTTTGTAAGGCTCTTAGCCCTCAATGCTGTTTGTTTCCCTGTATCATTTAAAATAAATGTTTATACCCAGAAGGAATTTAAGACTCAAAGGCTTGAAATCCTTTGACACTGCCCCATTGAAAACCAAGGGAGCATTTCTGTGCCAAAACAAATACTAAAATATTTTTGACGTCTATTCCCAGGACGCTGTATATGAAGGCATGTGTTGTTCCATACATTTCTCTAATTCTTTTTACTTCTGAAGGTCAAGTCTGCAAGACACTTGCTTCCCAATGCTCTGTCTCACTCAGTGTTAGTGACAGTGTCAGCTGTGTCTCAGTGGGCAGCACACTTGCCTCGGAGTCAGAAGGTTGTGGGTGTGAGCCCCACTCCAGAAACTTGAGAACAAAAACCCAGGCTGACACTCCCAGTGCAGTGCTGAGGGAGTGCTGCATTGTCAGAGGTGCTGTCTTTTGGATGAGACGTTAAACCGAGGCCCCATCTACTCTCTCAGGTGGACATAAAAGATCCCATGGCACTATTTTGAAGACGAGCAGGGGAGTGAGTTATCCCCGGTGTCCTGGGGCCAATATTTATCCCTCAACCAACATCATTAAAACAGATTATCTGGTCATTATCACATTGCTGTTTGTGAAAGCTTGCTGTGCACACGATTGGCTGCTGTGTTTCCTACATTGCAACAGTGAATACACTCCAAAAGTACTTCATTGGCTGTGAAGTGCTTTGAGACATCCAGTGGTTGTGAAAGGCGCCACAGAAATGCAAGTCTTTCTTTCTTTCTTTTCAGCAACGGCCCAGATCGGGGAATCGGGTGCAGAGGTTAGCACATCCGATCTGAAGTGCTCCTGGTTTTCTGGCCAATAATTGTAATGTTCGAAAATCAGGAGTGCTATGAGTTGGACATGTGTGCGAAACTCTCCAAGTGGCACTTGCTCCACTTCAGCGAGACTCTGGGCATACAGTGGACCATTGAAAAATGTGCCCATTGTGGCTCAGTGGGCAGCACTCTTGCCCTCTGAGTCAGAAGGTTGTGGGTTCAAGTCCCACTCCAGAGACTTGAGCACAAAAATGTAGGCTGACACTCCCAGTGCAGTGCTGAGGGAGCGCTGCACTGTCAGAGGTGCCATCTTTTGGATGAGACGTTAAACCGAGGCCCTGCCTGTCCTTTCAGGTGGTTGCAAAAGATCCCACAAAGAAGAGCAGGGGCGTTATCCCCAGTGTCCTGGAAAATGTGTATCCCTCAATCAACATCACAAGAACAGATTATCGCATTGCTGTTTGTGGGTGCTTGCTGTGTGCTAATTCACTGTCACGTTTCCTACATTACAACAGTGACTACACTCCAAAAGTACTGAATTGGCTATAAAGCACTTTGGGACATCCTGTGGTCGAGAAAGACGTTAAAGAAATATAACTCTTTCTTTCTATTGGTCTTTACTTTAAGACACAACTTAGTACATGATAGTAAAGTTCTTGTTAACAATAAAATTCTAGACGTAGCCCCAACGTTTTTCAGTTGTGAGATGTCAGTCCCATGTACTGCCAACAATGTGTGTCCTTGCAAGAAAGTTCGGCAGTGCCATCTGAAAAGGACTCCACATAAAGAAAAAAGATGCTCATTGTATCGTGTGCCTTTACAAAGCGAAGTAGACAGTAAATGGAAAGGATTACTAGACTATAACATGCACAGAAAACCAAACATGAAATTGAAAAGCACCCTGAATGACTTGCTAACTAAAATCTATATTCGATTAAAAGTTTTGGATGTCTGTATGTTTTTTTTATTCATTCCTGGGATGTGGGCATCGCTGGCAAGGCCACCACTTATTGCCCGTCTCTAGTTGCCCCTTGAGAAGGTGGTGGTGAGCTGTCTTCTTGAACCACTGCAGTCCGTGTGGTGAAGGTGCTCCCACAGTGCTGTTAGGGAGGGATTGTGACCCAGCGACAATGAAGGAACAGCCGATATATTTCTAAGTCAGGACGGTGTGTGACTTGGAGGGGAACGTGGAGGTGATGGTGTTCCCATGCGCCTGCTGCCCTTGTCCTTCTAAATGGTAGAGGTCACGCGTTTTGGAGGTGCTGCTGAAGAATGACAGAATCATAGAAAATTATGACTCAGAAAGAGGCCATTCGGCCCATCGTGTCTGTGGCGGTCGAAAAAGAGTTACCCAGCCTAATCCCACCTTCTAGCATTAGGTCCATAGCCCTGTAGGTTACAGCACTTCAAGTGCACATCCAAGTACATTTTAAATGCGATGAGGGTTTCTGCCTCTACCACCCTTTCAGGCAGTGAGTTCCAGACCCCCACCCCCCTCTGGGTGAAGAAATGTTTCCTCATCTCCCCTCTAATCCTTCCACTAACTACTTTAAATCTATGCCCCCTGGTTATTGACCCCTCTGCGAAGGGAAATAGGTCCTTCCTATCCAATCGATCTCGAAGAAGCCTTGGCGAGTTGTTGCAGTGCACCTTGTAGATGGTACACACTGCAGCCACGGTGCGCCAGTGGTGGAAGGTGTGAATGTTGAAGGTGGTGGATCGGGTGCCGATCAAGCGGGCTACAATTACTTCCTGTGTAACGCTTGTCTGTCACGCTGGCTAGGTTCCTTCCCCGACCTGGAGTTCAGAGGGACCTGGGTATCCTTGTACATGAATCACTGAATGTTAACATGCAGGTTCAGCAACAATTCCAAAGCAAATGGTATGTTGGCCTTTATTACAACAGGATTTGAGTATAAGTGTTAATATGTCCTTACTATACAGTACAAATGCACACGAAGCCCATACTGGAGGGAAGGTCACTCTGTGACCAGTAACCTTTATTAGCCAGCACTGAAGTGGAGAAGATGGGTGGAGCTTCCCCTTTTATACCTGAAAGTCCAGGTCAGGAGTGTCTCCCACAAGTTCACCACCTAGTGGTCAGTGTTCTCACAGTGTACAACTTAGGTCAGTTTATACATGGATTACAATGACAGTTGAATACATGACATCACCTCCCCCCCCAAAGTCTTATTGGGATCACAGGTTAAGTCTCTCTGGTGGTTTACGCTCCCTTGTAGAGCGCCTGAGTTGGGGCTCCGGTTGTTGGGCGCTGGCCTGAGTGTCTGCTGTTTGCGGTGCCTCAGGCCTGTCCGGACTGCCCACAGTGACTGGGCTCTCCTCCACTTGGTTCCAGTGTTCGGTCACCTGTGGTGGAGTGAACTCTACATCGAATTCTTCCTCTGCTTCTTCTATGGGGTTGCTGAATCTCCTTTTCGTTTGATCCACGTGTTTGCGGCAGATTTGTCCATTGGTAAGTTTAACTACCAGAATCCTATACCCCTCTTTGGCAATCACAGTGCCTGCGAGCCATTTGGGCCCTGCAGCATAGTTGAGGACAAAGACAGGGTCATTGACATCAATACATCGCGCCCTAGCATTCCTGTCATGGTAGTCACATTGTGACCGGCGCCTGCTCTCAACAATTTCTTTCATGGTGGAGTGTATAAGAGATAACCTGGTTTTGAGCATCCTTTTCATTAGTAGCTCTGCAGGTGGAACCCCTGTGAGCGAGTGTAGTCGGGATCTATTGGCCAACAGGAGGCGTGATAAGTGTCTTTGCAGGGAACCCCCTTGGATTCTGAGCATCCCCTGTTTGATTATTTGCACTGCTCGTTCTGCCTGACCGTTTGAGGCCGGCTTGAACGGTGCCGTTCTGACATGGTTGATACCATTTCCTGCCATGAAGTCCTGGAATTCAATGCTTGTAAAGCACGGGCCATTGCCGCTGACCAAGATGTCCGGTAGACCATGGGCGGAGAACATTGCCCATAGACTTTCTACCGTGGCAGAGGATGTGCTTGAATTGAGAATGTCACACTGAATCCATTTGGAGTCAGCGTCTACGACAACCAAAAACATTTTTCCCATAAAAGGACCTGCGTAGTCCACATGGATGCGTGACCATGGCTTGGCGGGCCAGGACCAGGGGTTAAGGGGGGCTTCCCTGGGCACCTGCGAACACAAAGTTCCAGGTCTGCATCTATCCCTGGCCACCAAACGTGTGACCTGGCAATTGCCCTCATCATGACAATGCCCGGGTGCTCATTGTGGAGTTCTCAGATGAACGTCTCTCTGTCCATCTGGGCCATGACTACTCGGTTTCCCCATAGTAGGCAATCAGCCTGAATCGAGAGTTCATCCTTGCGTCTGTGAAATGGTTTAAATTCCTCAGGGCATGCCCCGTACGTGGCTGCCCAGTCCCCATTCAGGACACATTTCCTGACTAAAGACAATAGCGGGTCTCTATTTGTCCAGACTTTGATCTGACGGGCTGTCACGGGTGAGCCTTTGCTTTCAAAACCTTCAACAGCCATGACCATCTCAGCAGCATGCTCGGTTGCCCCCTCGGTGGTGGCTAGTGGGAGCCTGCTGAGTGCATCGGCGCAGTTTTCAGTGCCTGGTCTGTACCGAATTGTAGTCATAGGCGGCTAACATGAGTGCCCACCTCTGTATGCGGGCCGACGCATTTGCATTTAGGCCTTGTAGTCAGCCAAAAGGGACGTTAGGGGTTTGTGATTTGTCTCCAGCTCAAATTTCGTTCCAAACAGGTACTGGTGCATTTTTGTTTACTGCATATACACATGCAAGCACTTCCTTTTCTACTATCCCGTAGCCCCTTTCTGCCTGGGACAGACTTCTGGAGACATAAACTACCTGCTGTAACTGACCCTTGGCATTAACATGCTGCAACACACACCCAACCCCATAGGATGACACATCGCATGTTAAAACAAGTTTCTTACATGGGTCATATCGCGTTAACAGATTGTTGGAGCATAACAAATTGCGTGCTCTATCAAAAGCCCTTTCCTGGCTGTCCCCCCAGACCCATTCGCGACCTTTGCATAGGAGCACGTGTAGCGGTTCTATCAGCGTGCCCAATTTGGGAAGAAAGTTACCAAAATAGTTCAGGAGTCCCAGGAACGAACACAGCTCCGTCGTGTTACGGGGCCTGGGTGCTCTCTGGATCGTTTCCATTTTGGACGCAGTAGGTCTGATCCTGTCTGCTGCTATCCTCATCCCCAGGAATTCTACCTCTGGAGCTAGGAAGACGCACTTCGCCTTTTTCAGTCGCAGATCTACCCGGTCCAGTCTGCGTAGCACCTCCTCCAGGTTGTGGAGGTGTTCTTCAGTATCGCAACCCGTGATGAGGATGTCGTCTTGAAAAACCACCGTCCTTGGAATCAACTTGAGGAGAGTTTCCATGTTTTGTTGAAAGATCGCGGCGGCCGAGCGAATCCCAAACGGACATCTGTTGTACTCAAACAACCTCTTGTGTGTCGTGATGGTGGTCAGCTTCTTCGACTCACTCGCCAGCTCCTGGGTCATGTAAGCTGAGGTCAGGTCCAATTTTGAAAAAAGTTTGCCACCGGATAGCGTCGCAAAGAGGTCCTCCGCCCTCGGTAGCGGGTACTGATCTTGGAGGGACAGCCGATTGATGGTGGCCTTGTAATCACCACATATCCTGACCGATCCATCCGCCTTGAGCACCGGCAAAGTCGGGCTCACCCAGTCACTGAATTCGACTGGCGAGATGATGCCTTCTCTCAGCAAGCGGTCCAATTCGCCTTCTATCTTTTCCTGCATCATGTACGGCACCGCTCTGGCCTTGTGGTGTACTGGCCTGGCGTCCAGGTTTATGTGAATCACTACCTTGGTCCCCATGAAAGTGCCAATGCCGGGTTGAAATAGTGAGTCAAATTTGACCAGGACCTGTGAGCATGATATTCGCTCCATAGAAGAAATTGCATTGACATCGCCCCATTTCCAGTTCATGACAGCAAGCCAACTCCTCCCCAGCAGTGCAGGACCATCCCCCGGGACAATCCAGAGTGGCAACCTGTTCTCCGAATCTTTGTGGGTCACGACTACCGTGGCGCTGCCTAGCACCAGAATTATCTCCTTTGTATATGTCCGTAGCTGTGCGTCAATTGGCAATAATTTTGGCCTCCTGGCCTTGGACGCCCACAACTTGTCGAACTGTTTGATACTCATCAGGGATTGGCTGGCCCCTGTGTTTAGCTCCATTGATACTGGGATGCCATTGAGGAGCACTTTCATCATTATCGGTGGTGTCCTAGTATATGAACTGTATATGTGCTCCACATGAACTCGCTGAACTTCAGCTTCCAGCGATTTCCCCCAGTGTCCATTTGGCCTCGTTGGGCTTACATCGGGCCCGTCCTCCTTGTATATCAACCTGGCTGCAGGCTTCCTGCACATATGCGCCAAGTGACCACTGATGTTACAATTTCTGCAGGTATATTGCTGATACCTGCAAGCTCTGGCTGTGTGTTTGCCTCCACACCTCCAACATGAGCCGTTGTTGGAAACAAAAGGTCCATTACCAGTCGATCATCTCTGACTGTCTCTGTAACTGTCCTTAAACGCACCATTGACAGGTGTTGATTGCCCCACTACTGGCCACATTGTCCCTTGTGATGGCATGAATCGCAGTCAGCTAGCCATTGTCTCTGTTGAATTCCCCCTTTGGGTTTGACTATATGCTCGGGCATGTCCAATTGCCCCTGTCTGCCTGGAGAACTGTGTGCCACATTAACAATGTTGACTCCCTGTCCATTTGCTGCATTTAAACCAAGATTTTTGTCAAACATCATTCTGGTCTCTTCCTCCCCTGAGATAAATGTCTGGGCCATCAAAGCCACCATTTCCAGGGTCAAGTCTTTGGTCTCAATCAGTTTCCTGAAAACCCCAGCGTGCCCGATGCCCTCAATAAAAAAGTCTCGCAGCATATCCGCTCTGCATGCATCTGGGAACTTACAAAGGCTCGCCAGTCGCCAGAGGTCTGCCATGAAGTCTGGAACGCTTTGCCCTTCTCGCCGCCGGTGCGTGTAAAACCGGTGTCTCGCCATGTGCATGCTGCTCGCCGGTTTAAAGCGTTCCCCGATCAACTTACTGAGCTCTTCAAAAGTCTTGCCCACCGGCTTCTCTGGTGCTAGAAGGTCCTTCATCAGGGAGTACGTCCTGGATCCACAAACCGTCAGGAGATGAGCCCTGCGTTTGTCGGCCGAATCCTGTCCCAGCCATTCCTTAGTGACGAAACTTTGCTGTAGTCTCTCAATAAAATCGTCCCAATCATCACCAACACAGTACCTCTCATCTGTGCTGCTAGTGACCATGCTCGCTTGGTTTAAATCCCAGTTTCTCGTCGTCAATAATATGTCCTTACTATACAGTACAAATGCACACAAGGTCCATACTTGAGAGAAGATCACTCTGTGACCAGTAACCTTTATTAGCCAGCACTGAAGTGGAGAAGATGGGTGGAGCTTCCCCTTTTATACCTGAAAGTCCAGGTTAGGAATGTCTCCCACAAATTCACCACCTAGTGGTCAGTGTTCTCACAGTGTACAACTTAGGTCAATTTATACATGGATTACATTGACAGTTGAATACATGACAAGAGTAAACTGCAATTATATAGGGCTCTGGTGAGACCATACCTGAAGTAATGTGCACAGTTTTGGTCTCCTTACCTAAGGAAGGTTATACTTGCCATAGAGGGAGTGCAACGAAGGTTCACCAGACTGATTCCTGGGATGGGGGGATTGTCCTATGAGGAGAGATTGAGTAGACTAGGCCTATATTCTCTAGAGTTTAGAAGAATGAGGTGTGATCTCATTGAAACATACAAAATTCTTACAGGGCTCGACAGGGTAGATGCAGGGAGGATGTTTCCTCTGGCTGGGGAGTCTAGAACCAAGGGTCACAGTCTCAGAATAAGAGGTTGGCCATTTAGGACTGAGATGGGGAGAAATTTCTTCACTCGGAGGGTGGTGAATCTTTGGAACTCTCTACCCCAGAGGGCTGTGGAGGCTCAGTCTTTGACAGAGATTGATAGATTTTTGAATATTCAGCGAATCAAAGGATATGGGGATAGTGCAGGAAAGTTGAGGTCGAAGATCAGCCATGATCTTATTGAATAGCAGAGCAGGTTCGAGGGGCCAAATGGCTTGCTCCTGCTCCTAATTCTTTTGTTGTTTTAAGAACACAAGAAATAGGAGCAGGAGTAGGCCATTCGGCCCCTCGAGCCTACTCCGCCATTCAATAAGATCGTGGCTGAACTGATTTTGGCCTCAACTCCACTTCCCTGCCCACTCCCCATAACCCTTTACTCCCTTTTCGCTCAAAAATCTATCTCCGCCTTAAATATATTCAGTGACCCAGTCTCCACACTCTCTGGGGTAGAGAATTCCACAGATTCACAACCCCCAGAGAGAAGAATTTCTTCCCCATTTCTGTCTTAAATGGGCGACCCCTTATTCTGAAACTATGCCCCCTCGTTCTCGATTCCCCCACAAGGGGAAACATCCTCCCTGCATCTACCCTGTCAAGCCCCCTCAGAATCTTATGTTCGTTCACCTGCAGAAATTAAAAGGGGAAAAAGAGGTGAGATCTGAATGAAACAGAAGAGATAGAGTGAGAGCAAGAAAGAGAAAAACAGCAACGTGAAAACAACAGAGACAAATAAGAGAAAGACGATGATTCATCGTGAGGCTGTTCCATGGGAGATGCTCTGGTATTATTAAAGATTTGTGGCTTTAACAATGAACAAGATGAAACCTCCGCATTGGCACAGCACAAACAAATGGTTTTGTTCCTCCAACTTTCTCTTCTTCCACAGATGGTGACTCATTCCATGGTGTTGTTTCACAGGCTTTAGTAGCAATCGGGTACATGTTAGAACTGTGTAGGTGTAGGAATGGATTGGATGTTGGGCGGGTCTTCATTTCCCAGAGAGTAATGAGCCTCTGTGTCAGCTGTGGCTCAGAGGTTAGCACACTTTCCTCTGAGTCAGAAGGTTGTAGGTTCAAGTCCCACACCAGGGAATTGAGTATATAAATCCATGCTAACACTTCAGTGCGCTGCTGAGGGAGTGCTGCACTGTCGGAGGTGTCGTCTTTTGGATGAGACGTTAAACCGAGGGCCCCATCTGCTCTCGGGTGGATGTAAAAGATCCCATGGCACTATTTGGAAGAAGAGCAAGGCAGCTGTCTCTGGAGTCCTGGGGCCAGTGCTTATCTCTCAATCAACATAACAAAAAGAGATTATCTGGTCATTATCATGTTGCTGTTGTGGGAGCTTGCTGTGCGCAAATTGGCTGACACGCTTCCCACAGTAGAACAGCGGCTACACTTCAAAAAGTACTTCATTGGTTACAAAGCAATTTGAGACCATGGTGGTCGTGAAAGGCGCTTATATAAATGCAAGGCTTTCTTTCTTTTCCGGACTCAACATCGAGTTCAACAATTTTAGATCATAACCACCACTCCCATTTTCTCAGATGGCAGGTGAAAGGCCCAGCTAACCCTTTAGACCCATTTTTTGTTTCTTCGCTGGTCCCATTGCACCTCATTTTTGACTTGCTTTCACCCCTGTTGTCATTTAATCACTCCTGTCTTCCACCCCATTCCCCTTTGTTCTCCCCTTCCCCCCACCCCCCCGCCCCGCTTTCCCCCTTTTTCCTTTTCCCTTTTAAATTTTTTTATCTCATAACAGTCCCGTGAAGCGCCTTGGGACGTTTCACTACGTTAAAGGCGCTATATAAATACAAGTTGTTGTTATTGGTTCTGTACTTGCTTACAAACTGTTACAGCTCTAACTTCTTCCAGTTTTGACGAAAGGTCAGCGGACTGAAAGATTAACTCACTTTCTCTCCCCACAGACACTGAGTGTTTCCAGCGTCTTCTATTTTTTATTTCAGAGTTCTAGCCTCCGCCGTGTTTGCCTTTTGTCCCATTTGGCAGTGTTGTGAAGAACTGCACATTGTGAGGGCTGAAACGCTCACTCAGTATTCACAAGTGGGATCTGTCTGGAGATGGACTTTGATGTCCTAGAGTTACTGAGAGAGGTTATTATGATGGTTACTGAGCTATAAGCCTGACATTGATAATTGAATGTCGGAGGAGGCCAGCATCGCGAGAGCGAAGTGGCACGGGACTAAAAAGGGCGGCAGCAGCTTGGAACAGCGGCAGTCGGGAGCAGGACAGCTGCAGCAGGGGCAGAAAGTAAACAAAGAAGTAAAAAGAAATCGACATGTGACGTCACAGCCAAGCAGGTAAGTGATTAGCTGGTGGATTGGTGAGTATTTTATCTTTTTCTTTTCTTTTTCTTTTTCTTTTCTTATCACTAAGTAACCTTTGGCATTGTTGCCAAATTAAGTTAATTTAAGCGTTTAATCATGGCAGGAGAGCCCAGACCTGTGTCATGCTCCTCCTGTGGTCTGTGGGAAATCAGGGACATTTCCAGTGTCCCTAACTACTACGTGTGCAGGAAGTGCATCCAGCTGCAGCTCCTGTCAGACCGCATTGTGGCACTGGAGCTGCGCATGGATTCACTCTGGAGCATCCGCGATGCTGAGGATGTCGTGAATAGCATGTTTAGTGAGTTAGTCACACCGCAGGTAAAGGTTACAAAGGCAGATAGGGAATGGGTGACCATCAGGCAGAGCAGGAGTAGGAAGGTAGTGCAAGAGTCCCTTGCAGTCATCTTCCTCCAAAACAGATACACCGTTTTGGGTACTGATGGGGGTGATAGCTCATCAGAGGAAGGCAGCAGCAGCCAAGTTCATGGCACCATGGGTGGCTCTGCTACACAGGACAGCAGGAAAAAGAGTGGGAGAGCTATAGTGGCAGGGGATTCTATTGTAAGGGGAATAGATAGGCGTTTCTGCGGCAGCAATTGAGATTCCAGGATGGTATGTTGCCTCCCTGGTGCAAGGATCAAGGATGTCTTGGAGCGGCTGCAGGGCATTCTGGAAGGGGAGGGTGAACAGCCAGTTGTCATGGTGCATATAGGTACCAACGATATAGGTAAAAAACGGGATGAGGTCCTACAAGCTGAATTTAGGGAGCTAAGAGTTAAATGAAAAAGTAGGACCTCAAAGGTAGTAATCTCAGGATTGCTATCAGTGCCATGTGGTAGTCAGAGTAGAAATAGTAGGATAGTTAAGATGAATGCGTGGCTTGAGGAAAAGTGCAAGAGGGAGGGATTCAAATTCCTGGGACATTGGAACCGGTTCTGGGGGAGGTGGGACCAATACAAACCGGACGGTCTGCACCTGGGCAGGACCGGAACCAATGTCCTAGGGGGAGTGTTTGCTAGTGCTGTTGGGGAGGGTTTAAACTAATATTAAATTAAAGGGGGATGGGAATCTATGCAATGAGACAGAGGGAAGTAAAATGGGGGCAGAAGCAAAAGTTAGAAAGAAGAAAAGTAAAAGTGGAGGACAGAAAAATCAAAAGCAAAAGTCAAAAAGGGCCACAGTACAACATAATTCTAAAAGGACAGAGTGTTAAAAAAAAACAAGGCTGAAGGCTCTGTGTCTCAATGCGAGGAGCATTCGTAATAAGGTGGATGAATTAACTGCACAGTTAACAGATATGATGTAATTGGAATTATGGAGACATAGCTCCAGGGTGACCAAGGCTGGGAACTCAACATCCAGGGGTATTCAATATTTAGGAAGGATAGACAGAAAGGAAAAGGAGGTGGGGTAGTGTTGCTGATTAAAGAGGAGATTAACGCAATAGTAAGGAAAGACATTAGCTTCGATGATGTGGAATCTATATGGGTAGAGCTGCGGAACACCAAAGGGCAGAAAACGCTTTCAAACAGGAAATTAGTGATGCATGCAATAAAGGTACAGCAGTTATCATGGGTGACTTTAATCTACATATAGATTGGGCTAACCAAACTGGTAGCAATACGGTGGGGGAGGATTTCGTGGAGTGTAGAAGGGATGGTTTTCTAAACCAACATGTCAAGGAACCAACTAGAGAGCTGGCCATTCTAGACTGGGTGTTGTGTAATGAGAGAGGGTTAATTAACAATCTTGTTGTGTGAGGCCCCTTGGGGAAGAGTGACAATAATATGGTAGAATTCTTCATTAAGGTGGAAAGTGACACAGTTAACTCAGAGACTAGGGTCCTGAACTTAAAGAAAGGTAACTTCGATGGTATGAGACGTGAATTGGCTAGGATAGACTGGCGAATGATACTTAAAGGGTTGACAGTGGATAGGCAATGGCAGACATTTAAATGGATGAACTTCAACAATTGTACATTCCTGTCTGGCGTAAAAATAAAATGGGGAAGGTGGCTCAACTGTGGCTAACAATGGAAATTAGGGATAGTGTTAAAACCAAGGAAGAGGCATATAAATTGGCCAGAAAAAGCAGCAAACCTGAGGACTGGGAGAAATTTAGAATTCAGCAGAGGACAAAGGGTTTAATTCGGAGGGGGAAAATAGAGTATGGGAGGAAACTTGCCAGGAACATTAAAAACTGACTGCAAAAGCTTCTATAAATATTTGAAGAGAAAAAGATTAATGAAGACAAATGTAGGTCCCATGCAGTCAGAATCAGGTGAATTTATAATGGGGAACAAAGAAATGACAGACCAATTGAACAAATACTTTGGTTCTGTCTTCACTAAGGAAGACACAATAATCTTCTGGAAATACTAGGGAACCGAGGGTCTACCGAGAAGGAGGAACTGAAGGAAATCCTTATTAATCAGGAAATTGTGTTAGGGAAATTGATGGGACTGAAGGCCGATAAATCCCCAGGGCCTGAGAGTCTGCATCCCAGAGTACTTAAGGAAGTGGCCCTAGAAATAGTGGATGCATTGGTGATCATTTTCCAACATTCTATAGACTCTGGATCAGTTCCTATGGACTGGAGGGTAGCTAATGTAACCCCACTTTTTAAAAAAGGAGGGAGAGAGAAAACAGGGAATTATAGACCAGTTAGCCTGACATTGGGAGTGGGGAAAATGTTGGAATCAATTATTAAAGATGAAATAGCAGCGCATTTGGAAAGCAGTGACAGGATCGATCCAAGTCAGCATGAATTTATGAAAGGGAAATCATGCTTGACAAATCTTCGAGAATTTTTTGAGGATGTAACTAGTAGAGTGGACAAGGGAGAACCAGTGGATGTGGTGTATTTGGAATTTCAAAAGGCTTTTGACAAGGTCCCACATAAGAGATTAGTGTGCAAAATCAAAGCATGTGGTACTGACGTGGATAGAAAACTGGTTGGCAGTCAGGAAGCAAAGAGTAGGAATAAACAAGTCCTTTTCATAATGGCAGGCAGTGACTAGTGGGATACCGCAAAGTTCAGTGCTGGGACCCCAGCTATTTACAATATACATTAATGATTTGGACGAAGGAATTGAATGTAATATCTTCAAGTTTGCAGATGACACTAAGCTGGGTGGCAGTGTGCACTGTGAGGAGGATGCTAAGAGGCTGCAGGGTGACTTGGACAGGTTAGGTGAGTGGGCAAATGCATGGCAGATGCAGTATAATGTAGATAAATGTGAGGTTATCCACTTTGGTGGCAAAAACAGGAAGGCAGAATATTATCTGAATGGTGACCGATTAGGAAAAGGTGAGGTGCAACGAGACCTGGGTGTCATGGTACAACAGTCATTGAAAGTTGGCATGCAGGTACGGCACTGTGGGAGCAACTTCACTACACAGACTGCAGCAGGTTCAAGAAGGCGGCTCACCACCACCTTCTCAAGGGGCAATTAGAGATGGGTAATAAATGCCGGCCTTGCCAGCGACGCCCACATCCCAGGAACAAATAAAATTAAAAGCTGATGGTGTATGTACCTCCCTCTCCCATCTGACAATTCGCGAAGACAGAATATTATCTGAATGGCGGCAGTTTAGGAAAAGAGGAAGTGCAACAAGACCTGGGTGTCATGGTTCATCAGTCATTGAAAGTTGGCATGCAGGTACAGCAGGCGGTGAAGAAGGCAAATGGCATGTTGGCCTTCATAGCGAGAGGATTGGAGTATAGGAGCAGGGAGGTCTTACTGCAGTTGTACAGGGCCTTGGTGAGGCTACACCTTGAATATTGTGTACAGTTTTGGTCTCCTAATCTGAGGAAGGACATTCTTGCTATTGAGGGAGTGCAGCGAAGGTTCACCAGACTAATTCGCTGGATGGCAGGACTGACATATGAAGAAACACTGGATCGACTAGGCTTATATTCACTGGAATTTAGAAGAATGAGAGCGGATCTCATAGAAACATATAAAATTCTGACGGGATTGGACAGGTTTGATGCAGGAAGAATGTTCACGATGTTGGGGAAGTCCAGAACCAGGGGTCACAGTCTAAGGATAAAGGGTAAGCCATTTAGGACCGAGATGAGGAGGAACTTCTTCACTCAGAGAATTGTGAACCTGTGGAATTCTCTACCACAGAAAGTTGTTGAGGCCAGTTCGTTAGATATATTCAAAAGAGAGTTAGATGTGGCCCTTATGGCTAAAGGGATCAAGGGGTACGGAGAGAAAGCAGGAATGGGGTACTGAAGTTGCATGATCAGCCATGATCATATTGAATGGCGGTGCAGGCTCGAAGGGCCGAATGGCCTACTCCTGCACCTATTTTCTATGTTTCTATGTTTCTATGAAGGGCAACTGAATAGAAGAATGAAAGAAGGAAAGAACTTGCATTTATATAGCGCATTTCACATTCTCAGGCCAACCCAAAGTGTTTCACAGCCAATCAATTACTATTGAAATGTAGTCACTGTTGTAATGTGGGAAACGCGGCAGCCAGTTTGAGCACAGCAAGCTCCCACAAACAGCAATGTGATAATAACCAGATTATCTGTTTTAGTGATGTTGATTGAGGGACAAATATTGGTCAGGACACCAGGAGATCTCCCCCTGCTCTTCTTTGAAATAGTGCCATGGGATCTTTTACATCCACCCGAGACAGCAGATGGGGCCTCGGTTTAACGCCTCATCTGAAAGACGGCACCTCCAACAGTGCAGCACTCCCTCAGCACTACACTAGGAGAGTCAGCCTAGATTTTTGTGCTCATGTCTCTGGAGTGGAATTTGAACCCACAACCTTCTGACTCAGAAGCGAATGTGGTACCCACTGAGCCACAGCTGACATCATGCAGTAAGACCTGGACAACATTGAAGCTTGGGCTGACAAGTGGCAAGTAACATTCACGGCACACAATTGTCCAACCACCTCCCCTTGACATTCAACGGGATTACCACCATCGAATCCCCCATCATGAACATCCTGTGGTCACCATTGACCAGAAACTTAACTGGATCAGCCACATAAATACTGTGGCTACAAGAGCAGGTCAGAGACTGGGTATTCTGTGATGAGTATCTCACCTCCAGACTCCCCAAAGCCTTTCCACCATCTACAAGGCACAAGTCAGAAGTGTGATGGATTACTCTCCACTTGCCTGGATGAGTGCAGCTCCAACAACATTCAAGAAGCTCACCACCATTCAGGATAAAGCAGCTCGCTTGATTGGCAACCCATCCACCACCTTAAATCTTCACTCTCTCCACCATTGACGCACCGTGGCTGCAGTATATCCCATCTGCTAGATGCACTGCAGCAACTCACCAAGGCTTCTTTGACTGCACCTCCAAAACTCGTGACTTCTACTGCCTAGAAGGACAAGGAATACCATCACCTGCAAGTTACATACTATCCCGACTTGGAAATATATTGTCGTTCCTTCATTGACGCTGTGTCAAAATCCTAGAACTCCCTCCCTAACAGCACTGTGGGAGCACCTTCACCACACGGACTGCAGCGGTTCAGGAAGGTGGCTCACCACCACCTTCTTGAGGGCAATTAGGGATGGCCAATAAATGCTGGCCTTGTCAGCGATGCCTACATCCCGTGAATGGATAAAAGAAATGGAGTAGGTACTGAGAGAAGCTGATGGGATTGTTCCCTTGAACGTCACTTGGAGGGTGCAATTGTAGGCGACATTCTTTTTTGAAATGGCCAGCAAATCAATTAATGAAAGAGGTTTATTAGCACACATTGTCAAATAATTAAGACAGTTCAGTGATATTAATTAGGATAGAGGTGTTTTGAAAGTTGTCCACCTACACTGTCAAAAATCACTTTACGGAAAAATACCAACGAGAAAAATTAATTTTAATTTCTTTGGCACTTGTCTTCTGTCTGGAACTACAGAAATGTGGTACGAGGAAAGGCGAGGAATGAAAGTTTGTGTATCAAAGAGAAAAAAGAGGATGTGGTGCATGAATTTACTGGAACGAAGGCCTGGTTGGTCACAAAGCACAGCGAGGGTAAGCTGATAGAGGCAGGCATGCTGTAAAAACAGTGCCCAGTGCCGGAGAGAGGCAGACAGTCAGAAATAAACCCCGGTATACCACTGACACAAGCAGAAGAATAAACTTGAAAGGCTCATGCTTTTTAAACCTACGATGACTAAAACACAAATCAGAAATACTGCCCTGGGTGTGCAGTGTGTGACATTTAACTGGAGAGAGGCAACATTTAGAAGATCAGGGGTGAGGATAACTTAAAACATCCACTTCTGCTCCTCTTAAAATACATCAGCTAAAATAGATCAGCTTTTAACTCAAGTGACGTATCTATTGGTGAGTAATGTTGCATTCCTTGATTGAATACCAGTAAGGGGTAGGATTTTTTCCTGGCATTTGGAAGCATTTCAGCTCCAGGAATCGTTACATTTCCTCTGTGTGTGTGTATGTGCGTGTGTATACATTTTACCACTGTTTATTTAACTAGTGCTTACGGGAAGCTTATTTTAGATGATTTATAGCAAGTTTTTCTCTGCCATCGACCAACTGGCTAAAACTCTTGGTGCTTTTCTCTTTTTAAATGTGCCTAAAACCTAAAAGGTATTTGTTAACATGGCTGAGTAGATAGCACTCCTGCCTTGAGTTCAAAGCCCACTCTAAGCCTCAAGAAAGAAAAGAAAGAGTTGCATTTATATAGCGCCCTTTACAACCACCGGACGTCTCAAAGTGCTTTACAGCCAATGAAGTGCTTTTGGAGTGCAGTCACTGTTGTAATGTGGGAAACGCAGCAGCCAATTTGCGCACAGCAAGCTCCCACAAACAGCAATGTGATAATGACCAGATATTCTGTTTTTGTTATGTTGATTGAGGGATAAATATTGGCCAGGGCACTTACGCTCCCTTTAATTTATTTTGGGGGTGCATGGCGCCTTTAAGGGGCTACGCGGTCCATTCGAAATGCCGCATGTGCACGTTTGTTTCCTATTGAAACGCTGGTGAGCCGTCAACGTGGGAGCTGCAGAGCGCAGCTTAAAGGTAACATTGTGAGGGTGTGCTGCACTGTCGAAGGCGCCGTCTTTCAGGTGAGACATTAAACCGAGACCTCGTTTGCTCTCTCGGGTGGACATAAAAGATCTAGGCTGAAACTCCAGGGCAGTCCTATCTTGTTGGAGGCCCTGTCCTAATTTAAAGTACATTTAATCTCTTTTAGAACTGTTTCCAGATTAACAACAACAACTTGTATTTATATACCGCCTTTAAAATATTAAAACGTCCCAAGGCGTTATCAAACAATATTTGACAATATGCCCCATAAGGAGAGAATAGGACAGGTGACAAAAGCTTGGACAAAGAGGTAGGTTTTAAGGAGCATCTCAAAGGAGGAGAGAGAGGTGGAGAGGTTTAGGGAGGAGTTCCAGAGCTTGGGGCCCAGGCAACAATGGTGGAGCGATTAAAATGTTTCACATGATCAATCAGTGACTGAAAGAACAAATTGAAAGTCCGATAAATGAAATTCCTTGACTTGGCTGCAGATCTCAATAACAACAATAACTCAACATCCCAGGAGGAGCAGTCAGACTAGGTGGACGTAGGGGAAAAGTTAGGGAACATGATGGAAAGCTCAGACAAAGAGGTAAGTTTTCAGGAGGAGGGAGAAAAGGTGCCATCTTTGAAGAGCTTCAGGCTGAGTCTTCAAGAATGCCAATTCATGCCGGCTGAAGACCAGTGGCTAGAACCTCCACTTTTGTGCTTATTGCCCAAAAATGGGCGCTATTTCCAGCGTGGGCATTAAAAAAGGGTTTTCAGATCGCCGGCTTCTTGCCCATACTCAAAAACCTAGTTTCCATTTTTGAAAATGGGCATTACTGCGAGCGATATCAAATGGGCGGTAGCGTTAAATTTTTTTCACCTTCTGCCGTAAAGTGTGGCTGTCCTTAGCAACAGCATGGCCACGCTCGTTTCCCGTGATTCAGGAGGTCAAGGGTCATCATGACATGCGCAGAAAAGGAGACAGAGAAAGAGGGAGCTCAGAGGCACTGAAAGCGTGTGTGGTTGTGGTGTGTGCTTGTCTGGCTGTTGTGGGAGGCACGACGGAGATTCACCAGTAGCAAAAAGCCTACTAAGCAGCAAGAACATAGGTGGCACCGAGTTTTTGTCCAACAAATAGATATATCATGGAAGAGAGGGAGGAGGCCCTGGAGCTGGTAGCCAGGAACACTGGTGGCAGAGGGCTCCCGCTGGTCCCGGAGCGTCGCACTGCACCCCAAGGTGATGCACCCCCATTGCCAACCACACATTAGAGCCAGCAGCAACATCTCGCTTCTGGCTCGGAGCACACTCACACCTCAGGATCATCCTCTCCTGTCTCCGTCCAAGCAGTGCTTCGGCCATCACCCCCCCCCCCACCAATGAAGCATTGCCTGAGGACCTCCTCAGCCAGGCGGCTTGGAGTCAGAAGGGGAAGGGGTAGAGGTGGGGAGGAGAAGTGTGGGGGGGGGGGTGGGGGGGTGTGGGGGCCGGGGTTAAAGGGTTGGTTTGTACAGACATACTGATGATTTCAGACTCATGTTCGGCTTAAATGTTTTTTATTTACCAAAACCTTGTAGCACATTGGCTCAGATAGCTGCACCATTACACGCTGGTGATTCCTCAACATCAAAGGGTATAATCACACTTACCTTCAATCAACTTAAACTTTAACTGTCACCAGGGTGATGCCCACCATTGATGTATGACCAGCAGTGTGTAAGCCTTGTAAATAATACCAACGTTCTTTCAGGCAAAGCGATCATTGATGAGCTCCTGACGTAAGGCTTTTGCAGCTATCATGTCGACATGGGCCCTTTCATGCAGTCTACAGGGGGGCGGGGGCATGGCTTCAGCATCAGCCTGATTGGGCTGATGTCAGCATCCGCCTCCTCGTCCTCCTCTTCCTCTCTCTGGTGAGGTGAACTGTCAGACTCAACAGGCAATTCTTGTCCGCTCCTGATAGCCAAGTTGTGCAGCATGGAGCACACCACCACGAATTGAGCTACCTGCTCAAGGTAGTATTGGAGCTTGCCTCCTGAGTGGCCCAGGTATCTGAAGCGTTGCTTCAGCACTCCAATGGTTTTCTCCACAATATTGCAAGTTGCTCTGTGGCTCTCGTTGTATCGTCTCTCGGCCTCGGTGTGGGTGTCATGCAGGGGGGGTCATCAGCCAGGTGGCGAGGCCGTATCATTTGTCACCAAGCATCCAGCATTGACCTTGTGGCTCATTGTTAAAAAAGTCAGATACAGTGCTCTCTTGCTAGATGAGAGCATCATGGATGCTGCCCGGAAATTGAGCATTCACTGCCAGTATAATTTGCTGGTGGTCGACAACCAGTTGGACATTCAGGGAGTGGAATCCCTTGCGGTTCCTGAAAACCTCAGCATCCTGAAAAGGTGCCTGCATCGCGATGTGCGTACAGTCTATTGCTCCCTGCACCTTGGGGAAGTTTGCAATTCTGGAGAATCCTAGAGCCCTCTCACTCTGTGCCTCCCTGGTCATAGGGAAGCTGATCAAGTCCCTCCTGCATGCATACAGGGCTTCAGTGACCTGTCTAATGCAGCGATGTGTGGCATGCTGAGAAAATCCGCAAATGTCGCCAGCTGTGGCCTGAAAAGAACCCGAGGCGTAGAATGACAGTGCCGCGGTGGCTTTGACCTCGATGGACAGTGCAGTACTGATGGTGCTGGCAGGCTGCAGATCTGCCCTTATCAGCTGGCATACCTCAGTGATAACCTCTTAATGGAAGCGCAGTCTCTGAAGGCAAGTGATGTCAGGCAAGTCGAGGAAAGAATGCTTCTCCTTGTACTTGCGGGGGTTGTATACATGTAAGTGTATGTCACGTCTTACATTGGGCACATAATGCAGTGGAGCATTCCTTCGGCGATGTTAAGTCTGCTGCGTGTATTTGGTCACCAAGAGAGGGTGAGAAAGGACAGGCCCCATTGCAGTAGCTCTCTGTTTTCCACCGATTGATTCCAAACGAGGAAAGTCCCGATGAAGACACCTCTCCAATTCCAATCGGTCACAGTGTGGTCAAGATGTTCTTACAGATGTTCACATCAACTCCAACGACCTGCAGAGTAAATCCGAACTCCGCCGAGGTTGAAGCAAAGCAGCCTTTTAAAGGACACAACATGTGATGTAGAACATGGCATCCATAACGCTGTGATTAGTTCCAGTTAGTTCCACTTTTTGTGGGCAGTCTTTTGGGCGAGCGATATTGTGGGCGATATGTGTGCGAGGTGGTGAAAGTGATGCTGGGCGATCCCATGGCCGCTAGTTTGGGTAAATATGCTCGTTACGACAAAAAACAATGGGCGGGCGTTAATATTGAATCTCGCCGTTAAATCCATATGAAAAGTAACGCTGGGCGATTATGGGCTTTGATTTCGCCCATTCTGCTGGTTCCGCCCAAAAAAAGTGGGCGGGCGATAATATTTTTTCTCGGCGTTAAGCACATGGACAAAGTAATGCTCGGCAATAAGTTTCTGAAAAATGCCCATCAATTTCCATTTTGTGCCAAAATGGGCGATATATGAGTGTTATACGTCATTTCAGCGATAAAATGGGCGTTAAGTGGGCATTAAGCATGCAAAAAAAGTGGAGGTTCTAGCCCCATGACCCTGATGGTGAAATGGATGAGGGGGGAAATGCACGTTAGGCCAGAGTTGGAAGAGTCAAAGGGTGAAAGCTGGGATTAGAGGACTGGAGAGAGTGGCAGAGGCTAGGGTTGAGTGAGCCCATGGATTTCAGGAAAAGAACCAGGATTATGAATTCAATGCACAGAGGATTAGGGAGCTAGCAGAGGTCAGAGCAATGTTCTCGCTAAAGTGCGTGGTCACGTGGCAGCGCAGTAATCGCAAAAGTCCCATGCAAGCCCACTCACTGGCTTTTACAGGCGAAATAGCAGCGTGCACGGAAATTTAAAGGGACTGCGCATTAAAAGAAACAAGCCACGCAGAACAAAGCGCAGCTAACAGAGAACATTGGGTGAGAGGACAGGGGAGGCGGGTAACGGGGATTTTGTGTGTGAGATGCTCGGGGCTGCGATGGATGGGAACGCACATCCACCCCTCCATTGCCATCGACACAGATTCTGACGGAACTGGTGTTCCGGGGACCAGAATAGAAATATATGGGGCGACATTGCATACCGGCCCGGTTGAGGGCAGTAACAGCTGTGGGGCAGGGACTCCCTGCGCCAGGTGCAGAAGTCCCGCCCCACGAGCTAAATTGGGCTTACCGCCCGCCCCCCCCCCCGACAGGAAGTGGAGCGCAACCGGGGACGCTAACCAACGGAAATTTTCCGTGGTGCGCTGAAAGATGCGTAGCGCTGGCGGGAAGATAGGGCCCTCCCCCTTCCATTAAAGGGCAGGGCCCTGCTGCCGACTCTGCAGGAGAGAGAAGGGGCCATCACTGGAACACCAGGGAGCGGGCTGTCCGTGATCTGCACAGAGGAAGGCTGCGTTAGTCGGCCATTTGTAAATTCTCAGCGCCGTACCTCCCCGTTAATTTTTGGCCCGCAAGCAGCCCGCGAACCGGTACCAGACAGGAGCGGGGCACTACCGGTTAGCGCCGCTGCTAAACTCCCGGGAGTTTCACGGGAGTCGGTAGCAGCGTCGCACCCGAGCACCCCCATAACCTTTAAATCAGGGAACATCACTCCTTGAAGGAGAATCAATTTAACTAATCTCTTCTGGGAGCATTTGCTTCACTAAAATAAAAGTTAATGGCAGCAGTGTGTACCCTGGAAAAAATATCTTTGCGATTGGAGCCAACTCCACGCACCACGCACTCTGTCCAAGGGAGAGAATGAGGGAGATCATGGACGTAGATCGCCTTTCATGTTGCACAACAGTGGTGAGTAATGGCTTTAAAAAGACCAAAGATCTGCAGCCTTAGATACATCAAATCTTCCTTCTGTCTTTTTGAAAGGAGCCTTTTGCTTTTGATAAATTTTAATGATGGGTTTGGGGAATGACACCCTGGGTCACAATTTGGATTTTTCCAAAATTCACCTGCATCCCAAATAGCCCTAAAAGGGAATAAATTTATCTCATTAATTGCCTGACGAGCAGCCTCGTAGAATTATTTTAATATACATTTAGGGATTCTAAAATGAACAGCATGTAGACATTTCTAACACCTTGTTTAGACTTAGCCGCTGTGTGAGTCTCCAGTCAAGCAATAGAGCAGTCTGTGCCTCAAAGCAGACTTTGCACAGCTATTGTTCAACAACTAACATGGAGCAATGAGCTTGCTCCCTGTTAATTGTTGAACAATAGCTCTGCCATCTACAAGATGCACTGCAGCAACTCTCCAAGGCTTCTTCAGCAGCACCTCCCAAACCCGTAACCTCCACCACCTAGAAGGACAAGGGCCGCAGGCGCATGGGAACACCATCACCTCCAAGTTCCCCTCCAAGTCGGGAACACCATCACCTCCAAGTTCCCCTCCAAGTCACACACCATCCTGACTTGGAAATATATCGGCCGTTCCTTCATCGTTGCTGGGTCAAAATCCTGGAACTTCCTCCCTAACAACACTGTGGGAGCACCTTCACCACACGGACTGCAGCAGGTTCAAGAAGGCGGCTCACCACCACCTTCTCAAGGGGCAATTGGGGATGGGCAATAAATGCCGGCCTTGCCAGCGACGCCCACATCCCAGGAACAAATAAAATTAAAAGCTGATGGTGTATGTACCTCCATCTTCCATCTGACAATTCACGAAGACAGAATATTATCTGAATGACGGCAGATTAGGAAAAGGGGAGGTGCAATGAGACCTGGGTGTCATGGTTCATCAGTGATTGAAAGTTGGCATACAGGTGCAGCAGGCGGTGAAGAAGGCAAATGGTATGTTGGCCTTCATAGCTAGGGGATTTGAGTATAGGAGCAGGGAGGTCTTACTGCAGTTGTACAGGGCCTTGGTGGGGCCTCACCTGGAATATTGTGTTCAGTTTTGGTCTCCTAATCTGAAGAAGGACGTTCTTGCTATTGAGGGAGTGCAGCGAAGGTTCACCAGACTGATTCCCAGGATGGCTGGACTGACATATGTGGAGAGACTGGATCAACTGGGCCTTTATACATTGGAGTTTAGAAGGATGAGAGGAGATCTCATAGAAACGTATAAGATTCTGACGGGACAGGACAGGTTAGATCAGGTAGAATGTTCCCGATGTTGGGGAAGTCCAGAACCAGGGGACACTGTTGTGTATGCATGCCTGTTTACTGTGTGAGTCTGTAACACTGTTATGCAACACTGAATGTACCCTTACACTGTACACACCTTGCCTGTACACCAGAGGGTGCTGCTGCTGGAGACCTAAAAGGAACACTCAGCTTGTTGTCCTCACTCAGGGAGCTGCAAATAAAGGACTGCAGGTCTACACAGTTTAAGTATCATACCCTGCCTCGTGGAGTCATTACTAAAGGTGCTCTACATATGCTACAACTGGCGACGGGAATACGAGGTCACGAACCACACGCTGAGCATGTCGAATCTCAGCAACTTTCAGATGGGGAAGATTGGGATGCTTTTGTAGAAAGATTGGAATACTTAAGGAGACTGGCTGCACCGTGCGACTTTGATGACCACCTAAATGAAGCACCAAGGGACTCTAAACTGACAAGAGCAGTGCACCACATTGATACTTCGAAGGGCAGAAACACTTCTCCGAGTCCCGCAACCCTGAGTCTGCCACATGGGGCAAACCGGCTAGCCCCGTGCTGGCGCTGTGGAGGAAACCATAGGGCCCACCAGTGCCGCTACAAAGACTATGCATGTAAAGAGAAAAGGCACCTTCAAAGGATGTGCAGAAAAAGCTTTACTCACCGCGTCTCTGATGAGTTGGCTGATCACCGGGGCTCCGACACAGAGGAAGGTGAAATTGCTTAACCCCTGGAAGAAGAGTATGGAACACATACCTGCTGCACCGTAAGTTCTCCGTGGGCGATGAAAGTAGACGTCAACGGAGTCCCAGTTTCTATGGAGAGCGACACAGGGGTGAGCCAGTCTGTGATGAGCCAAGCGACCTTTGAAGAACTTTGGATGAATCCCGCCAATCGACTACAATGGCATCCTGTCCAAGCGAAGCTGCTCCCAGGCCTCTGGGCTCCGGCAATCGACCTTGAACATGGATCCATCACAGCATCCGGAGGTTCCACAGTCCAGCTCGACTGCCCACAACACCCCGGCAAAATCTCTGAGACCGAGGATCCAAACTCCACTTTCCAGGCCGGGGCAGCACTCCAAGAGGTGAACATCGACAAAAGAAATGGTAGCCCGTACCCAACATCCAGGATCAAACCTGTAGAAGAGCACCACAGCATGGCTGCAGCACCACAAGCAGCAGAACCTGTAATCAAAATGGCCTCCGCCATGCCACGAGTGAACATGGAGGAGCATCATGTGACATTGAGCGGCCAATCGGATTTGAAGGCTCCCTTAAAGGAGACCGGTAACCAAAAAAATTTAAAGGGGAAGTTTCAACTATTTGAGTACACGGACTTTAAAGCTAAAGATATAATTAAAGGGTGCAAGTATGAAAATGTATGCAATGTAACCATGAATTGTGATGCTGGTTTAACTAATGTGACTAATGAGATGAATGCAGATGTCAGTAAGGTTAAGAACAAGTTTATTATACTTAACAATAATGATAAAGAATGTGAAAAGCCAAATGTAACCATGTCTGTTGAAACAAGGACACCCAAAAGTGATGCAAATGCTAGAATGTATAATACAGGCTTGACTATGTGTGATCAGAGCCAAGGTGTCATGTATACCGGTAGGACACTGCCAAAGGACATTGGGTCCTACAGGGACCATGCTGATGCCAATGGAATCCCCCTGTGGGAGACCCCCAGGTCCAGCAGGCTACCTGACCATGTAGCCTGGACCTTTGGAACGAATGTGATGCCCCTTGCAGGACACACACACAGCCAGTGGGAGCAGACCCACTACAGGGACAATGGTCAATGGGCAGCCCAGCCACGACCAGTGGCAACCTGCACTAGACCAGCCCTACAGCCCCTGGCCACCAGGGCCAACACCAGGAGCATGAGGCCAATACCCTCCAGCTTCCCTGGCAAACCCTGGGATGACTTGACCCTCATCCCAATTGGTGGACAAGGAGCCCACCCAGTCTTGTGGCTCTGCCCACCACCCCACAACAGTGACACCCACATTGTCTGTGTGTGAGGGAGGGGAAACGTACGAGGCCAGCCTTAAGCACAGGGGTCACACCTGGCAACCACACAACCCTCACCACAACCTCCCATAGCCCACCACTGATCACCCCCCCCCCCCGGGGCATGACAATAAGGAAATGAAAAATGCTTAGGGGGGAAGTGTTGTGTATGCATGCCTGTTTACTGTGTGATGTCTGTAACACTGTAATGCAACACTGAATGTACCCTTACACTGTACACACCTTGCCTGTACACCAGAGGGTGCTGCTGCTGGAGACCTAAGGGTTACCTGCAGGTAACCCAGTATAAAAAGGAACACACAGCTTGTTGTCCTCATTCAGGAGCTGCAAATAAAGGACTACAGGTCTACACTGTTTAAGTATCATACCCTGCCTCGTGGAGTCATTACTAAAGGTGCCTACATACACTACAGACACAGTCTTAGGATAAGGGGTAGCCCATTTAGGACTGAGATGAGGAGAAACTTCTTCACTCAGAGAGTTGTTAACCTGTGGAATTCCCTGCCGCAGAGAGTTGTTGATGCCAGTTCATTGGATATATTCAAGAGGGAGTTAGATATGGCCCTTACAGCTAAGGGGATCAAGAGGTATGGAGAGAAAGCAGGAAAGGGGTACTGAGGGAATGATCAGCCATGATCTTATTGAATGGTGGTGCAGGCTCGAAGGGCCCAATGGCCTGCTCCTGCACCTATTTTCTATGTTTCCATGTTTCCATGTTTCTATGTTTCTATGAATACTTCACTCCAGCATTGGGGCCAGAAATATAAGTTAGTCACTAAGAAATCCAGTAGGGAATTCAGGAAAATCTTCTTTACCCAGAGAGTGGTTAGAATATGGAACTTGCCACCACAGGGAGTGGTTGAGGTGAATAGCATAGTTGAATTTAAGGGGAAGCTGGATAAACACATGAGGCAGAAAGGAATGGAGAGTTATGCTGATAGTTAGAATAAGTCGGGTGGGAGGAGGCTCGAGTGGAGCATAAACAATTGGGCCAAATGGCCACATTCTAACAACTGACTGGGTAAAGAAGTTTCTCCTGAATTCTCTATTGGATTGATTAGTGACTGTCTCATATATATGGCCCCTAGTTGTAGTTTCTCCCACAGGACATAGCCCAGCATGATAGAGAGATGGGGAAAGAGCTGGACAAGGGAAAGAAAAGCCAAAAGCAATCTAAATGCTTTGACTGCAATTCCTGCAATCTGAATGATCTGGGATTGAGACATGTGTGGGCTCAGTTGGAATGAGGGAGATTGCGTGTTCAGGCTTGGCTGGGCCCTGACAGCTGCCAGCCAACTCACCCAATTGGCAGCTGTCTTTTCTCAGTTTTGAAAGGTTTTGCAAAAGATCCTGTCTTTCTTGGGGCACTTAATTGGCTGAAAAGCCAGCAGACAAAACCAATTTTCCAACCAAGAGCAGCCCCGATGCCTTTTGCAGAGTCGCTTCCACCTCCAAAATGTACAGTGGAAGCCAGAATTTAAGTATTATCACCCACCGATCACTAGATTAGGCTGGAATAAACACTAGGGACATACCGTGGACCAGTCTTTTCCGGATCTTCGTACATAGATCAGAGCAGAGCGAGATCTGAACGAGATAAGGAGGTTCAGGCAGACATGAGCCTAAGCCATGATCTCACTTGGATAAGAACATTAGAATTAAGAGCAGGAGTCAGCCATTCGGCCCCTCGAGCCTGCTCCGCCATTCAATAAGATCATGGCTGATCTTCTACCTCAACTCCACTTTCCCGCCCGACCTCCATATTCCTTGATTCCCTTAATATCCAAAATTCTATCGATCTCTGTCTTGGATACAGTCAACGACTGAGCCTCCTCAGCCCTCTGGGGTAGAGAATTCTAAAGATTCACCACCCTCTGAGTGAAGAAATTTCTCCTCATCTCTGTCCTAAATGGCCGACGCCTTATTCTGAGACTGTGACCCCTGGTTCTAAACTCCCCAGCCAGGGGAAACATCCTCCCTGCATCTACCCTGTCAAGCCCTATAAGAATTTTGTATGTTTCAATGAGATCACCTCGCATTCTTCTAAACTCTAGAGAATATAGGCCTAATCTACTCAATCTCTTCTCATAGGACAATCCCCCCATCCCAGGAATCAGTCTGGTGAACCTTTGTTGCACTCCCTCTATGGCAAGTATATCCTTCTAGATTTGAAAGAGACAAGGATGTTCAGGAAGACATGAGCCTAAGCTGCGACCTCACAGTCTATCACCTTTATGTACTTTATTGCATTATGAAAGGTTTTGATAGAGTGGATACAGAGAGAGTGTTTCCACTTGTGGGGAAGAACATAACTAGAAACCATCAATATAAGATCATCACCAAGAAATCCAATAGGGAATTCAGAAGAAACTTCTTTATCCAGAGAGTGGTGAGAATGTGGAACTCGCTGCCACAGGGAGTGGTTGAGGTGAACAGTATCGATGCATTTAAGGGGAGGCTGGACAGGCATATGAGGGAGAAGGGAATAGAGGGTTATGCTGATAGATTTAGATGAGGAAAGACGGGAGGAGGCTCGAGTGGAGCATAAACACCGGCATGGACTGGTTGGGCCGAATGGCCTGTTTCTGTGCCGTATATCTGATGTAATCCTATGAATGTTATTTATTAAGATGTCCTCTGATTTCTGCAGTATTGACCCAATTAATTTAACCCTTTCCCGATTGCTTATTTATACGTCACGAGGCAAGGACGGAAGTGAGTCTGTTGCATATGTCTTGAAATGCTAGGAAATCTTCCAATAATTCTGATGTCACTCTCAAAGCCTTAACGGGTAAATGCTTTGCGATGGACTGCTCCATGCAGCAAAGGAAATGGCCAAAGTGCTCAGTGGTAGCACTCTCATTTCTGAGTCAGATGGTCATGAGTTCAAGTCCCACTCCAGAGCCTTGAGCACATAATCCGGGCTGACATATCAGTGCAGTGCTGAGGCAGTGCCGCACTGTTGGAGGTGGCGTATTTCAGATGAGACGTTAAACCGAGACCTCGTAAAAGATCCCATGGCACTATTTCGAAGAAGAGCAGGGTAGTTCTCCCTGGTGGTCTGGTCAATATTCATCCCTCTACCAACGCCACTAAGCAATTTATCTGGTCATTATCACATTGCTGTTTGCGGGATCTTGCTGTGCATAAATTGGCTGCCGTCTTTCCTACATTACAACAGTGACGACACTCCAAAAAATACTTCATTGGCTGTAAGGCGCTTTGGGACACCCTGAGGTCATAGTTTTTCCTGCTTTACCTGATCAAAGCCTCTCATAATTTTGAACACCATCAAGACGGAAATGGCAGAATGTCACCAAAGAGATGAAGAGAACTATTGAAATTTCCTACTAGCAAAAATGGTGATCGAGAGAACAACTGCAAACACAATAATGTAAATATTGTGAGCCTGCTCGGGTACAGTAACTAGACAGAATAAGAACTCCTGCCTACTGCTTTTCCATTAGCTATATCCAGATGGTGTCCCGGCTATAACCTCTCAATGGATACAGGGACCTTCTTCACAAGGCTGGGCTATTTCAATCGCATTGGCACATGGAGCTTTTGATTTTTTGACAGATTTTGAACAACGGCCGAAGTAGGCCGAGAATAAGGAACTTTGTCAGTGCAGTGGTAACCCGTGGCAACCCACTTGAAGGAACCGCAGGACATACCTTAAATCCTTTGAGCTACTTTCAGATGTTAAAACCAATGCCACAAGTGCGCCATCCCAAAACCTAACTCTCCCTACACTCATAAGTCATTTCAGCTTGCTGGCGCGCGCGTTGCAAATACAGCTGGATCCTGACACAGCAACAGTTTCACCACCAAGAAACTTTATGCGTGGAGTTAACTGTTGCAAGGAAATTGGCTGTTGCTTTTGTGGTATTTTATTCTGAAACAGAATTTAATCAAAATCAACAACTTACCAAGATACTTCACAGGATGAGCCGGAAATAGGGGAGAAGTTCGAAAGGTTACTTTTTATAATAATTCATTCACGGGATGTGGGCGTCGCTGGCAAGGCCAGCATTTATTGCCCATCCCTAATTGCCCCTTGAGAAGGTGGTGGTGAGCTGCCTTCTTGAACCGTTGCAGTCCGTGTGGTGAAAGTGCTCCCACAGTGCTGTTAGGGAGGGAGTTCCAGGGTTTTGACCCAGCGACGATGAAGGAATGGCGATATATTTCTAAGCCAGGATGGTGTGTGACTTGGAGGGGAACTTGGAGGTGATGGTGCTCCCATGCGCCTGCTGCCCTTGTCCTTCTAGGTAGAGGTCGTGGGTTTGCATGGCTGAGATAGACAACTATAGGGGAGTCAAGGGTTATGGGGAAAAGGCAGGAAAGTGGAGTTGAGGCCAAGATCAGATCAGCCATGACCTTATTGAATGGTGGAGCAGGCTTGAGGGGGCTGTATGGCCTACTCCTGCTCCTATTTCTTATACTCTTATGTTCCTAAACCTCACTGCCTTGCTGCAATACTCCCCACCTTTTAATGCCTCCTTAAAGCCTATGTCTTTGACTTTGCTTTTAACCTCCTCTATCTACTCCTGCTTGGTCTGGCCCACAGCTGGAACTTCCTGGGGATCCTTTCCCGCATTAAAGGTGGGCTCAAGTCCCACTCCAGAGACTTGAGCGCATAATTCAGGCTGACACTTCAGTGCAGTACTGAGGGAGTGCTGCACTGTTGGAGGTGACGTCTTTCAGATGAAACGTTAAACCGAGGCCCCGTCTGCCCTCTCAGGTGGACGTAAAAGATCCCGTGGTACTATTTCAAAGAAGAGCAGGGGAGATATCCCCGGTGTCCTGGCCAATATTTATCCCTCAACCAATACAGAATATCACTAAAAAACATTATCTGATCATTATGTCATTGCTGTTTGTAGAAGCTTGCTGTGCACAAATTGGTTGCTGCATTTCCTACATTACAACAGTGACTATACTTCAAACAGGACTTCATTGGCCGTAGAGTGCTTTGGGATGCCCTGAGGTCCTATATACTATATAAATGCAAGTCTTTCTTTCCTTCAAGTTGTTGTTGTTGGAACTTTGCACCAGTCAAGAAAGTCCGCTCAGAGTAGAAGTGGTGATGTTTTGCAACAGATTCTGAGGAAGCCTCCCTAGATATTACAGTATAGAAGAGACAGATAGAGCACAGAAGGAGGCCATTCGGCCCATCGTGCCTTGCTGGCTCTTTGAAAGAGCGATCCAATTAGTCTCGCTCCCACTGCTCTTTCCCCGCAGCCCTGCAATTTTTCCCCCTTTCAGTATTTCTCTCATTTCTTTTGAAAGTTATTATTGAATCTGCTTCCACCGCCCCTTCCACATCATAACAACTCGCTGCATAAAAGAATTCTCACCTGTGGTTCTTTTGCCAATTACTTTCAAGAAAAGAAAGACTTGCATTTATATAGTGTCTTTCACAACCACCGGATTTCTCAAAGCACTTTACAGCCAATGAAGCACTTTTGGGAGTGTAGTCACTGTTGTAATGTGGGAAACGTGACAGTCAAATTGCGTACAGCAAGCGCCCACAAACAGCGATGTGATAATGACCAGATAATCTGTTTTTTTGTTATGTTGATTGAGGGATAAATATTGGCCAGAATCCTGGGGATAACTCCCCTGCTTTTCTTCAAAATAATGCCATGGGATCCTTAACGTCCACCTGAGAGAGCAGACGGAGCCTCAGTTTAACATCTCATCTGAAAGACTGCACCTCTGACAGTGCAGTTCTCCCTCAGCACTACTCTGAGAGTGTCAGCCTAGATTTATGTACTCAAGTCCCTGGAGTGGGACTTGAACCCATGACCTTCTAGACTCAGAGGACAGTGTGCTGCCCAATGAGCGACAGCTGACTCCTCTGTGTCCTCTGGTTACTGACCCTTCTGCCACTGGAAACAATTTCTCCTAATTTACTGTCTCAAAACCCTTCATATTTTTGAACATCTCTATTAAATCTTCTCTTCATCTTCTCTGCTCCAAGGAGAACAACCCCAGCTTCTTCAGTCTCTCCACATAACTGAAGTCACACATCGCTGGTAACATTCTGGTAAATCTCCACTGCAACCCTCTTTAAGGCCTTAGCATTCTTCTTAAAGCAGCCATCCAGTATTGGATTGCACAGTCCAGGTTAAAACTGGGATAACAAAAGTTTGAAATTCAAAATAACAGAGTTTTTTTCCCCCTCTAGTTTCTTCTGAGTCTCACGATCTCTCAGCAATGCAAACATCACTACTCAGTCAATAAGCCCCACCCCTCTTCGCTGTCCCTGTTGTGCACCTAGTTGGATTGTGGCCCTGGCAAAATGTCACAACTCTAATTCCACCCCAGGAACTCTGTCTACAGGGAGTTAAATGCGGTGCTAAACATCAGCTACAGATCCAGGCTAGTTGGGGCATGAGCTGGGATCGGAGAAGGCTCTGAGCTTGTGCATTGGCAACTCAAGCACATATTTCTGGGCCTAATCAGACATCAGGCCAAGAGACATCTACGCTTCTTGCCGTTACCTCCAGCTGCAACGTGTTGTTATGCCAACGTCAAGATAGAAAACAAAAATATATCAGTCACAAAAGAGCGCTGAATTAATCAATGGCTTGGCATTTCACTGCTTTGGGATACACCCGAGCGTAGTAACCTTTCAAAATTATCTCATCCGTTGGGAGTGTCACTGCAAGGAATGTCATCGAGAGCATTGCTGAATGGGATTCACTTCACAGGGCTTTATTTCAGCATGGTGGAGGAAACTTAGGCTGCCATTTTACCGATGTGAGGGTTGCATCTGCCAGTTGCAATTGTACGACCTTTGTCTTAATGTGACTGACCTCAGTCTGACTGGCAGCAAGGTGAAGTGACAACTGCACATGAATTCTTCAAAGCTCCCCCTGCACATCACTGTTAATATTTAGAAGAGTTTGGGCCGGCATGTCTACCTTGTCCAAACATCAACAACAACAACTTGTATTTAAATAGCATCTTTAATGTAGTAAAACGTCCCAAGGTGCATCACAGGAGTGTTATGAGACAAGAAATTTGACACCGAACCACCTAAGGAGAAATTAGGGCAGGAAAGGGTTAGGTTTTAAGGAGCATCTTAAAGGAGGAAAGAGAGGTAGAGAGGCGGAGAGCGCTACCCACTGAGCCAATCTGACACCAAAAATTGTTTCAGGATCCAACTCCTGCTCCTAGGCGGTGGGCGAGCTATGCTGGGTCCATCCCATGGTGAAGCCGAGCGCACAGGGCTGCTTATTGGTGTAATGTATGCACCTGTGAGTGTGCTGCCAAGTTTGTAGAGCTGGTACAATTCCTCATCGGCGCCAAGCCCCGAAACTTCCCTTGGGAGCCGGCGCCTCACAACTTGAGCCTCCTCCGGGACATCCCCTCCGTGCCTTTCAGTTCTGTGCGGAGGGGATTCCTGTACGGGCTGCTCTTGCACACTCTCCACCTTGCCATCCTCGTCTGCCGTCCAGACACAACTAGGCGCACTATCTTGCCGTCTGGAGGAGGCGGGAGTCCCCAGTGTAGTGCTCTCTACGCAGGAGTCCTCCCTCTATTTATTGGGGACTTGGCCTGGAGAGTGTTGTACGGAAAAGTCCCGTGCAATAAGTTTTTAAATCAGTTCACGGACTCCCAGGCCGCCTGCAATTTCTGCGGTCTGGAGGAGTCCGTGCCATATTTATGTTGAATGCACGAGGTTGCAGCCCCTGTTCCATTATTTAAAGGGGCTGCTCCTCAAATTCTGGTTGCACTTCAGTCCCACACTCCTGATCTTTGGGCAACCTGTGCGGAGGGGAGCAGGTAGGTCCGAGGGCCTCCTCGTAGGACTGCTCCTGGGCACGGCCAAGGGTGCCATCAGCCGGTCCAGGCAGCGGGCAGTCGAGGGGGTCATTCAACCCGACTGCCTGCCTCTCTTCCGTGGTTACATCCAAGCCAGGGTATCCCTGGAGATGGAGCACACGGTATCCACTGATACGCTCGCGGCCTTCCGCGAGAGGTGGCCGCTGGAGGGACTGGAGTGCATCATCACACCCGGCAACCAAATTTTAATTTGATTTTATATGTTTTAAAGTTTAATTTGTTTTATTGCCGGGTTTTAGTGTTCCCCCTCCACTTTTATAGGGGGTGCTTGTATATATTTGTGGTTTTAGTGCCAAAAAAAAAGCAAATAAAAACACAAAAAAAACAAAAACAAAAATAAAAAGGCACTTGTAAACTGTTTGGAGTGTTCCCCCCCCCCCTTTAATAAGGGGGCACTTGATTTAATGTTTATCTATTTGCAACAAAAGAGTTGTATAGCCGGTACAATCCCTCATCGGCGCCAAGCCCCGAAACTTCCCTCGGGAGCCGGGGCCTCACATCTTGAGCCTCCTCCGGGACATCCCCTCTGTGCCTTTCAGTTCTGTGCGGAGGGGATTCCTGTACTGGCTGCTCTTGCACACTCTCCACGTTGCCATCCTCGTCTGCCATCTGGACACAACAAGGTGCACTGTCTTGCCGTCTGGAGGAGGTGGGAGTCCCCAATGGAGTGCTTTCTATGCAGGAGTCCTCCCTCTATTTATTGGCGACTTGGCCTGGAGGGTGGTGCACGGAGCAGTCCCATGCAATAAGTTTTTAAGTCGGTTCACGGGCTCCCAGGCCGCCTGCAATTTCTGCGGTCTGGAAGAGTCCGTGTTCCACGTTTTTATTGAATGTGTGAGGTTGCAGCCCCTCTTCCAATATCTGAAGGGGCTGCTCCTCAAATTCTGGTTGCACTTCAGTCCCACACTCCTAATCTTTGGGCACGCTGTGCGGAGAGGAGCGGGCAGGTCGGAAGGCTCCCTCGTAGGACTGCTCCTGGACACGGCCAAGGTGGCCTTCAGCCGGTCCAGGCGGCGGACGGTCGAGGGGGTCGTTCAGCCCAACTGCCTGCCTCTCTTCCATGGTTACATCCGAGCCAAGGTGTCCCTGGAGATGGAGCACACGTTGTCCACTGGTACGCTCGTGGCCTTCCGCGAGAGGTGGGCGCCGGAGGGACTGGAGTGCATCATCACCCCCGGCAACCAAATTTTAATTTGATTTAAGTTACTGTCTAAAGTTCAATTTGTTTAAGTCTGTCGGTTTTAATATCCCCCTTTAATCAGGGGACACTTGTATTAAAGTTTGCAACAAAATAGTTGTAGAGCTGTTGCATTGTGAGTGTCTTAGCCAGTAATGTGATGTTCACAAGACTCAATAAAACCCCAGTCATTTGGGTCCAGGTTATCCACGATGAGGTATGCAGTTGTGAGCCTAGTGGATGAACTGGTAATGTGTAGTGCGATTGTTAAATCTTTGTTAATAAACCAACTAGTTCTTAATAGTAATGTGTTGCTATGAATTCTTATGCAAAGAACCCTTGAAGCAAATACATTACAGTTGGGACTGCAGGGAATTACACTGGACGCTGATGTTATACAGGTTGGGCTGGAACACTTTATTTTTGTAGTTTATGATTCAGTGAGAAAATATATTAAAATGTTATCCTATGAATCTATATTTACTGTCTACTGCAGCGAGGCATAACAGTTTCTTGCCACCATCTTCACCCCTGTCGATCCAGGCCTACACTCATGTGCATGCACACACACATAAACACTCTGAATCCTTATCTCCCCATTACCACTATAGTGTGCTACAGACACACAGCCATGATTGGGATGCCTTGCTAGAGTTAAACAACATCAACAACTTTAACATAGTAAAACTTCCCAACATGAAAAATAATTGGAGAAAATGATTGCATACCTACATTAAGAAAGACTTGCATTTATATAGTGCCTTTCATGACCACCGGATGTCTCAAAGCACTTTACAGCCAATGAAGTACTTTTGGAGTGTCGTCACTGTTATAATGTGGGAAACACAACAGCCAATTTACGCACAGCAAGCTCCCACAAACAGCAATGTGATAATGACCAGATCATCTGTTTTAATGATGCTGATTGAGGGATAAATATTGGTCCCAGGACACCAGGGATAACTCCCCTGCTCTTCTTCGAAATAGTGTCATCTTTTACATCCACCTGAGAGAGCAGACAAGACCTCAGTTTAACTTCACATCCGAAAGACAGCACCTCCAACAGTGCAGCACTCCCTTAGCACTGCACTGCAAGTGTCAGCTTGGATTTATATGCTCATGTCTGTGAAGTAGGACTTGAACCCACAACCTTCTGACCCAAAGGCAAGAGTGCTACCTACTGAGCCACAGCTGACACTTGGCTCAATGTCTGTCTGAAGGATAGCAACTTCAACAAGCCAGCAATCTCCTGGGGTATCAGCCGTGCCCTCACTTGGGGCTTGAACCCACAATCCCTCACCCCAGGAGAGAGTGTCACTAACAGAGCCAAACTGGCAGCAGCCAATTTGCTTTTACACGTGGATCAGGAAATTAAATTAACAGGTGAGATTAAAATAGTAAGCCAGAAAATATTATCCCATTACTGTTTGTAGGAGCTTGCTGTGCGCAAATTGGCTGCCACGTTTCCCACATTACAACAGTGACTACACTCCAAAAGTACTTCATTGGCCGTAAAGCGCTTTGAGACATCCGGTGGTCATGAAAGGCGCTATAGAAATGCAAGTCTTTCTTAAAATAGTAAGCTAGATTATATCACTAAAAATACTGTTGTAATACTGTGTTGTAATACTGTTAGTTTAAAGTTCCTTATTTCTATGAGCTATGGAAAAATAAATAAAAGGAAGCTATTGATCCTAGATGATTGGCTTTGTGTATGCAAGGGTGGAAGTGGAGTCCTGCTGCACTTGTCGGAGATGTGCCAAGATTCATTGAAATGGTAACTTTGGGCTGGGTTAAATTTCCCTTTCACAGCCTGCTCTGTGATTGGTGTTGGGAAGGAGGGAGGGAATGGGGTTGGTTCTGGGCAATGACACTTTCTTTCTGTCTCTCTTACAACACTCGCTGCTCAGTCTGCTCTCCAACTGCCTGCTGTTAAAAAAAAGTCATTTGCATGAGACACAGACTGCAGAGTTGACCTGAGTGGGCGCCGCTTCACTGCAACACACCCCCCACCCCCAGGAGTGGGAGGGCGGATTAATGTTTTTTTAGCATCAGAGCAAAAGTTGGTAGGGAGAGGGGGTGGGAAAATAATTTGAAAAAACCCTTTTTGTTGTAGGGATAGGATTATTTTCTTCTTCTTCTTGTTGCTGCTGCTGCATAAAGCCTGAAGCGAGAGAGAGAGAGAGAGGGAGAACAAAAAGCGAGTGATTCATCGTCTCCCTTTCAAAGCAAAGAAGGCAGAGGCACTCCATTGAGAGAGCAGAGTGTTTGCGAGCTCTGTCTCCCCCCCGCAAGACGCCGTGCGGAGGCCGCAGTGTCTGCAGTGAAACTGACGAGCGCTGAAAGAAACTTCAGCTAAACTTTTAGGAAAAGTTTCGGATCGCGGTCAGTCGGTTCGGAGGCGGGCTAACTTTTATTTTTTGCAAAAGTGGGGGTGGGGGGCTGGAGAACAACATCGAAAGAAGACGGATTTAATACGGCCGGTGCTGGGGGAAAAAATGTCTTCAATCCTGCCTTTCACCCCCCCGATTGTCAAACGCCTCCTGGGCTGGAAAAAAGGCGAGCAGAACGGGCAGGAGGAGAAATGGTGCGAGAAGGCGGTGAAAAGTTTGGTGAAAAAGCTCAAAAAGACCGGCCAGTTGGACGAGTTGGAAAAGGCGATCACCACCCAGAGTGTCAACACAAAGTGCATAACCATCCCCAGGTAACGCGTTGTCTTGCGATCGAAAGAGAAAAAAAATGCTTTTTTTTTAAAGTCTTAATTAAAAGCGAGTTTCTAAATTGGCACTTCAATTTTTTGTTGTTGCAAATTTAAATTGAATTCCATTTTTTTTGCAACAGCACATTTCATTCAAGATTTGATGTCTGCTTTTTGTAAAAGCGTTTATTTTGGATGTGCAAGGGAGGGTGAACTATGTCAAAAGGAACCACCTGTAGTCATCGTGGAATGTTATTTTTTTGGTCTCTGAGAATGTCGTTGCCTGGCATATGGTTTGAGTGACAGTTGCACCTCAATCCATTCTCGGAGGATGCAGAATACCAGAGCTTGTCAGTTCAAATGAGTCAACCGAGTAAAAATAACAGGTCATCTCTACCAGGTGGACTGATATGTGTATGCCGATTTGCTTTATTTATGAGTGCGGGCTTTCAGAATTTTTTGACTCTCTCTCTGGGGGGAACCCCCTCCCCCTGTAAATATTGGGGACATGCCTCACCTACCTTCAGGAAGACAGTGTCATCTAACCAAAGGGGGAAAAATAATTACCATTGGAGGAAATACTTGCAGCCATTACAAAAGGGTTGGTAAGACAGTTTTAAAAAAAGATATAGAATAGGTAATTCTCGAGTCACTGTGGAGTGAGTTTGCACAGACCGAGATGGACAGAGATCTGATTTCACCGACCCCTGGGATCACTGTGGACCTCGTAGAAATTGTGGATCCCAGTTTGAAAGCCCACACTATATTGCCATAAGCACATTTTTCTCTCACAGTGCAGTCAAACTGCAATGGACTGGTACTGAAACCGGGTCAACGTACACCCCTCCCTCCAGCAGTCCCTCTGTGTCGAGGATGACTTGCTTCCACACTGATGTGAGTTCTCAGGTGACTGATGAGTCCAATGCGGTACCTACAGTCTCGGTCGGAGGGACGGGTGGGTGGGGTGCTTGGGTTGTCGTGCTCTCCTTCCGCTGTTTACGGTTGGCTTCCGCGTGCTCCCGGCGAAGAGACTCGAGGTGTCTTCCCGGTTGCTTCTCCTCCACTTTGAGTGGTCTTGGGCCAGGGATTCCCAAGAGTCAGTGGGGATGTTGCACTTTTTCCAAGGAGGCTTTGAGGGTGTCCTTGAAAGGTTTCCTCTGCCCATTTAGTAATATTAGTAGTGAGAAGCTGGCCAAAGTGCCATCTTATCCGTCTATAGAGGGTCAGAGAAATGCTTGGTCTCAGGAATAGCAGAGCAATTGCAAAGTATGATTTGAAGCATTCAGTTGTTTTTTGCTTTGCCCTGGAGCTGCAGTTAATAGTGTTTAAGTGCAGGCTGAGTCTACAGTCAGGGCCCAACCTCTCACTGGAGCACGCTGGCGACAGACTGGCTCATAGGAGGAGTCCTGTTCAGTATCGATCTGGAGCCAGTTGAGACCTCAACACCTAGCCTCCACTAGTCGTTAAGTTTAGTGACAGTGCAAAGCCGAAACGAATGCTAGCTTAGTGTAAAAGCACATGAGTGTGCTTTAGGGTGGGTGTGCATCTGTGTGAGAGAGAGACATAGGGATAGGATTTAATCAGGCATTGTTGGACAGTTTTTCAAAAACAGTACGATTTTACTTCCTGTGTGTTTCTGGGAAGCATTATCATCATCATTTTTAAAATTTTATCTTGGCTATCACACTGCTTTGTGCATTAATGCCTTTGTTACCTCTAGACTTGACTATTCCAATGCACTCCTGGCTGGCCTCCCACGTAAACTAGAGGTGATCCAAAACTCGGCAGCCCATGTCCTAACTCGCACCAAGTCCCGCTCACCCCTGTGCTCGCTGACCTACATTGGCACCCAGTTATGCAACGGCTTGATTTCACAATTCTCATCCTTATTTACAAATCCCTTCATGGATTCGCCCCTCCCCATCTCTGTAATCTCCTGCAGCCCCACCCCCTCCCACCCGAGATATCTGCACTCCTCTAATTCTGCCCTCTTGAGCATCTCTGATTATAATCGCTCAACCTTTGGTGGCCATGCCTTCTGTTGCCTAGGCCCCAAGCTCTGGAATTCCCTCCCTAAACCTCTCCGCCTCTCTGCCTCTCCTCCTTTAAGATGCTCCTTAAAATCTATCTCTTTGACCAAGCTTTTGGTCATCTGCCGTAATTTTTTCTTATGTGGCTCGGTGTCAATTTTTTGTCGTATAACACTCCTGTGAAGCGCCTTGGGATATTTTACTATGCTAAAGGCGCTATATAAATACAAGTTATTGTTGGTGAGTGACTGGAGAGTGTGGCTTGTAAGAAAATGGAACTATTTCTGATTGGCCTGAGCATATTGACTCGATCAGTCGCACCATTAAGAGGCACAGCAGACCTGCGTAAGCTCATGGATTTTACATTTTTATAATCAATACTTGTTCTTGGATCACTTTCTAATATGGTGTTTAAAATTACTGTAGGATATTTTGGGGATCTGCTTAGTTATAAGTCACATCATATCCCAGAGTAAGGAAAATTATTCCTAATTTCCTCCCCTCCTCTCCAAACGTTGCTGCCTCGTGCTGTGGGGGAATAGGTAAAAATGACGTGCATTTCTATAGCGCCTGTCATGATCGTCGGATGTCTCAAAGCGCTTATAGCCAATGAAGTACTTTTGAAGTGTAGTCACTGTTGTAATGTGGGAAACACGGCAGCCAACTTGCGCACAGCAAGCTCCCACACACAACTATGTGATAATGACCAGATCATCTGTTTTTGTTACGTTGATTGAGGGATAAATATTGGCCCTAGGACACCGGGGATAACTTCCCTGCTCTTCCTCGAAATAGTGCCATGGAATCTTTTACATCCACCTGAGAGCAGACAGGGCCTCGGTTTAACATCTCATCTGACAGACGGCACCTCCGACAGTGCAGCACTGTCTCAGTATTGCACTGGGAGTGTCAGCCTCGATTTTTGTGCACAAGTCCCTGGAGTGGGGCTTGAACCCACGACCTTCTGACTCTGAGGCGAGGGTGCTGCCCACTGAGCCCCAGCTGATTGGTGGCGGTGCTCTGGTACTTCACCCAAACAATCATTCTACGTGTGAGCCTGCCCAGTGAGCGTCAGTGGACTATTTGAACGTGGAAGGTTCTCTCGCAGCCCAAGCCTTCAATACCCTGCAAGTGTCAGCAGTGACTGTAGCACTCGCCTTGAGTCAGAAGGTTGTGGGTTCAAGTCCCACTCCAGACACTTGAGCACGTAAATCTAGGCTGACACTCCCAGTGGAGTGCTGCACTGTCGGAGGTGCTGTCTTTCAGATGAGACGTTAAACTGGGGCCCCTTCTGCCATCTCAGGCGGTTGTTAAAGATCCCACGGCACTATTTCGAAGTAGAGCAGGGGGAGTTATCCCCGGTGTCCTGGCCAATATTTATCCCTCAATCAACATAACAGATTAGCTGATCATTATCACAATGCTGTTTGTGGGAGCTTGCTGTGTGCAAAATAGCTGCTGAATTTCCTACATTCCATCAGTGACTACATCCCAAAAGTACTTCATTGGCTGTAAAGTGCTTTGAGACGTCCGGTGGTTGTGAAAAGTGCTATATAAATGCAAGTTTTTCTTTCTCTCTCTCTCTGTGGCTTCAGGTTGATCTCTTTAACCGAGCATTCTGTAAACTCTTCTAATTCCTCTGCCACCACTTGATCCATTCTTTCCTCTACAGTGCCAAGGGACAATTTAATAAGTTGGAGATGCTGTATAGACGCAAGTTGTTGTATAGACAGCGGCCATTTTGTGCACAATAATATCCCATAAACAGCAAGCCAATAAATGACCCGATAATATGCTTTTGATGATTGGGGAGGAATCATGGTGGGGATCACCAGAAAAACTTCCTGCTCAAATTCAGATAGTGCCTTGGAATCTTTTACACCCACCTGAGAGGGTAGACCTTGGTTTGACATGTCATGTGAAAGACGGCACCTCCGACAATGTAGCACTCCCTCAGTAGTGCACTAAAGTGCTGATCTAGATTCATGGACTCCAGTCCCGGAGTGGGGCTTGAACCTACAACCTTCTGAAGCTGGCACTGAGGAAGCAAAGATTCAAACACTTGCCCACATTTGTCTCTTGCAAAACTCTTCACTCCGCCTGCATACAGCAGTGTCACAATCGGTCGTAGAGTGGGGATATCCTCTTTTTTAAAAAAAACTTATATATTACGATTCAAAAACTTTATTTTTTATTTATAATATATAAATTTAAAATAAAGATACAAAAAGAACTCCGTGACCTGGAGCAGCGGGGAGCTTTCCTGGCACCAACACTCGTGTTCTCCCCCTTTGGTTTCAATGCCCTCGATGGTGGGTGGAATGTGTTGGAGCCCAGGCCTACTGTAGCTGGGTTTCTGCTGTCACAGGTTGCCCGTGATGCCCAGTGTACTGTTCATGTTGCTTTAGGAATGCTCTGGAATTGTTGCATCCTTTCTGGTTGTCACAGAGGTTAGTTACATGCTTTGTCGCGATGCATAACCTATAAGCAAATCAAATCAGATATATGACAAAAATTGAAGGATAGAAGTGCCAACCTCATTGATTTTCTTTTTCTCTTTCTTTTTCTCTCTCTCTCTGTCTCTTTCTGTCTCTCTCTCTCTCTCTGTGTCTCTCTCGCTCCCTTTCTCTCTCTCTGTCTGTCTCTGTCTCTCTCTCTCCTCTCTCTCTGTCTCTGTGTCTCTCTCTTTGTCTCTCTTCTCTCTCTTTCTCTCTCTTTCTCTCTCTCTCTCTTTCTCTCTCCTTCTCTCTCCTCTCTCCCTTTCTCCCTCTCTTTTTCTCTCTGTCTCTCTCTCTTTGTCTCTCTCTCTCTCTCTCTCTCTCTCTCTCTCTCTTTTTCTCTCTTTTTCTCTGTCTCTGTCTCTGTCTGTCTCTCTCTCTCACCACACCAGCCTCATTTATTGATTGGAAGCAGTACTACAGATCACGTGTCTGCCAATGCGCTGAATTGCCCCCGTCTATGCTGCAGGACCAATCCGGTGACTGTTGGCGATGCCGGGGACGGCTGCACGGACGCTGGGTTTGTGCTCGCACAGTCGCCGATGCGGTGAAGTGGCATCGCCGGCAGCAAGTACTGGTGATGGCTATTTCTGATCTCCGGTGGTGACCTGCCTCCCGGGGTCGGGTAGCGAAACCACTTTGCAAGGCCCGCTGCCTGGTTTACGTTGGGTGGGTAGGATTGGCCATGACGGGAGCTGCTTTTATGTTGTGGAAAAGCCTCGCTCATGGCAGATGTGCGGCTTGTGGGCAGCCAGATTGGGTCTTCCCGGCTGCCAGCTCAGTAAACCTTAGCACATTGACTTGTTGAGTTGCAGGCGACTGCATCGGGATCTGGGCAACAACAGGACAGGTTGCAATGCAGTATGAAAGTGGCTATCTGGGGCGTTGGCAGGGCTTTTATTTTTCTTTTATTGCCTGAACTTTTTTAAATTCAATGACCGTAAAATGCTGCAATATATCAACCACTGCTCTGAATAGCAATAAGTGGTGTAAGATTTGCCAATCGAGAACTATATATTCATGATCTCTGTAGAAATTGAGCATTCATATAATCCAGGTGTCAGCTGTGGCACTCCCTCGGTGCTGCCCCTCCGACAGCACGCCGCTCCCTCGGTGCTGCCCCTCCGACAGCGCGGTGCTCCCTCGGCGCTGCCCCTCCGACAGCGCGCCGCTCCCTCGGCGCTGCCCCTCCGACAGCGCGGTGCTCCCTCGGCGCTGCCCCTCCGACAGCGCGGTGCTCCCTCGGCGCTGCCCCTCCGACAGCACGGTGCTCCCTCAGTATTGCCCCTCCGCTGGTTTGGCCGCCTGACGGCAGACCTTTGCAGTTTTGGGTTTGTAATTAGCAGGTTTGACGGATGTTTTTTGAGGTGGAGGCTTTCGTTGCAGCCCAAGGCCTGTTTTACTCGTTTACTAATGACGTGTGCGGTATTTGCAACAGATAGCCAATGTTAACAATCGAGCTGCTGCTGTGAGCTGGGATGTCCCCCCGGCACTGGACCTCCGCTAACTGGTTACAGTTGCTGTGTTTTTAGGAAATCGATCCAGTGAGGACGACGGAAGTGGTCTCTCGCTGCCCGGAGGATATATATATATTTTTTAAACTCACGTGTTGGGCTGCTAAATTTAACAATGCCTGGTGTGTTTGTGGCTAACTTCACATCAAACCACAGCAGCCTCCTCGCACTCACACCTCCTCACATAGCTACATTCAGCACAGTTGCAGTTTATGAGCTCATTCGGCCTTCTCAGGATGTTGTGCTTCGAGCTGTTTGTGCAGCACTGACACTGCTACACAGATACTCTTACTCCCACCCCCCCGCTCCACCCCTGCCGATAGAATAACACCAGTTCCTGTTATTGAAAGACCTCTGTCCACAGCGCAGGGAGCCAAGGTTGAGAAGAGTAGAAATAACCGAGAGACTGTACTAGGTCAGACACGGACCTGCCACCTCTGGGATCTAGTGATGGCTGGGCCCTCCAGGAATTTCAGGCCCTATAATCAATAACCTTCTCCTTCTTAGGCAGTTCCCTGGAGTCAAGGATGACTTGCTTCCACACTAAAAATGAGTTCTCAGGTGACTGATGAGTCCGATGCGGGATCTACAGTCTCGGTCACAGGTGGGGCAGACGGGTGGGTGGGGTGCTTGGGTTGTCGTGCGCTCCTTCCTCTGTTTGCACTTAGCTTCCCGGTTGCTTCTCCTCCACTTAGGGCGGTCTTGGGCCAGGGATTCCCAGGTGTCTGCGGGGATGTTACACTTCTTCAAGGAGACCTTGAGGGTGCCCTTGAAGCATTTCCTCTGCCTGCTTGGGGCTCACTTGCCGTGTCAGAGCTCTGAGTAGAGCGCTTGTTTTGGGAGTCTCGTATCGGGGCATGCGGACCGTCCAATGGAGCTGATCGAGCGTGGTCAACACTTCGATGCTGGGGATGTTGGCCTGAGCGAGGACATTGGTCATCTACAGTCATTTTGCTCATCAAGTTTACCGATTTTGATAATTTCTTTATATCTTTATTCATGGGATGTAGGCATCGCTGGCAAGGCCGACATTTATTGCCCATCCCTAATTGTCCTTGAGAAGGTGGTGGTGAGCCGCCTTCTTGAACCACTGCAGTCCATGTGGTGAAGGTATTCCCACAGTGCTGTTAGGGAGGGAAATCCAGGATTTTGACTCAGCGACGATGAAGGAACGGCCAATATATTTCCAAGTCAGGATGGTGTGTGACTTGGAGGGGAACGTGGAGGTGGTGGTGTCCCCATGCACCTGTCCTTCTAGTTGGTGGCGGTCGCGGGTTTGGGAGAAGCCTTGGCGAGTTCTAAATCCTTGCATTTATACCATGCAATGTCAACAGTGAGTTACTTTGGAGTGAATAAAACTGTCCCGTAGGTGAATGCAGTAGCCATTCCGTGGCTGCAATGTCCCACAAACCACAATGAGGTGAATGAGCAGTTCATCTAATTTTTCTCTTGGTGGTGTTAGTTGGGGGAGGAATGTTGGTCAGGACATCGTTCCCCCAGCTGTTTCTCAAATAGTAACATGGGGATCTTTTAATATTTTCTTTATTCATTCACGGGACATGGGTGTTGCTGGCAAGGCCAACATTTATTGCCCGTCCCTAACTGCCCTTGAGTGTCTCACTGGGCCATTTCAGAGGGCAGTTAAGAGTCAACCACATTGCTGTGGGTCTGGAGTCACAAAGGCCAGATTGGGTAAGGATGGCAGATTTCCTTCCCTAAAGGAAATTAATGACCCCAGATAGGCCTTTACAACAAATCCAGCAGTTTTATGTCACCATTACTGATGCTAGCTTTTTATTCCAGATTAATTAATTGAATTTAAATTCCCCCAGCTGCCGTGGTGGGATTTGAACTCAGGTCTCCAGATTACTGGTCCAGTAACATCACCACTATGCTACCGTACTAATGTCCTTCTGAATCACTGGAACAGAGGGACGGGGGCTCAGGTTAACATCTCATCTGAAAAAGATTGCAGTACGACGCCACATCTCCTCGTCACGAAGACCTTTTGACAATCTGGTTGTTTCACCTGACATCAGGGGTGAATTGAATACTTTGCCAATCAGCTGATCTCCGAGAAGCGGGAGGAGAGGGTATCTCTTGGACACTGGGCTTTCACTCAGTGCCACTTCAAAATGCATCTGGAGTGAAGTCCACAGAACTCACGAGACTGGGTCCCAAACCCAGGTTCAGTTGGGTTTAAAGTTAAGTAGAGGCTACATCAAGAGAGCAGCAGACATGGGATGCTGTGCTCCACTATTTATTTTGAAGGAGGACCATCTATATAATTGTGTTTTCTATTCATCTAAGTACAAAGAGCACTCTGTGAAGAGAGGAGGATAATTTAGGGCTTAAAATTAAGGCCTGCAAGTGAGAAGGACGGAAAGCATATCGCCCTGCGTCTTTCTTTGCTCTTATAATTAGCAGGTTGTTCAAACCCAAACCTGCCATCACCTGTCCGCTCATCTTCTCTCTTGCTCTTTGCACCTCAAGTGGTGTTTTGCACCAGCCCTTCACCTGGATTTCTCAACGGAAAAGTAGTTTCTCTGGCAAGGAGAAGGCTGGGGGTGGGGTTGGAGTGGGGGCGGTGCTGGGGAGGTTGGGGTGGGGTGGGGTGGGTGCTGGGCTGGGTGGGGCTGGGGGGTTGGGGCGAGGTGGGGTTGGGGGTGGGGGTGCTGGGCTGGGTGGGGCTGGGGGGTTGGGGCGAGGTGGGGTTGGGGGTGGGGGTGCTGGGCTGGGTGGGGCGGGCTGGGATGGAGGGGTGCTGGGCTGGGCTGCAGGATGACGACCTAGTCAAGGTGAGGGCCACCATTGTCGATCCGACGGAAGAGTTGGCCGACAGGAAAATATGGCGGACCATGATGCAAAGGGCCTCCCCTTTAAGGACCACCTTGATGGCGGATGTTGGCCAGCTTCACTACCCGCCGGGCGCAAAAGGGCCGGGGCGGCAAGGGATCGTCGCACATGTCGATAACGTCATCGCCGTGCGTGCGCGCGCGCGCCAGCCCAGGGCGCAAATCGCGGTGCTCATGACACACTGCCCACCCCCGCCAAACCTCCGGGACAATTTCCCTGGAGGCACTATCGAACCCTTTCCCCAAGTGATAATTTTGTTGCCCCCCACCCCAGCGGAGGCGCTATTGAGGCTATAAAAAAGGGCAATTTCGCCCCCAAAGTGACCAACTGTCCCGAATTTGATGGGCTGCTGTGAGTTTGTGCTACTTGACTCCCGCGTGCTCTTTAGCAGCTGCTCGTCCCCATGTCCGGTGGTCCCCCTGGTCCCCCTCGCTTTGTTGGCACATGCCAAAGAGCAAGAGCATATTTCCTGCCAACCAAAAGTTGTGTGTAAAGAGCCGGGTCGAAGCAGATGCCCCCGGTACAGGCAACAACCAGAAGAAGAAGATAAGCAGGCATTTCCTGTTCAATAGTGTTTCAGGAACACGCAGTACGCTCTGGGAAATCCATAGCGGGCCTGTTGGGCGATTTCCACCACTGAGTTCAGCTTCATAAGCTGTCTGTCCCGGCTGTGGTCGCTCCATGGTGTTGCGAGGAGTGGCCATTTTGAACGAGACTTGAAGTGGATCAGCCTTCCCCACAGACTGCAGGAATGCCGCTTGACTCCATTGGCAGCACTTTCACCACGGGCTCAGAAGATTTGGGGTTTTGAGCTCAACACAAGAACTTGAGGGCATCTTTGAGGCTACCACTCCAGTGCAGCTCTGAGGGAGAGTTACATCGAGTCCACAGGCCAGAAATAGGCCATTCAGCACAACTGGTCCATGCCAGTGTTTATGCTCCACACCAGCCTCACTCTATTAGCATATTTGTAATGTATGCACCCATGGGTATGCTCACAAAAAACAAGGGGGCACTTGATTATTGTTTCTACAAAAATAGTTGTAGAGCTGTTGAGTTGGGAGTGGCTTAGCCAGTCACGTGATGTTCACAAGACTCAATAAAACCCTGGCCAGTTGGGTTTGGGGGATCCACAACGAGGCAGGTGGTTATGAGCCTGGTGGATGAACTGGTAATATGCAGTGTGATTGTTAAACCTTTTGCTAATAAACCAACTAGTTCTTTATAGCAATGTGTTGCTATGAATTCTTAAGCAAAGCACCCATGAAGCAAATACATTACAATAACCTTCTATTCCTTTCTCCCTCGTGCTTATCGAGCTTCCTCTTAAATGTAAAGAATTACAAAGAACTTACAGCATAGAAACAGGCCATTTGGCCCAACACGTCTGTTTTGGTGCTTATTCTACACATGCGCCTCCTCCCACCCTATTTCACCGTACCCATTCTTTCTATTTCTTTATCCCTAATGTGCTTATCTCAATCATAGGCGGTCCCTTGAACGAGGATGACTTGCTTCCACATGAGTTCACAGATGTTTCAACAAAGGACCCGATATTCCAGTCCTGAACTCCAACTGAGGGGGTGGAAGATGCCTGTGCGTGAATTTTTTTGACCGTGTGGTGACCGTTGCACATCAGCCACCACACGGGTTTGACAGAGCTAGGCCTTTATCCAGTGGCAAGGGTTAACCAGGACGACTGGAGATCCGCTCTGCTGCACGGACCGAGTGCGCGCACACATATCGCAGTGTGGGCTGGCCCGTGCTGCTCCTGGGCCCTCGCCTCTTCTGGGCCCTGTACACTCATTCGCCGCACGATGTTCCAGTGCCCAGCACTCCAGCTCCACAGCCCTGACCTGCGGTGGTGTTCTCACACAGGTCGGGCAGCCCACGAAGTTCCTGGGCTCGGCGCTCCAGCTCTTATTTATAGCTTCCCCTTAAATACTATTCCCCTCAACCACGTCCTGTGATAGCGACATTCTCACCACTCTCTGGGTAAAGAGGTTTCTCCTGAATTCCCTAATTGGATCCATGAGTGAGGATCCTATATTTATAGCCCCTAGTCTTGCTTCATCAGTATTTGGCTGAAACGTTGATGTAAAATCTGCTGGTTCCGTTGGATGCAGTTGTCCCGTAGCACAATCTGAAGAAGAGCTGGGAGCTTTCTTGGTGCCTCGGCCAACAATGTTCCCTCAACCAACGTCCCCACTGACAGATTCATTGCTTGTTCCTAGCTGTTGGTGAGATGTTCCTGGCACAGAATGGCTTCTGAGTTTTGTTCGTCAAGGCAGCACTTGCTCAGTGCTGCACGAAGGTTTGCATGCTTAAATTCTGGAGCGGTCCTTGAAGACGTAACCTGTGTCTGAAGAGGTAAGAAGTGCTACAAACTGAGCCAAGCAGACTCGTTGGTAGCACTTCATCAAGCACGGATCTCTCCAAATTCATTTCTAGTCTGCTGAGGCTGCAGGATTCAGTTGGGACATCTTTGCATTTTGATCTGAATTAACCCTAGGTGGGAATGTAAGGTGTGAGGAGGATGCAAAGAGGCTTCAAGAGTATATAGACAGGCTAAGCGAGTGGGCAAGAACGTGGCAAATGGAATATAATATGGAGAAATGTGAAGTTATCCACTTTGGTAGGAAAAATAGAAAAGCAGAATATTTTTTTTTTTAAATGGCCCTGGTGAGACCGCACCTGGAGTATTGTGCACAGCTTTGGTCTGCACCTGGGCAGGACCGGAACCAATGTCCTAGGGGGAGTGTTTGCTAGTGCTGTTGGGGAGGAGTTAAACTAATATGGCAGGGGGATGGGAACCAATGCAGGGAGACAGAGGGAAACAAAAAGGAGGCAAAAGCAAAAGACAGAAAGGAGATGAGGAAAAGTGGAGGGCCGAGAAACCCAAGGCAAAGAACAAAAAGGGCCACTGTACAGCAAAATTCTAAAAGGACAAAGGGTGTTAAAAAAACAAGCCTGAAGGCGTATCCGCAATAAGGTGGATGGATTAACTGTGCAAATAGATGTTAACAAATATGATGTGATTGGGATTATGGGGATGTGGCTCCAAGATGATCAGGGCTGGGAACTCAACATCCAGGGGTATTCAACATTCAGGAAGGATAGAATAAAAGGAAAAGGAGGTGGGGTAGCATTGCTGGTTAAAGAGGAGATTAATGCAATAGTTAGGAAAGACATTAGCTTGGATGATGTGGAATCCATATGGGTAGAGCTGCAGAACACCAAAGGGCAAAAAACGTTAGTGGGAGTTGTGTACAGACCTCCAAACAGTAGTCGTGATGTTGGGGAGGGCATCAAACAGGAAATTAGGGGTGCATGCAATATGGGTGACTTTAATATGCACATAGATTGGGCTAGCCAAACTGGAAGCAATACGGTGGAGGAGGATTTCCTGGAGTGCATAAGGGATGGTTTTCTAGACCAATATGTCGAGGAACCAACTAGGGGGGAGGCCATCTTAGACTGGGTGTTGTGTAATGAGAGAGGATTAATTAGGGAAGAGTGACAATATGGTGGAATTCTGCATTAGGATGGAGAATGAAACAGTTAATTCAGAGACCATGGTCCAGAACTTAAAGAAGGATAACTTTGAAGGTATGAGGCGTGAATTGGCTAGGATAGATTGGCGAATGATACTTAAGGGGTTGACTGTGGATGGGCAATGGCAGACATTTAGAGACCGCATGGATGAACTACAACAATTGTACATTCCTGTCTGGCATAAAAATAAAAAAGGGAAGGTGGCTCAACCGTGGCTATCAAGGGAAATCAGGGATAGTATTAAAGCCAAGGAAGTGGCATACAAATTGGCCAGAAATAGCAGCGAACCCGGGGACTGGGAGAAATTTAGAACTCAGCAGAGGAGGACAAAGGGTTTGATTAGGGCAGGGAAAATGGAGTACGAGAAGAAGCTTGCAGGGAACATTAAGGTGGATTGCAAACGTTTCTATAGATATGTAAAGAGAAAAAGGTTAGTAAAGACAAACGTAGGTCCCCTGCAGTCAGAATCAGGGGAAGTCATAACGGGGAACAAAGAAATAGCAGACCAATTGAACAAGTACTTTGGTTCTGTATTCACTAAAGAGGACACAAACAACCTTCCGGATATAAAAGGAGTCAGAAGGTCGAGTAAGGAGGAGGAACTGAGCGAAATCTTTATTAGTCGGGAAATTGTGTTGAGGAAATTGATGGGATTGAAGGCCGATAAATCCCCAGGGCCTGATGGACTGCATCCCAGAGTACTTAAGGAGGTGGCCGTGGAAATAGCGGATGCATTGACAGTCATTTTCCAACATTCCATTGACTCTGGATCAGTTGCTATCGAGTGGCGGGTAGCCAATGTAACCCCACTTTTTAAAAAAGGAGGGAGAGAGAAAACAGGGAATTATAGACCGGTCAGCCTGACCTCAGTAGTGGGTAAAATGATGGAATCAATTATTAAGGATGTCATCGCAGCGCATTTGGAAAATGGTGACATGATAGGTCCAAGTCAGCATGGATTTGTGAAAGGGAAATCATGCTTGACAAATCTTCTGGAATTTTTTGAGGATGTTTCCAGTAAAGTGGACAAGGGAGAACCAGTTGATGTGGTATATTTGGACTTTCAGAAGGCTTTCGACAAGGTCCCACACAAGAGATTAATGTGCAAAGTTAAAGCACATGGGATTGGGGGTAGTGTGCTGATGTGGATTGAGAACTGGTTGTCAGACAGGAAGCAAAGAGTAGGAGTAAATGGGTACTTTTCAGAATGGCAGGCAGTGACTAGTGGGGTACCGCAAGGTTCTGTGCTGGGGCCCCAGCTGTTTACATTGTACATTAATGATTTAGACGAGGGGATTAAATGTAGTATCTCCAAATTTGCGGATGACATTAAGTTGGGTGGCAGTGTGAGCTGCGAGGAGGATGCTATGAGGCTGCAGAGTGACTTGGATAGGTTAGGTGAGTGGGCAAATGCATGGCAGATGAAGTATAATGTGGATAAATGTGAGGTTATCCACTTTGGTGGTAAAAACAGAGAGACAGACTATTATCTGAATGGTGACAGATTAGGAAAAGGTGAGGTGCAACGAGACCTGGGTGTCATGGTACATCAGTCATTGAAGGTTGGCATGCAGGTACAGCAGGCGGTTAAGAAAGCAAATAGCATGTTGGCCTTCATAGCGAGGGGATTTGAGTACAGGGGCAGGGAGGTGTTTCTACAGTTGTACAGGACCTTGGTGAGGCCACACCTGGAGTATTGTGTACAGTTTTGGTCTCCTAACTTGAGGAAGGACATTCTTGCTATTGAGGGAGTGCAGCGAAGATTCACCAGACTGATTCTCGGGATGGTGGGACTGACCTATCAAGAAAGACTGTATCAACTGGGCTTGTATTCACTGGAGTTCAGAAGAATGAGAGGGGACCTCATAGAAACGTTTAAAATTCTGACGGGTTTAGACAGGTTAGATGCAGGAAGAATGTTCCCAATGTTGGGGAAGTCCAAAACCAGGGGTCACAGTCTAAGGATAAGGGGTAAGCCATTTAGGACCGAGATGAGGAGAAACTTCTTCACCCAGAGAGTGGTGAACCTGTGGAATTCTCTACCACAGAAAGTAGTTGAGGCCAATTCACTAAATATATTCAAAAATGAGTTAGATGAAGTCCTTACTACTAGGGGGATCAAGGGGTATGGCGAGAAAGCAGAAAGGGGGTACTGAAGTTGCATGTTCAGCCATGAACTCATTGAATGGCGGTGCAGGCTAGAAGGGCTGAATGGCCTACTCCTGCACCTATTTTCTATGTTTCTATGTTACCTAAGGACAGATATACTTGCCATAGAGGGAGTGCAACAAAGGTTCACCAGACTGATTCCTGGGATGGGGAGATTGTCCTATGAGGAGAGATTGAGCAGAATAGGCCTATATTCTCTTGAGTTTAGAAGAATGAGAGGTGATCTGTTTGAAACTTACAAAATTCTTAGAGCTTGACAGGGTAGATGCAGGGAGAATGTTTCTCCCTGGCTGAATATTAAGGGAGTCAAGGGATATGGGGAAAGTGCAGGAAAGTGGAGTTGAGGTAGAAGATTAGCCATGATCGTATTGAATGGCAGAGCAGGCTTGAGAGGCCATATGGCCTACTCCAGCTCCTAATTCTTGCGTTCTAACCCAGTCCAGATCAGTTTGGTATCGTGCCCTATTATCTGTGCTCACATCAGGTAACTGAAGCAATACATGTTCTGCCTACATTATTTAACAAAATGAGCGACCAGTCAGGCACTTGCTTTTTTTGCACCATGAACATGAAGGAGATGATCTTTGTGCTAGTGTGGAAGTTCAGCTCAGGGCCAGGTAGCAGACAGTTTGGTTCTGCCTGAGACAGTCGGCCTGGGAGGGAGGTGAAATCGGTGGTGGAGAGTTTGTGACGGGGACCGAAGACAATGGCTTCGGTCTTTCCAATGCTGAACTGGATGAAATTGCAGCTCATCAGGGTCTGACCAGCAGGCTGACAACACTGAGGCAGTATATTTCCATATTTACGAAAGGATATACTTAGTTTGGAGGCAGTTCAGAGAAGGTTCACTAGGTTGATCCCGGGGATGAGGGGGTTAGGAAAGATTGAGTAGGTTGGGCCTCTACTCATTGGAATTCAGAAGATTAAGAGGTGATCTTATCGAAACGTATAAGATTATGAGGGGGCTTGACAAGGTGGATGCAGAGAGGATGTTTCCACTGATAGGGGAGACTAGAACTAGAGGACATAATCTTAGAATAAAGGGCCGCCCATTTAAAACTGAGATGAGGAGGAATTTCTTCTCTCAGGGTTGTAAATCTGTGGAATTCGCTGCCTCAGAGAGCTGTGGAAGCTGAGACATTAAATACATTTAAGACAGAGATCGACAGTTTCTTAACCGATAAGGGAATATGGGGAGCGAGCAGGGAAGTGGGCCTGAGTCCATGATTGGATTAGCCAAGATCGTATTAAATGGCGGAGCAGGCTCGAGGGGTCGTATGGCCTACTTCTGCTATTTCTTATGTTTTTATAGGGGTCGAGAGAGATGGTGGAGAGCTTAGAGCTGGGTGTACATATTGAATCTTATGGTAAGTACCAGTACTTTCGGATGACCCTGGTGTTCTACAGCTCAAAATGCTCTCTCCAGACACAAGTTTGCAAAGACAGAATCTCGAATTGATCGGAATGTAACAACAACTTGCATTTATATAGTGCCTTTAAAGTAGTAAAACATCCCACGATGATTTAAAAATGCTGCAGCAGACCAGAGACCCCAGATTTTTCTACTCATTGGTATAATAGACAAGTTTAGGATAAATATTGTGGATACATCTTAAACTGTCCCTGTCCATTCAAAGGTGAAAACATGCAGACCATTTCTTTGAGTGCTCTGTGAATGATCATGGGCAGGGGTGTGGTCATGGTGGTGTAGGCAAACATAGAAACGTAGAAAATAGGTGCAAGAGTAGGCCATTCGGTCCTTCTAGCCTGCACCGCCATTCAATGAGTTCATGGCTGAACATGCAACTTCAGTACCCCATTCCTGCTTTCTCACCATACCCCTTGATCCCCCTAGTAGTAAGGACTTCATCTAACTCCTTTTTGAAAGGCTTCCACTCAAATGCTCACCAACATATAATCTTCATCAACTGGGTGTTTTTCACAAATAACGTTGCATTTTTTTTGACTCTTAAGGGATTATGGGGATCGGGCGGGAAAGTGGAGTTGAGATCAAAGATCAGCCACGATGTTAAATGGCGGAGCAGGCTCGAGGGGCCGTTTGGTCAACTCCTGCTCCTAATCCTTGTGTTCAAGCGTTCTTGTTGATATCAGCACCTTTAAGGTCTGAAATTGTCCCAAAACACTTCACAGCCAACAGCACAAGGTAGGGAAGTTAGGAGAACTGATCTCGAGCATGATTTAACAGATAGGTTTTGAGAAGGAATTTAAAGGCAGGGAGGAAGCAACAAGGGGGAGGGGTTTAAGGAAGGAGTTCCTTGGCCAAGACAGCTCAATGTCTTGGCCACGCCACGCTGCGCCAAGCCCCAGGAGCGTCAACAGAGCGGCCAGAATCCGGGGACATCTTTTTGGCGCCGTTTTGAGCCTAGGAAGTTGGCGCATCTCACGCGAGTGCGGCGAAAAAAACGGGTGGGCCAAATTTGGGCCCATAGACTCGATGAGGGAGGGAGAGAAACTGAGGGGAGGTGAAGTGTACGGGTCAAAGAAAGAAAAAGGAAAGACTTGCATTTATATCACAACCACAGGCCATCCCAAAGTGCTTCACAGCCAATTGACGTGTAGTCACTGTTGTAATGTGGGAAACCAATTTGCGCACAGCAAGCTCCCACAAACAGCAATGTGATAATGGCCAGATAATCTGTTTCTAGTGATTGGTTAAGGGATAAATAGTGGCCAGGACACCGGGGAGAACTCCCCTGCTCTAATTTGAAATAGTGCCAGTGGGATCCTTTACGTGAGAGGGCAGCGGGACCTCGGTTTGACGTCTCATCCAAAAGACAGCAATTTGGTAATACAGCGCTCCCTCAGCACTGCACTGGGAGTGTCAGCCTGGATTTTTGTGTTCAAGTCTCTGGAGTGGGGTTTGAACCCACAACCTTCTGACTCCGAGGCAAGAGCGCTGCCCACTGAGCCACGGATGTGACCGGGGGGTGGGAAGGAAGGGGGGAAACTGTGGAGAAAGGAAGAAGGGGACTCGACTGGAATGTGGAACGATAGTAAGGGACAGCTGGAGGATTGGACTGTAAAACTCCAGTTAGTGAAGTGGCATCAGTGAAAGGCAAAAATGAAATGGTTCCACTGAACGCTTGGAACTGGCTGAGGATGCGAGGATGCGAGTGTGGCGATCCAACAAAAATAGTTATTAGTTGCGAGTTTTAAAAAATTTAACATAAATCAAAAACAGATGGAGATCTTTGGCTGCCGGATCTTTAGAACGTGGGGGAGAGAAATAAGGGAACACTGAGTAAGTGGAACCTAACCCTTAATGACGCACATCTCCTTTACACGCCACTCTTCCTACAGTTAGGAAGATAGTCTTATCTTCTAAGACTGCAGAAACCCTTCTTTTACCAGAGTAACTCATTTCTTTCTAGGTTGCTGACCAGATTGAATCCAGTTGATTTATTCTGGGGCGGGGGGGGTAAAAAAAAAAAGAAATTAATGAAAAGCAGTATGATGATAAGTACTACAGGGAATTGAATAGGGCCAGGGTGATCTCCTGGGGTAATTTCGATCACCCGGATGGGTCGGTGAGGAATTTTCCCAGTTTTTTTTTCCCCCCCCCAATTTTTATCTGTTTTTTGTCTCTCCCAGGAGATCGCAGGGCTCCGGTTGGGGTGGAGTGTAGAATGTTTCAGTGTAAGGGGTGTCACAGTTGTGTGGGGCAGACTGGTTGGGCTGGGTGCTCTTTGCCTGTCTGCCATTGTTCATGGGTTTATATGTAACCTTCAGGGCTGCTGACCGAGGGCCGTGCAGCTCTTTGTCGGCCGACGCGGACACGATGGGTTGAAATGGCCTCCATCTGCACTGTAAATTTCTATGTTTCTAATGGTTTGTGAATGGAGCCAAATAAAGCTGTGGTGTTGATGAATGCACTATGTAAGAAAATAACATAAGAAATAGGAGCAGGAGTAGGCCATTTGGCCCCTCGAGCCTGCTCCGTCATTCAATAAGATCATGGCTGATCTGATCTGATCTTGGCCTCAACTCCACTTCCCTGCCCACTCCCCATAAGCCTTGACTCCCTTATCGTTCAAAAATCTATCTCTACCTTAAATATATTAAATGACCCAGCCTCCACAACTCTCTGGGATAGAGAATTCCAAAGATTCACGACCCTCTGAGAGAAGAAATTCCTCCTCATCTGCATTTTAAATGGGCGACCCCTTATTCTGAAACTATTCTCCCTAGTTCTAGATTCCCCCACGGTGGGGAAACATCCTCTCTGCATCTACCCTGTCCAGCCTGCTCAGAATCTTGTACGTTTCAATAAGATCACCTCTCATTCTTCTAAACTCCAATGAGTATAGGCCCAACCTGCTCAACCTTTCTTCATAAGACAACCCCTTCAGCTCAGGAATCAACCTCGTGAACCTTCTCTGAACTGCCTCCAATGCAAGTATATCCCTCCTTTAAATAAAGAGACCAAAACTGTACACAGTACTCCAGGTGTGGCCTCACCAGCGCCCTGTACAGTTGTAGCAAGAATATATCCGGTGAGGTCAAGAATACATCCAGAATAGCAAGGTCCCAAGTTGGGTCCATTTCAGCCCATCGTGTCCGCGTCGGCCGACACAGAGCTGCATGGCCCTCGGTCAGCAGCCCTGAAGGTTACATATAAACCCATGAACAATGGCAGACAGGCAAAGAGCACCTGTGCGGAATGAATTGATCTCCGATGGTGTAGCGATGGATGTGGTTACAAGGCCTTCACACACTTAGATTAAGGAGGGCCAGTGATAATTAGCACGAGTTCCTGCTGCTGCTGCTTGCTGTGCAGTGATTCCGGCTGGAAAGTGAATGCGTGTGGGCAGTGGGCAAGGACAGGATCCAAATCTGCCGTGGCGCATCCCGCAAATGACTTGGTGTGTTGACGCTCACTGTCTGTTTGGACTCTCGCACGACAAATGCCCACTGGTTGAGGTACCAGAGCCTCTCTAACTCTCTCTCCTGACACTCCTGAAAACCCATCTCTTTGGCCAACTGCTTTTAATATCTCCAAGTGCCCTGGTGTCACATTTTCTTTGATAAACGCTCCTGTGAAGCGCCTCGGGATGTTTTACTCCGTTAAAGGCGCTATATAAATGCAAGTTCTTGTTGCTGTTGTTGGGAGGGTGTTTCAGTTGTGGAAACATTGGAATTGAGTCCGCGATCTGTTGAACAAACCATGAATGCACCTTTCCCATTGTACAGAGCAAAGGCATTACTCAGTCGGACTAGTGACAAACTAGTTTATGGCAAAATTATTGCTGGTAATATGGATTGGGTGATACAATCATAGAATCATCGAGATTTGCAGCTCAGAAGGAGGTCATTCGGCCCATCTTGTCCGTGCCGGCCGGCAAAGAGCTTTTAAAGTAATTTTTAAATGTGGCGAGCGTTTCTGCCTCTACAACCCTTTCAGGTAGTGAGTTCCAGACCCCCACCACCCTCTGAGTGAAACAAATTCCCCTCAACTCCCCTCTAAACCTCCTACCAATTATTTTAATTATGCCCCCTGGTTGTTGACCCCTCTGCTACGGGAAATAGGTCCTTCCTATCCACTCTATCTAAGCCTCTCATAATTTTATACACCGCAATCAGGCCTCCCTTCAATCGCCTCTGTTCCAAAGAAAACAACCCTAACCTATCCAATCTTTCCTCATAGCTAAAATTCTCCAGTCCTAGCAACATCCTTGTAAATCTCCTCTGTACCCCCTTGAGTGCAATCATGTGTTTCCTGTAAAGGGTCCTTGTTGATATTCAGCATTGAACCACCCTTGTATTAACTCCGGACTGTCAGTATTATTAAAAGAGCAAACCCCATTCCAGGACTTCGCCACATAACCTGGACCGAGGCCCCAGTGCGGGACCGAGGGACTAACACCCCAGTGAGGGACCGAGACCCCAGTGTGGGCCTGAGGGTGTGCAGGAGTGCCGGAGGGATGCACCGCAGATGAGATGTCAAATCGCGGCCACGTCTCCATGTTCCAGTGTTTCAGGTGGATGTCCATGGCACTATGGACAAAGCACAGGGAATTCTCCTGTTGCCTTGGCCGACATTCCGGCCAAGACCAAGCCAAAAAAAAAATCCCCAAACCACCAGAATAATGGTTCATTCCATATTTGGGATCTTGGTGTGTGCAGAATGGCAGAATATTCGTTCTTGTGAAGCGCCTTTGGGATGTTTTATAAAGGCGCTATATAAATACAAGTTGGTTGCTTATATATTAATCGCTGCACTTCAAAATAATTTGTTAAGAACATAAGAAATAGGAGCAGGAGTAGGCCATACGGCACCTCAAGCCTGCTCCGCCATTTAATACGATCATGGCTGAACCGATCATGGACTCAAGCTCCACTTCCCTGCCCGCTCCCCATAACCCCTTATTCCCTTAAGAAACTGTCTATCTCTGTCTGTCTTAAATTTATTCAATGACCCAGCTTCCACAGCTCTCTGAGGCAGCGAATTTCACAGATTTACAACCCTCCTCCATCTCAGTTTTAAATGGGCGGCTCTTATTCTATTATGCTCCCTAGTTTTAGTTTCCACTATGAGTGGAAACATCCTCTCTGCATCCACCTTGTCGAGACCACCCATAATCTTATATGTTTCGATAAGATCACCTCTCATTCTTCTGAATTCCAATGAATAGAGGCCCAACCTACTCAACCTTTCCTCATAAGTCAACCCCCTCATCCCCGGAATCAACCTGTTGTGTGTGAAAGAGGCGTCTCTGAGGGACACAATGTGGTGCTACATCAGTACACGTTCATTATTTTCTATTTTACTCTTGGCTCAGTGCTGGTTTTATGCTGGAATCGCAGAGCAGACGAGCACATGGGTCTGTCCCTGTAGAAGGCATCTGGAGCACGTCACTAGTGCCATGTTTTGCGTCGTTGACACATGGCAAGTTTTTATTTTTTAGGAAGTTTTTACATGTGTGCACAGCAAATGATTAAAAAAAGAAAGACTTGCATTTATATAGCGCATTACACGACCCTAGCACGTCCTAAAGTGCTTTCCAGCCGATGAAGTACTGTTTGGTAGTGCAGCCACTGTTGTAATGTGGGAAACGCGGCAGCCAATTTGCGCACAGCAAGCTCCCACAAACAGCAATGTGGTAATGACCAGATAATCTCTCTTAGTGATGTTGGTTGAGGAACAAACATTTGCCTGGATACCGGGAAGAACTCCCCTGCTCTTCTTCGAATAGTGCCGTGGGATCTTTTACGTCCACCCGTAAAGGCAGTCGTGACCTCGGTTTAACGTCTCATCTGAAAGATGGCACCTCCGGCAGTGCAGCACTCCCTCAGCACTGCACTGGGAGTGTCAGCCGAGATTCTGTGCTCAAGTCCCTGGAGTGGGACTTGAACCCACAACCTTTTGACATAGAGGCGAGTGTGCTACCCACTCATCATCATCATAGGCAGTCCCTCGAAATCGAGGAAGACTTGTTTTCTCGCTACAATGCTCCACCTCACACTCAACAAGCTCCCCTGGGGTGGAAGTAAACTACAGAACCAGTGGGAACCTGTTCAACCTTCGTTGTCTTCGTTGTCTCCAGGCCAGAGCCAAGACCGCCCCATCCCCTGTCGTTGAGCTATAGTACGCGGACGACGCTTGCGTCTGCATACATTCAGAGGCTGAACTCTAAGTCATAGTCACCATCTTCACTGAGGCATACAAAAGCATGGGCCTTGCATTAAACATCCGTAAGACAAAGATCCTCCACCAACCTGACCCCGCCCCACAGCACAGCCCCCCCAGTCATCAGGATCCATGGCATGGCCCTGGACAACGTGGACCTTTTCCCATACCTCGGGAGCCTACTATCAGCAAGGGCAGACATCGACGATGAGGTTCAACATTGCCTCCAATGCGCCAGCGCAGCCTTCGGCCGCCTGAGGAAGAGAGTGTTTGAAGATCAGGCCCTCAAATCTGGCACCAAGCTTATGGTCTACAGGGCTGTAGTGATACCCGCTCTCCGGTATCATCATCATCATCATCATCATAGGCAGTCCCTCGAAATCAAGGAAGACTTGCTTCCACTCTAAAAGTGAGTTTTTGGGTGACTGACCAGTCCAATATGGGAATTACAGTCTCTGTCACAGATGGGGCAAACAGTCGTTGAATGAAAGGATGGGTGGGACTGGTTTGCCACACGCTCCTTCCGTTGCCTGCGCTTGTTTTCTGCACGCTGTCGGCGATGAGACTCGAGATGCTCAGCGCCCTCCCAGATGCTCTTCCTCCACTTAGGATGGTCTTTGGCCAGGGACTCCCAGGTGTTGGTGGGGATGTTGCATTTTATCAGGGAGGCTTTGAGGGTGTTCTTGAAACGTTTCCTCTGCCCACCTTGGGCTCGCTTGCCGTGTAGGAGTTCCGAGTTGAGCGCTTGCTTTGGGAGTCTTGTGTCAGGCATGCGAACAATGTGGCCCGTGCAATGGAGCTGGTTGTGTGGGGTCAGTGCTTCGATGCTGGGGATGTTGGCCTGATCAAGGACGCTAATGTTGGTGCATCTGTCCTCCCAGGGGACTGTATGCTACCCACTGAGCCACAGCTGACACTGTGTATGGATGTGGGACAGGGTCTGACTTATTTCTGACGATTCCACAGTTGAATAGGCCCGTGCACAAAGAGTGGCTGTCTGGGTGGAGTAGCAATTGGAGTCCGCGGCACCGCACCGGGGGTACCCGCCTGGATTCTGGAGTGCGGACTGTGAACCCAGGACCTCCTATCTCGGAGGTGTTACCCGGTGTGCCGCGGCTGGGTGAATCTGGTGCTCCCGGTGAGCTGGGTGAATCCGGTGAGCCATGGCTGGGTGAATCGGGTGCTCCCGGTGAGCCAGGGCTGGGTGAATCCAGTGCTCCTGGTGAGCTGGGTGACTCTGGTGCTCCCGGTGAGCCGGGACTGGGTGAATCCAGTGCTCCTGGTTAGCCGGGGTTGGGTGAATCCGGTGCTCCCGGTTAGCCGGGGTTGGGTGAATCCAGTGCTCCCGGTGAGCCGTGGCTGGGTGAATCCGGTGCTCCCGGTGAGCTGGGTGAATCAGGTGCTCCCGGTGAGCTGGGTGAATCAGGTGCTCCCGGTGAGCTGGGTGAATCTGGTGCTCCCGGTGAGCCGGGGCTGGGTGAATCCGGTGCTCCCGGTGAGCTGGGTGACTCCGGTGCTCCCAGTGGTGGCTGGTGGAGGATGGGAAGGCCGCCGCCGATCACTGCGAGCAAGGCCCTGTCCGCTGGGAGGGTGGAAACGGCTGTATTAATGCTTGGCTTGCGAGCCGACCTTGCGTGCGTTGACACGTGGAGGAGGGGAAGTGGTTTACAGCTGCGGCCCACGGTATGAATGGGTTATTGTACAATTTGCAGTGTGAGCAGCATCACTAATGGCCTGGCACGCTAATGATTCAGTGGGGAAATCATTCGCGGCACATCCAGACCTCGCAGCTTCCTAAAGTACTTCAAATTTGTGACATCTTTGGAACAACAATCAGTTGTGGGTCACGGCAACATCCTGAACACGCTTACCAAAGCCCGGGACTTTTCTGATTTTAAAACCTGTTGTGTTTTTTTTGTTCCTTCGATTTGCCCTTCGTTTTTAAAAAAAAAACTGAGGCCTGTACGAGCATTTAAACAGCTGTGCCGAAAATGTGAGGAGAGTTTAGCAGCTCGTCTGATTGTTTAGTGTTTAATATTGTCTGGAGCGGAGCTGTGGAGAGCAGCAGGGCTTTGGTGAGTGAGTTGATCTCTGTGGGAGTGTTGGCAAACCAGCTTTAACCCCTCATGATTGTTACCCAGTGACATCAGCCTGAAAACATGTGTTTGTGTGCGTGTGTGTGTGTGTGTGCGCGTGCGTGCGCATGTATAGAAAGAAAAGAGAGACTTGCATTTATATAGCGCCTTTCACGACCACCCCCGTGTTGCAATCTTGCCCCCCCCCCCCCCTACATCCATACAATCCAGGTCAGATGGGAGATAGGGATTGGTTTCTCCACAGGTCAGTGTTCATCATGGGGCTCCACTTCTAATAAATATGAAAGAAAAATAAAGACTTGGGTTTATATAGCGCTTTTGACGGCCACCGAACGTCGCAAAGTGCTTTACGGTCACTGTCGTAATGTGGGAAACGCGGCAGCCAACTTGCGCACAGCAAGCTCCCACAAACAGCACTGTGATAATGAGCAGATAATCTGTTATAGTGATGTCGATTGAGGGATAAGTATTGGCCAGGACACTGGGGAGCACTTCCCCGCTCATCTTCGAAATAGTGCTGTGGCACCTTTTGATGTTTACTCGAGAGAGAGAGAGAGAGAGAGAGAGAGAGAGCAGGCGGGGCCTCGGTTTAACGTCTCATCCAAAAGACGGCACCTCCGACAATGCAGCACTCCCTCAGCACTGCACTGGGAGTGTTGGCCTAGATTTATGTGCTCAAGTCCCTGGAGTGGGACTTGAACCCACGACCTTCTGACTCCGAGGCGTGGGCGCTGCCCACTGAGCCACGGCTGGCACTATTTTTGGATGTGGGACCGGTTCTAGCTTCCGTCTAATGATTCCACATTTGAATAGACGACTCAAACTCACTGTTTAGGTTTGTGCACAACAAATGGCCGTTTGGGCGGAGTAACCATTGGTGTCCGTGGACCTCTAGCCCTAACTGAAGGCGGAGGGTAATGAGAGGAAACCTTCCACCATTGTCCACGTTACTCAAACCATACTCAAACGGCCCGAGAAGTGAGGTGCGCTGGTGGTCGGGTATGTCGGGGTACTACTGTGCAGCATCAAAGTTCCTGGTCCCTGATCCCTACAACAGTGAGTTGGTGACTCCAGCTGCCACCGGGGAAGCATTAGAATAGAAGGACACTCAATGGATGAGTTCTCCCTGTCTCGAATCATAAAGGGTTTAGATTTAGTAAATTGAGAGAGTCTGTTTTCAATGGCTAAAGGGTTGATAACCAGAGTACACCAATTCCGTGGGCAGCACACTCCCCTCTGGATTAGAAGGTTGTGGGTTCAAGCCCCACTCCAGGGACTTGAGCACATAAATCTAGGCTGACACCCCCAGTGCAGTGCTGAGTGAGTGCCACACTGTCGGAGGGGCTGTCTCTTGCCTGAGACATTAAATCGAGGCCCCGTCTGCTGTCTCGGGTGGACGTAAAAGATCCCATGGCACTATTTCGAAGAAGAGCAGGGGAGCTATCCCGAATGTCCTGGCCAATATTTATCCCTCAATCAACATAACAAAAACAGATTATCTGGTCATTATCACATTGCTGTGTGTGGGAGCTTGCTGTGCGCAAGTTGGCTGCCGCGTTTCGCACATTACAACTGTGGCTACACTTCAATAAGTACTTCATTAGTTGTAAAGCGCTTTGGGACGTCTGGTGGTCATAAAAGGCGCTATATAAATGCAAGTCTTTTCTTTCATATTTATTAGAATTGGAGCCCCGTGATGAACACTGACCTGTGGAGAAACCCATCCTTATCTCCCAGCTGACAGGACAGTACAGATGTAGTATTTGGGGCGACGGGAAGGATGGGGGGGGGGGGTCAAGATTACAACACCAAGAAGTGACACATTGAAACAAGTGCTTTAGCTCAGTTGGAAGCCCCGTACAATGACTTCATTATTGGAGTGTGTCACGCATACACTTGGATGACTCACAAATTATGGCTGACAGGTAAGATCGGGTTTCCACAGATAGGTAACAGCAGCCAAGGAGGGTGCGTTGAGAATAGTCAGCATGTGTTGAAGAGCTCTGACCGGCTTTCAACCCTGACTCACGCAAAGTGTGTGTTTTGACTTGCTGTCGAGACGATAACCCTTCTTTAAGCAGTCGAGGTGTTCTTCTGCTTGCTGCTTGAGGGCAAAGTCATTGCTGCTGAACCTCTAACCGTTTCACTCGGGCGTCGGTCCCTTTCTACAGTAGCATTTGGCCACAAGTTTAAAATTAATCTTGAATTAAAACAAAACCTATTAAATTTTTCGTATTAATTTCCTCCCTCTTCACCTAGTTTTCCTAAAAGGGGCTGCTCACGGTACCTATAGTCCCACGGACATAGAAACATAGAAAATAGGTGCAGGAGTAGGCCATTCGGCCCTTCGAGCCTGCACCACCATTCAATATGATCATGGCTGATCATGCAACTTCAGTACCCCATTCCTGCTTTCTCTCCATACCCCTTGATCCCTTTAGCCATAAGGGCCACATCTAACTCTCTTTTGAATATATCTAACAAACTGGCCTCAACAACTTTCTGTGGTAGAGAATTCCACAGGTTCACAACTCTCTGCGTGAAGAAGTTTCTCCTCATCTCGGTCCCAAATGGCTTACCCCTTATCCTTGGACTGTGACCCCTGGTTCTTGACAACAGCTATCCTTCAAGCCCTCAGTCAGTGACCATTATTTGCCCAGAATGTTACCAGGACTCCAAGGGTCAGACTGTGAGCTGAGATTACTGAAACTGGGCTTGTATCCCTTGGAATATAGAAGGTTAAGGAATGATTTGATTGAGATTTTCAGGATTTTGAAAGAAATTGTTAGGGTAGCTGGAGAGAAACTTTTTTCCTGCTGGTGAAGGAGTCTAGGTCAAGGGGACATAACCTTAAAATCAGGAGTGAAGTTAGGAAACATTTCTTCACGCAAAGGGTGTTGGAAGTGTGGAACTCTCTCCCACAGAAAGCAGAAAGCTCGCTCGATTAATAATTTTAAATCTGAGATTGGTAGAATTTTGCTAGACAAGGGATACAGAGCCAAGGTGGGTGGATGGAGTTGAGATACAGATCAGCCATGATCTCATTGAATGACGGAACAGGCTCGAGGAGCCGAATGGCCTTCTCCTGTTCCTGTTATTCTTGCAGGAACCTAGATGTTGCATAGCAACAGGCCGTTCGATTGTGGATTGACAGCATGGCTGAGCATGCTTGTTGACCTCCCGTTATGTATCCTAACTCACACCAAGTTCCATTCACCCATCCTGTCCACCAGCGCCTCAATTTTAAAAAGAGAAACCTTGTGTTCGAATCCGTCCATGGACTCAGCCCTCCCTACCTACAACCCTCCGAGAACTCTGCAGTCCTCCACTTCTGGCCTCTGGTGTATCCTCCACTTCCTTCACCCCACCGGCCGTGCCTTTAGCCGTCTCGGCCCAAAGCTCTGGAATTCCCGCCCTAAACCTCTCCACTTTTAAGAAACAAAGAAAGACTTGCATTTATATAGCGCCTTTCATGACCCAACGAGCTTTACAGCCAATGAAGTACTTTTGGAGTGTAGTCACTGTCGTAATGCGGGAAACGCGGCAGCCAATTTGCGCACAGCAAGCTCCCACAAACAGCAATGTGATAATGACCAGATCAGCTGTTTGTTATGTTGATTGAGGGATAAATATTGGCAAGGACACTGGGAATCACTCCCCTGCTCTTCTTCGAAATAGTGCCATGGGATCTTTTGCGTCCACTTGAGAGGGGAGACGGGGCCTCGGTTTAACATCTCATCCGAAAGACGGCATCTCTGACAGTGCAGCGCTCCCTCAACACTGCACTGGGAGTGTCAGCCTAGATTATTTTTGTGTGTTCAAGTCCCTGGAGTGGGACTTGAACCCACAACTGTCTGGCTCAGAGGCGAGGGTGCTACCCACTGAGTCACAGCTGACACTCATTGAAACTTACCGCTTTGACCAAGTTTTTGGTCACCTGACCTAATATCTCCTTGTGTAGCTCTGAGTCAATTTTTGTCTGATTATGCCCCTGTGAAGCACCTTGGGACAGTTTTACTGCGTTACGGGTGCATTTGGATATGGAGCCATCGGTGGGGGGGGATCTCCGTGAAGAATGTTAACATTTAAATTGACCTCCAGCTCCTGAATATTGTCCACTTATTGTGTTGCAAGATGCACGTGTGGACATGAGGTGCAGACAGGGCCAGATTCAGCCGTGGTCAAGTAGCCTATCAGTGTTTCTTACCGAGGCGCGGAGATAAAGCGTGGCCAGTGCCTGTGGGTACGTTCCTCAACGTGAAGAGTTTGCAGAAGACGAGACAAAAATTGGAAGACCAAAAGACATAGATATTTCAAAAGCATTGCACTGTGTTTTTTGGGTAACTCGTTTGACCTTTGTCCAATGCAGCCCATTAATTAATTTTCATCAAACAACAACAACAACAACTTTGTTATAGCGCCTTTAAAGCAGTAAAACCTCCCAAAACGCTTCACGGGAGCCATTGTTGAACAAAACTTGACACCAAGCCACATGAGATATTCGGGACAGGTGATGAAAAGCTTGGTCAAAGAGGTAGGTTGTAAGGAGGGTCTTAAGAGGAGAGTGAGAGAGAGAGACCGAGAGGTTTAGGGAGGGAATTCCAGAGCTTCAGGTCTCGGCAGCTGAAGGCACGGCCACTAATGGTGGAGCCAAGTAAATCGGGGTGTACAAGAGGCCAGAATTGGAGGAGCGCAGAGATCCCGGAGAGTGATGGGAAGTTTATTGTGCAGACACATCACGCGCTAATGTTCGCAGTAAGCCGGATATTGCAACACGCTCACAGTGCTGGGCATGAGCGCTATCAATCTCTCACCTAGCAACCACGAGCCATTAATCTTTGAAGCATTATCACTTGTGCTGGCAAACAGGGCGAACTCTGTGTGGTATCAGACAGCCTCCTCAGCCAACTGGAACTGGTGTCTTGCCAAAGTTGCCGATGTTCGTGGATATGCAGGGTGGCTTCACGAATCAGGACCACTCAGTGCTTCCTGTTTATGCTAGTGTCTGAGGGACATCTATTTTAATTTTGCCTGTTACCTTTTGTGTGTTTTCACAAAATAAAAATTCTTGTGTGGCTGTGGGAGGATGGGGGGGCGCGGGGAAGGAAAGAGAAATTATGTGAAGTGTGTTGCGTGGCTTGCTTTGTTCTGAACACTGGCTCGTACCCAGTTGGGGAAAAGGTCAAACCGAGAGTGCCTTTATAAGAAGAATCGTGTTGTTCCGTCTGTCTGGGCTGCAAGCAAAGCCTTTGCCTCAGGTGAAAGAGCTCTGTTTATATATTTTGCTAATTCATGTGGCTTTGTTCTGCGTGGGGGTTTTGCTTCCGATGTTGCGTCAGCGTGAGGTAACCCATAAAACACGCATCCAAGTAAGTCGGAGAATTTAACGGCAGGTGTTGGCTGCCAGCCGCCTGAGGAGAGGCACCAGCAGATCGTTCAAAATCGTCACGCATTTGGAGAACGATAGATGATGACACAGTCGGTGTGCCCCCTGCCCTTTCACCTCTTGGGTCCTGGGGTCAGTTCAACCCTAGACTGGTGCGACGATTTCCTCTTTCGGCTAGCTGTAAGGTGTTCCATGGGAAATGCGTCCAGCCAGTGTCTGCAAGGTGACTGCACTCGACTGTCTGCTTCTTGCTCACCCTCTGAGAGCTTACGAAGCTGGGCTAATGCAGGAAATGGAAAGCTACAAGTTGGGCAGCAGATGTCATGTGACTGCTAACCTCTGGCAATTGAGTGCCGAAGGCTAGGTAACTGCACTCCTGGCCCGTCTCCGCCTCAGCACATCCGCTGCTGAAGCACTCTTCCGTGCCTTTGTTACCTCTAGACTTGACTATTCCAACGCACTCCTGGCTGGCCTCCCACATTCTACCCTACATAAACTTGAGGTCATCCAAAACTCGGCTGCCCCATGTCCGAACTCGCACCAAATCCGCTCACCCATCACCCCCTGACCTACATTGCCTCCCGGTTAAACAACGCCTCGATTTCAAAATTCTCATCCTTGTTTTCAAATACCTCCATAGCCTCGCCCCTCCCTATCTCTGTAATCTCCTCCAGCCCCACAACCCCCCGCCCCAAGATATCTATGCTCCTCTAATTCTGCCCTCCTGAGCATTCCTGATTATATTCGCTCAACCATCGGTGGCCGTGCCTTCTGTTGCCTGGGCCCCAAGCTCTGGAACTCCCTGTCTAAACCTCTCCACCTCTCCATCTCTCTTTCTCTCCTCCTTTCTGGTTTTCCCAGTTTAGGTTTGAAAGGGCAAACAGAGTGACTTCTGCCAATGAACCAGAAGCTACCGGAAGGTCCCAAATAAAAAAAAAATATGTTCACAACAGACTGAGGTCTGCGTAAATGCCACCTCTTATTTGCTTTTGATGATCAAAATCCATTTATTTTCATCTTTAGTTCTGTGGAGACATTGGAGAATAAACACAGGCAAGATAAACGAATATTAAAACATTCACATTTGATTGGCTCGATAAACATCCTTGTTATTTTAAAGGCGTCTTATAGCGTTTTTTTCCCTTGTTGAAAATAATTTTATAATTAAAAAATTGCAAATAAAATTTAAAAATGCACATCATTTTCCCATTAGCAATCCAGGCTCAACTTTATCTCCAAGTTTTATAGGATTGAATGGTGGTGCAGGCTCGAAGGGCCGAATGGCCTACTCCTGCACCTATTTTCTATGTTTCTATGTTTCTCCGTTTTTTAACAAAAGATATTTCCCATCATCCAAGCAGGTTGCACACTCAAACTTGCCGTCTTTGGAAAAACCCACTGGAACTACGCACGTGCAACTACTTCCGGGTCATTGGCAGCAGTCGTGTCTGTAATGCAAACACGGTTTAAGCTTTGTTATCAAGTTCCTGATCCGAACAGATCTTGGTGTTCCGATTCAGGATTTATCCATTGATGAGGCAACAGCAACAAAGGACGGCAGTTGTCTCATCAATGGATAAATCCCGAATCGGAACGCCCCAGATCTGTTGGGATCAGATGCTTGATCTTACAATGCAAACACTGTTTAAACTTCATCATTTGGACCATGAGACTCCTTGCACTGCACCGAGGTTAAAAAGCGTGATCATTGTGCAGTAGGGATGCTCTTCTGAGGTGCCTACCAGAACCAGGGGTCACAGTCTGAGGGGTAAGCCATTTAGGACCGAGATGAAGAGAAACTTCTTCGCTCTGAGAGTTGTGAACCCGTAGAATTCTCTACCACAGAAAGTTGTTGAGGCCAGTTCGTTAGATATATTCAAAAGGGAGTTAGATGTGGCCCTCACGGCTAAAGGGATCAAGGGGTATGGAGAGAAAGCAGGAATGGGGTACTGAAGTTGCATGATCAGCCATGATATTAAATGATGGTGCAGGCTCGAAGGGCCGAATGGTCTACTCCTGCATCTATTTTCTCTGTTTCTATTATAGCGGGTTGTTCCCCGGTATCTTAACACGCAGTACCGGGCACCTCTCCACAACTTGGTTATCTTTTTTCTTTACTGCCACAATCTCCAATGTGTTGGTCATACGGATGTAGATGCTGCACCCATGTACACCACCCTGTAAAAAAACGAATCGTATCCCAAACACCAGAACTCTACCGGCCCCCACTCCCTCCCGCTCCATCATCAGTGGTTATTTAACCAGCCATGGCTCTCCTGGCCTGTGCCATTCTCTACCCAGTGTCCTCTCTCTTGCCAACTCCCTCCATGCTTAATACAACAACTTGTATTTATATAGCGCCTTTAACGTAGTGAAATGTCCCAAGGTGCTTCAAAGGAGTATTATGAGATAAAAAATTTGGCACCAAGCCGCATAAGGAGAAATTAGCGCAGGTGACCAAAAACTCGGTCAGAGTGGTTGGTTTTAAGGAGCGTCTTGAAGGAGGAAACTGAGGCGGAGAGGTTTAGGGAGGGAGTTCCAGAGCTTGGGGCCCAGGCAACAGAAGGCACTGCCACCAATGGTTGAGCAATTATAATCAGGGATGCTCAGGAGGGCAGAATTAGAGGAGCACAGACATCTTGGTGGGGGGGGGGGTTGTGGGACTGGAGGAGATTACTGAACTCGAGGCGTTGTTTAACCGGGAGCCAATGCAGGTCTGCGAGCACAGGGGGTGATCAGTGAGCGGGACTTGGTGCAAGTTAGGACACTGGGCAGCCAAGTTTTGGATCACCTCTAGTTTATGTAGGGTAGAATGTGGGAGGCTGATTAGGAGTGCATTGCAATAGTCAAGTCTAGAGGCAACAAAGGCACAGATGGGGGTTTCAGCAGCAGATGAGCAAGGATGGAGATGGGAGGTGGGAATCGGCGATCTTAGTTATGTTGCGAATATGTGGGCGAAAGCTCATTTCAGGGTCAATTATGACACCAAGGTTGAGAACAGTCTCATCAAAACCTTCCTTCTCGACTGTGTTCCAATTTCTCCTGCTCGCTGTATAATCTGATCCTTTCGTCCTTGTTGGGCATGAAGAATTCTATATAAATGGCTGCTGAACAAACCACATCCCTGTGTTTGCAGATCGCAAAAAAAACAGAAATGCGAGCGTGTACATATCCGGAAAGGATCTCTTTTCTCTTGAAAGAGGAAGGCTGAGGGGTGACCTAATCAAGGTCTTTAAAATGATGAAAGGTTTTGATCGAGTGGATACAGAGAGAGTGTTTTCACTTGTGGGGAAGAGCATAACTAGAGGCCATCAATATAAGATAGTCACCAAGAAATCCAATGGGGAATTCAGAAGAAACTTCTTTACCCAGAGAGTGGTGAGAATGTGGAACTCGCTGCCACAGGGAGTGGTTGAGGCGAATAGTATCGATGCATTTAAGGGGAGGCTAGACAAGCATATGGGGGAGAAGGGAATAGAGGGTTATGCTGATAGATTTAGATGAGGAAAGACTGGAGGAGGCTCGAGTGGAGCATAAACATCGGCATGGACCGGTTGGGCCGAATGGCCTGTTTCTGTGCCGTATGTCCTATGTAAACCCGGCCGAAAACTGTTGTGTGTACAAAATCGGAAAGTAAACTTGATTTTTTGACTTTTATCGTGAGCCAGGTTCTTGATGGAGTTAGTTTCTTTATCAAGGGTTTACTGACGACAGTGTGTCTGAACTCAATACATGTGGTTTCATTTTCAATGTGGCAGATGCAGTTATCTGGCAGCTGAAACTCCAGTAAAATAGCTTGCTTGGTGCTTCTAATGCCAAAATGTTCCTGAATTACACCAACGCTGCACTTCTAGGGAGCTTAAGGCCTAAAAGGAATACTCTGCAACAGTCCAACCTGGCAGCAGGCAAACTACCCTCTTCCTGTTGCTCCGCCTCCTTCCCTGCTCGGGAGGATGGCGAGTTCGCTGGCCATTGCTCTCCGACTGGCTCACGCTGTTGACACTCTTTCCCGACTTTCCTTCCCCTCTAGGGACAGCTGCGGCTCAGTGGGTCGCATTCTGCCTCGCCTCGGAGTCAGAAGGCTGTGGGTTCAAGTCCCATGCCAGAGACTCGAGTGCATAATCTAGGCTGACACTCCCAGTGCCAGTATCGAGGGAGTGAAACTGAGGCGGGTGGACAGAGTTCAGATACAGATCAGCCATGATCTCGTTGAATGTCGGAACGGGCTGGAGGGGCTGACCGGCCTCCTCCTGTTCCTGTGCAGTGGAGAGCAATTGGGGCACCGATGGGACCAACGGTGCCAGCGATGTGGGGGATCCTGGAACCTTGCTGCCCCGTTGTCAGGAGACAGTGAGCAGAGGCAGGCACTGTGGGGGAGTGAGAGAGAGAGTCACCCCAGGGGTTAAACCTTTTGCACCTCTTAGCAGACTGCCAGAGGGGCAACAGCGGGTGAAGTGTGGGAATAAGTTGTGGGCATGGAAACCAGGGTGGGCACATCGATACCAGGGGAAGGGAAGATAATATCTTTGGAATTCTCTACCCCAAAGGGCTGTGGATGCTCAGTCGTTGAGTATATTCAAGACAGAGAACGATGGATTTTTGGACACTGAGGGACTCAGGATATGGGCATTGGGCAGAAAAGTGGAGTTGAGGTTGAAGATCAGCTATTATCTTATTGAATGGCTGAGCAGGCTCGAGGGGCCGAATAAGAGCATAAGAAATAGGAGCAGGAGTTGGCCATTTGGCCCCTTGAGCCTGCTCTGCCATTCAATAAGACCATGGCTGATCTGATCATGGACTCAGCTCTACAATGCCCCGCCCGCTTCCCATAACCCTTTATTCCCTTATCGCTCAAAAATCTGTCTATCTGCGCCTTAAATATACCCAGCCTCCACAGCTCTCTGGGGCAGAGAATTCCACAGATTTACAACCCTCTGAGAGACGAAATTCCTCCTCATCTCAGTTTTAAATGGGCGGCTCCTTATTCTGAGACTATGTTCCCTAGTTTTAGTTTCCCCCTTTGAGTGGAAATATCTTCTCTGCATCCACCTTGTCGAGCCCCCTCATCTTATATGATTGATAAGATCACCCCTCATTCTTCTGAACTCCAATGAGTACAGGCCCAACTTACTCAACCTATCCCCATAAGTCAACCCCCTCATCTCCTGAATCAGCCAAGTGAACCTTCTCTGAACAGCCTCCAATGCAAGTATATCCTTCCTTAAATATGGAGACCAAAACTGTACGCAGTACTCTAGGTGTTGCCTCACCAATGCCCTGTACAGTTGTAGCAGGACTTCTCTGCTTTTATACTCTATCCTCCTTGCAATAAAGGCCAACATTCCATTTGCCTTCCTGATTACTTGCTATACCTGCATACTAACTTTTTGTGTTTCATGTACAAGGACCCCCAAGGAATGGCCTACATCTGCTCCTAATTCCGATGTTCATATAATACACAAATATTTAATTACATCGGAAAAAACTTCAGATAATACAAACCAAAATAATAAAGGGGAAATATGGTTTAGATCAACAGAGACTCCCGAATAATGATGACAGCTACAATTGGAGAACATACAGTGTTGGCAAAACAAATACGAGATGATTTAAAAAAAAGACTCGAGACCACAGATTCCCCCGCAGCCCTGCACCACAAACACATGATGGGAACATAAGAAATAGGAGATGGAGTCGGCCATTCGGCCCCTCAAGCCTGCTCCGCCATTCAATAAGATCATGGCTGATCATCGACCTCAACTCCACTTTCCCTTGGAAGGTATACTCCAGTAGATCAGGCTAACTCCTGGGACTACAACACAGATCTAGCAATTCACGATGAATTCAACACTCGCACGCCATCACAATGATCAATAATCTTATTCCCTACCGGGGAGAGAAGAGGACAAAGAAGAAGAAATCCCTTGAGAAGATGTTGCGTTATCCTCCCAGGTGTTTGTCAGCCGAACAGCCACTACACTCCAAGAGGTGACTCACTATGTGAAGCACTTTGTGACATTTCAGCGATGTAATAAGAAAGATTTGCACCTGTATTCTCATCCTTGTTTTCAAACCCCTCCATGGCCTCGCCCCTCCCTATCTCTGTAATCTCCTCCAGCCCCACAACCCCCCCGAGATATCTGCGCTCCTCCAATTCTGCCCTCTTGATCATAATTGTTAACCTGATTATAATCGTTAACCATTGGTAGCCGTGTCTTCAGCTACCTGGGCCCCAAGCTCTGGAATTCTCTCCCTAAAGCTCTCTGCTTCTATACCTCTCTTTCTTCCTTTAAGACACTCCTTAAAACCTTATTCTTTAACCAAGCTTTTGCTCACCTGACCGAATATCTCCTTATGTGGCTCGGAACGCTCCTGTGAAGTGCCTTGGGACGTTTTACTCTGTTAACGTATCAGATGTGGCTCAGTGGGCAGCACGCTCGCCTCTGAGTCAGAAGGTTGTGGGTTCAAATCCCACTCATGGAACTTGAGCACATAAAAAAAATCTAGGCTGACACTCCCAGTGCAGTGCTGAGGGAGTGCTGCACTGTCGAAGGTGTCCTCTTTCGGATGAGACGTTAAACATGAGGCCCTGTCTGCTCTCTCAGGTGGACGTAAAAGATCCCATGGCACTATTTCGAAAAAGAGCAGGGGAGTTATCCCCGGTGTCCTGGTCGATATTTATCCCTCAATCAACATCACTAAAACAGATGATCTGGTCATTATCACATTGCTGTTTGTGGGAGCTATTGGCTGTCGCGTTTCCCACAATACAACGGTGACTACACTCCAACAAAGTACTTCATTGGTTGTAAAGTGCTTTGAGTCATCCGGTGGTCGTGAAAAGTGCTATAGAAATGCTAATTTTTTTTTTTAAAAGGCACTGTATAAATGCTAGCTGTTGTTGTATAGTGAGTGCCTGACCACATCCCTCAGACACCTCAACAGTGCGCCATACACAACTGGTTGTAGGCAAGATCCCAAAAGCAGAGAAGTGAGATAAATGAACAACTGATGTGTTTGCTGGTGCTGTTGGTTGAGGGAGAAATGTCGGCAGGAATCACGGGCACATTCATCTGCTCTTCTGACAGTGCACTGGGGTCTTTAATGTCCACCGGAGCTTCCCATGTCACCTGAAAGGTGGGCCCTCCAGTAATGCAGCAGCCCCTCGCTGGAGCATCGGCCGACTTCCTGAGCGAAGCTGTATTCCCTCGTATTTTAGAGGAAGCTAAATGATCTTGTCGAAAACCGTTCATTAAAAACTTATCTGGCTCCCAAATGGCTGATGTCTGCAGCTCTGATTTATAATCGTGGGTTAACCACAGTGCTTTGCATTTTCCCCCCCTCTGTGATTGTTGGCAAACAATCGCTGTGAAGTCACGGTGTTTTCAGTGATCTAACAGGACTGGCAATTGCCAGACAGAGCTCACTGCTTCTTGGCTTTCAGCTCAATCTCCTCCACTGAGCTCCACCTGATGGCTCTTTTGTTTGGCTTACACAATCCATCGCTGAATAATGTGATTTCTCATCAACTGGAGCTTTTACTGCAAGTTAACACTGGCTCCTTTTGCCAGCACATGGCTTTCCTTACGTCAGTGGTTTCCAAACTTCTCTGTGTGGGGGACCCCCTGTAAATACTGACACACTCCCGGGGACCCCCTGTAAATACTGACACACTCCCGGGGTCCCCCTGTAAATACTAACACACTCCCGGGGACCCCCTGTAAATAGTGACACACTCCCGGGGACCCCCTGTAAATACTGACACACTCCCGGGGACCCCCTGTAAATAGTGACACACTCCCGGGGACCCCCTGTAAATAGTGACACACTCCCGGGGACCCCCTGCAAATACTGACACACTCCCGGGGACCCCCTGTAAATACTGACACACTCCCGGGGACCCCCTGTAAATAGTGACACACTCCCGGGGACCCCCTGTAAATACTGACACACTCCCGGGGACCCCCTGTAAATACTGACACACTCCCGGGGACCCCCTGTAAATACTGACTCACTCCCGGGGACCCCCTCTAAATACTGACACACTCCCGGGGACCCCCTCTAAATACTGACACACTCCCAGGGACCCCCTCTAAATACTGACACACTCCCAGGGACCCCCTCTAAATACTGACACACTCCCGGGGACCCCCTCTAAATACTGACACACTCCCGGTGACCCCCTTTAAATACTGACACATCCCCGGGGCCCCCCTCTAAATACTGACACACTCCTGGGGTCCCCCTCTAAATAGTGACACACTCCCGGGGACCCCCTGTAAATACTAACACACGCCCCGGGGACCCCTTCTAAATACTGACACACTCCCGGAGACACCTAAATACTGACACAATTCCGGGGACCCCCTGTAAATAGTGACATGCTCTCGGGGACCCCTGTAAATAGTGACACACTCTCGGGGACCCCCTGCAAATACTGACACACTCCCGGGGACCCCCTGCAAATACTGACACACTCCCGGGGACCCTCTGTAAATACTGACACACTCCCAGGGAATCCTATAAAGACTGCCTGGGACCTCTTGCAAATATTGATACCCTAACTGGGACCTCAGTCCTAATTTCTGAAAGACACTGTATTCGTATATAACCGCAGTGACATGCCAGTAACTCAACAAGTACGTAAAATACAGAATTTTGAAGCTGAACATAAGGGATGCCCTTATCCCTTTCCCGAATGGATAGATTTGGGGTGTACTTGCTGTCCCTCCTGGGATAAAGTGCCCCAATTTGCAAACCTACGGTGTAACTAGTAATGGGGCATTGAAGTATTAAGTACAAAAACAATTGTTATTTAAAAATGTCATAGCATTTTTCCTCTTGTTGGAAATAATTTTATTATAAAGAAATGAAAATAAAATTAAAAACACATCATTTTCCCATTAGCAATCCAGGCTCAACTTTATCTCAAGGTTTATATATTTGTTTAAAAAAAAAAGATCTTTCCTCTCATCTAAGCAGGTTGCACGCTCAAACGCACTAATAAAACACTGGAACTGCGCACTTGCAAGTACTTCTGGGTCGTTGGCAGCAGTCGCGTTCGTTCTTGATATGTTTCTCGATCCCAGATGTAATTTATGCACCTGTGAGTATGCTCACAGGGATTGTAGAGCTGTTAGGTCTCCTCGTAGGACTGCTCCTGGGCACGGCCAAGGGGGTCATCAGCCGGTCCAGGCAGTGGGCGGTCGAGGGGGTCATTCAGCCCGACTGCCTGCCTCTCTTCCGCGGTTACATCCGAGCCAGGGTATCCCTGGAGATGGAACACGCGGTGTCCACCGGTACGCTCGCGGCCTTCCGCGAGAGGTGGGCGCCGGAGGGACTGGAGTGCATCATCACCCCCGGCAACCAAATTTGAATTTGAATTAAGTTGATGGCCAAAATTTAATTTAATTTGTTTATTTGTTGGTTTTAGTGCCTCCTTTAGTGAGGGTCATTTGACTTTTGATCGATGGTTTCAACTAAAATAGTTGTAGACCTGTTGATTGTGCCCTTAAAAAAGGGGCACTTGATTTAAAAGTTTTACACAAAATAGTTGTAGAACTGTTTGGCCTACTAGTAGGACTGCTCCTGGGCCTGGCCAAGGTGGCCATCAGCCGGTCCAGGCAGCGGGCGGTCGAGGGGGTCGTTCAGCCCGACTGCCTGCCTCTCTTCCGTGGTTACATTTGAGCCAGGGTGTCCCTGGTGATGGAACACGCGGTGTCCACCGGTATACTCACGGCCTTCCGTGAGAGGTGGGCGTCAGAGGAACTGGAGTGCATCATCACCCCCGGCAACCAAATTTTAATTTGACCATTTATTGTTTAAAACGTTTTATTAATTTGTCGGTTCTGGTGCCCCTTTAATAAGGGGGCACTTGATTTAAAGTTTATACCAAAATAGTTGTAGAGCTGTTGTGTGGGAGTGGCTTAGCCAGTCATGTGATGTTCACTAGACTCTAAGACCCCAGCCAGTTGGGTTCGGGGGATCCACGATGAGGTGTGTGGTTGTGAGCCTGGTGGATGAACTGGTAATGTGTAGTGTAATTGTTAAACCTTTTGCTAATAAACCAACTAGTTCTTAACAGCAATGTGTTGCTATGAATTCTTAAGCAACGGACCCATGAAGCACCTACATTACACCAGACTAGCTACTCTGCTTAACGGAACTGCTAAGGTATAGACTGGTCGTACAGTCAGTATTTCACTTCCCTGCTCTGTTGACTTCTCTATTGAGTCTTGGCATGAATCTGCACCTTCAGCAGTGGAAGGGAGAACATTGGGGTGCGGGCGGGCGGGGCCCTTTGAATTGATATTGTTCCGATGGAGAGAGCCCTGACTGACGTGGCTCACTATTGAGCTGCCCCAGTCCAAAGACTTTGCTAACGGGAGCTGTGGATGCAACATTGCAGCGGAGTTAGCCGTCCTTCATCTGCTGCCAATCCATGGATAAAATAGACCCTTTATGTTTTTGGCATCTAGGAGGACAGTGTCAAAGAATGCGAATAAGGAACTACAGATTGAGGAAGATTGGAGGGACAGTGACCAACACAAGTAAGATCATTTAACAATCCATGGCTCAGATCAAGGACCTCTACCCCTATCTTCTGCTCCAGAAGGTGGGACTCATGCCTAGTGTTTACTTTTATTAATTCGTTCCTGGGATGTGGGTGTCGCTGGCAATGCCAGCATTTATTGCCCATCCCCAATCGCTCTCGAAGGTGGTGGTGAGCCGCCACCTTGAATACAACTGAGTGTCTCGCTGGGCCATTTCAGAGGGCAGTTAAGAGTCAACCACATTGCTGTGAGTCTGGAGTCACATATAGGCCCAGACCGGGTAAGGGCGGCAGATTTCCTTCCCTGAAGGACATCAGTGAACCAGATGGGTTTTTACGACAATCCGGTAGTTTCATGTCATCATTACTGACACTAGCATTTTAATTCCAGATTTGTTTAATTATTTGAATTTAAATTCTCCCAGCATATGAGCCTGGACAGTGATTGCTTGCAGGCTATTCTCCTGTGTGGGACATCACAATTGAGCCCCAATAGTTGAACTGAAGCTCGGTAATATGTTTCAAATTGACACAAACTCCAGAATCAGAGGAATCGGGCTCGAGCTTATGAATGGAGCTTGTAGTGGAACTAAGCACCGGTCCTTTGGACTGCTCTTCTGCAGTTGTGTTACGTTAGGCAGCAAGCTGGGGTTTGGCACAGGCTAACCAGGAAGGGGAATTTTTTTTTAAAGTTCAGAAATGAATCTGAAGAGGCCTATTGCAGGATGTGCCCGAGGCTGTAAAGAACAGTAGAGAAGATGAGGTAAGTTGGGAAGTAATGATTAACTGGCGCCAAACTCTGGAAAGACCTGATGGTTGTGGGATGGTTGTTGGAGAAAGAGGTGAAGAGTTTCTCAGTTTTTGAAAAGCTGGGAACGAACGAGTTGGAGTAGCAGGCGATGTGATGTATCTCGATTCCAACACGATAAACCTGTGTCGGAAGGTGTGGTTAGACCTCGGAAAGATCCGGAGTGCAAAGTTCAGAGCAGCACTCACCACAGTGGATTCGATTAAAATCAAGAAAGATAAGGGAGGTTGTGAATAGTAAAGAGATCAGGGGTTAAAGGTGAGCGAAGGATCAGATAACTGGTTGATAAAGAAAACGTTGCACAGTACATGCTTTATTGTCTAGAGTCTGGTGCCTGAAGATGTGAGCGTGGGTGGCTGCACGGAGTTGCTCAGAATTGAGAAAAACAGGCTTGCCAGAAGAAACATGCTCTTATCAGTATTTTTTGAGGCCAAATGATTTTTTAAAAAAACTTAAGAAAATAGACTGGATCAAAAAGCAGTGTATTTTCATGCAGATTATCAGACTGTGTGTTACATCTTCAATGACTGTGTGTTTGCAGTAGAATTGACTTTGCAAACCAAACGTCAGATCTGCTGTTTAATTTTTATATTGAAGATCTTTGAGCTTTGCAGATTTCTGCTTCCAGCGCAGAGTGACACATGCTGGCAGTGGCTGCTGGCAGTAGCTGTCGGCACTCCCTTCCACCCCCACATCTTTTTGTCCATTAAAATTAAAGGATGGGAAGTGGTTGGAAGCATTCCCATGTTCCCAGTTTGTGCTCCTGGGAGCGTCGAGGACGGAAATTTACCCTCGGATGGTTTTTTTAAGAAGATGCAGTAAATGACTAAGAAACATAAGAATTAGAAAATCAGAATTAGGAGCAGGGGCGGGCCATTCGGCCCCTCAAGCCTGCTCCGCCATTCAATGAGATTATGGTTGATCTTCGACCTCAACTCCTCTTTCCTGCACTATTTCCCCCCCCCCCCCCCACCCAATATCCCTCGATTCCCTTAATATCCAAAAATCTATCGATCTCTGGCTTCAATATACTCAACGACTGAGCCTCCACAGCCCTCTGGGGCAGAGAATTCCAAAGATTCACCACCCTCTGAGTGAAGAAATTTCTCCTCATCTCAGTCCTAAATGGCCGGCCCCTTATTTTCAGACCATTTGAGAAGCAGCTAATTTATATTGCACAAGAACATAAGAATTAGGAGCAGGAGTCAGCCATTCGGCCCCTCGAGCCTGCTCCGCCATTCAGTAAGATCATGGCTGATCTTCGACCTTAACTCCACTTTCCTGCCCGATCCCCATATCCCTCAATTCCCCGAGAGTCCAAAAATCTATCGATCTCAGCCTTGAATATACTCAACAACTCAGCATTCACAACCCTTTCGGGTAGAGAATTCCAACGATTCACAAACCTCTGTGAAATGCTGATTAAGTACTTGTTTATTTCTTTTGCTGTGTGCAAATTGACTGCTGAAGCTCTCTACATCACAGTAACTGCCCTCCAAATTAATTACATAGAATGCACAGCGCAGAAACAGGCCATTCGGCCTCACAGTCCATGCCGGGGTTTATGCTCCACACCAGCCTCCTTCCACCCCCCTTCATCTCACCCTATTAAAATATCTTACTATTCCTCATTTGTTTATCTACATGTAAAACACATTTCAGGGACTTAATGTACTGTTAAATAACTGCAGGGTATTTTTCCTCTATGCAGTTTGGACAATTTGCATGAGGAAAGTTTAAAGGGGTCCAGTGCCGGAAAGGAAGGGCGATAGATTTGTATTGTATAACACCTTATCCTGGGTCTCAAAATAAATCCCAGAGTGCTTTACATACAATTAATTACTATGAAATGCAGTGATGGTTTGTAGGAAAATGCAGCAGCCACATTACAGGAAAGATGTGATTCCACTAGAGAGGAGATTTACGAGGATGTTGCCTGGACTGGAGAATTTTAGCTACGAGGAAAGATTGGATAGGCTGGGTTTGTTTTCTTTGGAACAGAGGAGGCTAAGGGGAGACCTAATTGAGGTGTATAAAATTATGAGGGGCCGAGATAGAGTGGATAGGAAAGACCTGTTTCCCCATAGCAGAGAGGTCAATAACCAAGGGGCATAGATTTAAAGTAATTGGTAGAAGGATTTGAGGGGATTTTTTTTACCCAGAGGGTGGTGGGGGTCTGGAACTCACTGCCTGAAAGAGTGGTAGAGGCAGAAACCGTTACCACATTTAAAAAGTACTTGGATATGCACTTGGAGTGCCGTAACCCACAGGGCTACGGACCAAGAGCTGGAAAGTGAGATTAGGCTGGATAGCTCTTGGTCGGCCAGACGTGGACACGATGGGCCGAATGGCCTCCTTCTGTGCCGTAAATATCTGAGTCTGATTTTTCACACAGCGAAATCCCTGCAAGCCACGATAAACTGACTCGCAAATGAATCTGTTGTTGTCGGTGAGAAGGGATGGAGAAGCTGAGCAGATAGGGTTGATCTATCGAGAAGATGTGTTACTGCATTTCCCTCTTCCGAAAAGTGCTTGTGTTGTAAGCAAAATCTTGCACCATGCTTTGCCACAGAACCTTCTGGAAAGGAGAAGTGTGTTCAGCAGGTGTTCTCCCTGCAGTACAAGGTACACAGAGCTAGTGCGGTGTCTTGCTGAAGCTTAATATAGACCAGTGGAGCCGTCCTGTGAGGGGAAAAACCCTCGGTGCATCTTCATTGTTAACGTAAGGCCGGCTTCACCGCACATGGTTTCTTTTCTCCCCCAACCACATCAATCATGGTCACTATTCTCTGAATGAGTTTTATGCTACCAAAGTACTCTCTTAAAACCCTTGTGTTTGGACTGAGCTATCATTGAACATTCCCATTTCAGAGAGCTGTGGAGGCTGGGTCATTGAATGCATTTAAGGCAGAGATAGACAAGATTTTTGAGCAATAAGGGAGTCGGTCAGTCATAGGCAGTCCCTCGAAACGAGGATGACTTGCTTCCACGCCAAAAAGGATGAGTTCACAGTTATTACAATGCAGGACCTAATATTCCAGGTCCCGAAATACATCCTGAAGGGTGGAAGATGCCTGTGCATTGATTTTTTTTAACGTGTGGTGGCCGTTGCACACCAGCCACCACACGGGCTTGACCGAGCTAGGTCGAATAAAGGGAGTAAAGGGTTATGGGGAGCGGGCGGAGAAGTGGAGCTGAGCCCATGATCAGATCAGCCATGGTCTTATTGAATGGCGGGGCAGGCTCGAGGGGCCAGGTGGCCTACTGCTGCTCCTATTTCTTATATTATGTTCTTATTGAAAGGTGTTTCCAAGATGAGTTTGGCTCCTTTGAGTAATGGGACAATGGGCGAGGAAAAACTACGGCCCCCTTTGGAGCTGAAAGGCATTCAGTACCTTGTATTTTATCTATTGAGAAGCCCAAGATGATGTGCCAAGACTGCATGCAGAACTCCCGCAGGGTTGGGAAGTGTGGGGAGAAGGTGGTGTGATAGACGAACCAATAGTTTGCCAAAATTCCATACCGAGCTGGCGAAGGAGACATTTGGACAGGTGATTGGTCAGTGAGGTTGTTTTTACAGCCGAGCGTCTGAAAGGAGGAGCGAGAAAGGTGGAGAGGTTTAGGGAAGGAATTCTAGAGCTTGAAGTCCAGCCAGGTGCAAGCCAGGCCTACCAATGGTGGAGCGTTTAAAATCGGGGAATGCGCCAGAGGCCAGAATTGGAGGAGCGCAGAGACCGCAGAGGGCTGTAGGGCTGGAGGAGGCGACAGAGAGAGAGGGACAAAATACCTTCAGCGGTGTGCCTGGAAGCTGGACCAACATTTGAGGTGTTTGCCCAAAGCGCAGGTCGAGGAGGAGTTGGCCTTTTACTTAATATGCGTTAACTGGGCAGAACGACTGAATGAAAACCTTGTTGTGCAGAAAGCAGAAGGAAATGTATCCTGGACTGTCTGTGGGTGTTTGTTTGGCTTGTGGTTCCCTGCAGGGGTGGAAGTTTAGGAGAGTACTTGGTGCAATATTACTTTGATACACCAGTCCTTGTGTATGCACCATTAGTCACGGTTGTACTTGCATTTGTAATGGTTGAAATATAGCGAGCGAGGGAGAGATGGACGGTAACTGCTCTGGCTTCATGCGCTCGCTTAGATTTTGCAGCTGGGTGAAATTTACACCGTATCCACTTGAACGTTAACAAACATTAAGCCTTTCAATTATAGATTGGGACCGTCCAAACTGGAGTTGCGTCGGGAGAGAGCAACATGAGCTGTCCGACACTAGGGTGAAGTACAGGTGCCACGTCTCAAATCCGGCAACCCCGGGATCGAGACCGTGCCGATTTTCGTATTTTTCCAGATTTCGGACAAGATAATCAAGAGCGTACGCATGCGACCGAGACAGACAAAGTGGCGCAGGTCGGGCCGGGTCAAGGGTCATTCGGCAAGGCTTGGACCGATCGCACGCCATTTAAAACATAGCGGTGAAGCCGATAACTAGTCCGGCCCGCCGGTTTTTGGACAATAATTCTAGTTTTTATTTTACTGAATATCAAATGGGATTTTCTCAAAAATGTCTGGTTTACGGACAATTCCGATTGTCAGACAGCCGGATTTGAGACGTTGCACATCTATTGGTGTGGGAACACCTGCGATGATCGCACGCTGAAGCATGTCACCACCTGCGATTTTTGTTTCCCCCATACTTCATTGTACTGGTACTAATGCACTAAATATGTCTCATGACAGAGATCAACTTCTGCTGCTAACAACCTCATCCATGCCTTTCTTACCTTGAGATTTGACTAGTCCAGTGCTCACCTGGCTGGCCTCCCATCTTCCACCCTACGTTAACTTGAGCTCATCCAAAACTCTGCTGCCTCTGTCCCAACTCTCACCGAGTCCCGTTCACCCAGTACCCCTATGCTCACTGACCCACATTAGCTCCCGGTTAAGTAACGCCTCGATTTAAAAATTCTCATCCTTGTTTTCAAATCCCTCAATGGCCTCGCCCCTCCCTACCTCGGTAACCTCCTCCAGCCCCACAACCCCCCGAGATATCAGCACTCCTCTAATTCTGACCTCTTGCTCATCCTCAATTTTCATCGCTCCACCACTGGCGGTTGTGCCTTAATAGGTTTGTAGAGCTGTTGTATTGTGAGTGGCTTAGCCACTCAAATGATGTTCACAAGACTCAATAAAGCCCCAGTCAGTTGGGTCTAGGTCATCCACGACGAGGCAGGTGGTTGTGAGCCTGGTGGATGAACTGGTAATGTGTAGTGTGATTGTTAAACCTTTGTTAATAACCCAACTACCGGTAGTTCTTAATAGCAATGTGTTGCTATGAATTCTTAAGCAAAGAACCCATGAAGCAAACACATTACAGGCCCTAACCTCTGCCTAAACCTTTCCGCCTCTTTCCTCCTTTAAGACGCACCTTAAAACCAGCCTCTTTGACCAAGCCTGCCCTAATGTCTCCTTATGGGGCTCGGTGCCAAATTTTAGAAACATAGAAAATAGTTGCAGGAGTAGGCCATTCGGCCCTTCGAGCCTGCACCACCATTCAGTAAGATCATGGCTGATCATTCACCTCAGTATCCCTTTCCTGCTTTCTCTCCATACCCTTTGATCCCTTTAGCTGTAAGGGCCATATCTAATTCCCTCTTGAATATATCCAATGAACTGGCATCAACAACTCTCTGCGGTAGGGAATTCCACAGGTTAACAACTCTCTGAGTGAAGAAGTTTCTCCTCATCTCAGTCCTAAATGGCTTACCCCTTATCCTTAGACTATGTCCCCTGGTTCTGGACTTCCCCAACATCGGGAACATTCTTCCTGCATCTAACTTGTCCAGTCCCGTCAGAATTTTATATGTTTCTATGAGATCTCCTCTCATCCTTCTAAATTCCAGGCCCGGTCGATCCAGTCTCTCCTCATATGTCCGTCCTGCCATCCCGGGAATCAGTCTGGTGAACCATTGCTGCACTCCCTCAATAGCAAGAACGTCCTTCCTCAGATTAGGAGACCAAAACTGAACACAATATTCCAGGTGAGGCCTCACCAAGGCCATGTACAACTGCAGTAAGACCTCCCTGCTCCTATACTCAAATCCCCTAGCTGTGAAGGCCAACATACCATTTGCCGCCTTCATCGCCTGCTGTACCTGCATGCCAACTTTCAATGACTGATGTACCATGACACCTAGGTCTCGTTGCACCTTTTCCTAATCTGCCGCCATTCAGATAATATTCTGCCTTCGTGTTTTTGCCACCAAAGTGGATAACCTCATGTTTCTCCACATTATACTGCATCTGCCATGCGTTTGCCCATTCACCTAACCTGTCCAAGTAACTCTGCAGCCTCTTAGCGTACTCCTCACAGCTCACACTGCCACCCAGCTTAGTGTCATCTGCCAACATGGAGATATTACACTCAATTCCTTCATCCAAATCAATTAATATATATTGTAAAGAGCTGGGGTCCCAGCACTGAGCCCTGCGGCATCCCACTAGTCACTGTCTGCCCTTCTGAAAAGGACCCGTTTATCCTGACTCTCTCCTTCCTGTCTGCCAACCAGTTCTCTATCCACATCAGTACATTACCCCCAATACTATGTGCTTTAATTTTGCACACCAATCTCTTGTGTGGGACCTTGTCAAAAGCCTTTTGAAAGTCCAAATACACCACATCCACTGGTTCTCCCTTGTCCACTCTACCAGTTACATCCTCAAAAAATTCTAGAAGATTTATCAAGCATGATTTCCCTTTCATAAATCCATACTGACTTGGACCGATCCTGTCACTGCTTTCCAAATGCACTGCTATTTCATCTTTAATAATTGATTCCAACATTTTCCCCACTACTGATGTCAGGCTAACCGGTCTATAATTACCCGTTTTCTCTCCCTCCTCTCTTTAAAAAGTGGTTTTACATTAGCTACCCTCCAGTCCATAGGAACTGATCCAGAGTCGATAGACTGTTGGAAAATAATCACCAATGCATCCACTATTTCGAGAGCCACTTCCTTAAGTACTGTACTGTGGGATGCAGACTATCATGCCCCAGGGATTTATCAGCCTTCAATCCCATCAGTTTCTCTAACACCATTTCCCGCCTAATAAGGATTTCCTTCAGTTCCTCCTTCTCACTGGACCCTCAGTCCCTAGTATTTCCGGAAGGTTATTTGTGTCTTCCTTCGTGAAGACAGAACCAAAGTATTTGTTCAACTGGTCCGCCACTTCTTTGTTCCCCATTATAAATTCACCTGAATCCGACTGCAAGGGACCTATGTTTGTCTTCACTAATCTTTTTCTCTTCACATAACTATAAAAGCTTTTGTTTAATTACTGCTCCTGTGATGCGGCTCGGGACATTTTACTACATTAAAGGCGCTATATAAATGCAAGTTGCTGTTGTTCAGATGGTTTTTCGGCTGCACAAAATCTATATAAAGTATCACAGATAGAGAGTCCTGGGTGTCCAAGGCCAATTAACACTCTATTGTGTGCTGATTAAAGATTTTATCGTGCTCCTGCAAGACTTTAAGAGGCACCTGGACGTGAGTTAAAAGACTAGGCTGGAGATATCTAAATTGCCTTTTGAAGTTTGCTGGAGTCTTTCATATTCCTAAATTTCCCAGACAGCTTTCTTGCTTTGAAGGTGAATTGAAACTTGACTTGCCGGCCATTTGCAAGTGAGTTGGTTCCTCAAAGAGCAACTAAATTAACTCGACTTAACTCGAAAAAAGAACTGGCCAGACGTTGGCCAGCAGTTGCTCCCCAATGGCCCTGTTCATACCTTCTTCTGGGGACAATACTCCTCAATCAACTAACATCACTTTACAAAAAACCCAGACTATCTGGTCATTATCTCATTGCTGTTTGTGGGAACTTGCTGTGCGCAAATTGGCTGCCGTGTTTCCTACATTACAAGTGACTACACTTCAAAAAAAGTACTTCATTGGCTGTAAAGTGCTTCAGGACATCTTGAGGTTGTGAAAGGCGCTATATAAATGCAAGTTCTTACTTTAAGTACTCTGTCCATGCATCCCAGGTTCAATCTCCCAGCCCGTGGTAAGTTACCTGATTCTCAGCTGGAGAAGTAGTAGACGTGTTACGAAGAGCAAAGTCTTCATCTCTCTCGGGAATGAAAATTGGGAATGTGTTGGCCAATGTGTGAAATGGAGGCAGGGTTGGGTAGCATGCAGGACCTGCATGTTTCTGCCCTCTATTACTAATACTTCAATTTGTAGTGCTGCCCAGGGTGAAAGAAAGGAAGATTTGCATTTATAAAGCGCCTTTTCCGACCATCAGATGCCTCAGAGCACTTTACAGCCAATGAAGTACTTTTTTGGAGTGTAGTCACTGTTGTAGATGTTGTACAAACCTTTCTTGTACAGACGCCTTTTCTCCTTCTAGACTTTTATTTCCAAATCTTAGTGAGGGGTAAGAACAGAATTTGGACCAACCCTTTCGAGGCTGGTTGCAGACTCGAAACTGTTCTCATTGAGTGAAGGACCGAGGTCCCGTCGGGCAGGGCAGCCCCGGGGTTGAAAAGAGCAAGAGTGAATCGGGGGTTGGTGAAAAGGTGCTGTCAACCTTGGATTCGGAGAGCTTGCAGAGTGTCGGGAGGATGTGTGAGTGAGGCGAGGAGGGGAACACTTTTCTTAAGGTCCTGAGAAAGAAGGAGTTGGCCGGTCGGTGTGTGTGCAATGGAGGCAGGTTTGGGTAGCACGCAGAAGCGCTTGCACCGTTTACACGGAGAAAGTAATCTGTTTGCTATTAAAGTCTTTTTATTATTACAATAAAAAAAGACGTTTATTTAAGTTTGACAGTAATGGAGAACAGACCGCATCATCTCGGCTCGTATGGAACACAGATTTGCACGGTGCTTGGGAGTGTGGGGGGGTTGCAATTTTTCCTATTATAAAGAAGAAAATTTCTTTCTACTTCTATTTTTACTTTCCATTTTTTAAAGGCGCCAACACTTGCTGGGTTGGATGTAGGATAATCTCCGTGTTCTCACCCATACACCCAATCTTCATTACTGAGCCTGGACAGTAAGAGCATAAGAATTAGGAGCGGGATTCGGCCATTCGGCCCCTTGAGCCTGCTCCGCCATTCGATAAGATCATGGTTGATCTTCGAACTCAACACGCTTTCCTGCCCGATCCCCATACCCCAATAAACGGCAGGCAATTGTTCAACTGTGGAAGGTATCACAGGCGAACGCTTTACTGTCCTCACCCAGCACTCGCTTTCCAACAGGGATAGCGACCAGGAGTGGATACCACACCGGTTTAGAAACATAGAAACATGGAAAATAGGTGCAGGAGCAGGCCATTCGGCCCTTCGAGCTTGCACCACCATTCAATATGATCATGGCTGATCATGCAACTTCAGTACCCCATTCCTGCTTTCTCTCTATACCCCTTGATCCCTTTAGCCGTAAGGACCACATCTAACTCCCTTTTGAATATATCTAACGAACTGGCCTCAACAACTTTCTGTGGTAGAGAATTCCACAGGTTCATAATTCTCTGAGTGAAGAAGTTTCTCCTCATCTCGCTCCTAAATGGCTTACCTCTTATTTAAGGATAAGGTTTAGGTTTGCATCCTCCCTGAGCCAAGGACGTTGCGCCCAATTACACCACCCCCGACAACTGCCCCTGTGCTTTGTACTGTCTTCACAGTGCCAGCCGTGGCCCAGTGGTTAGCACCCTCACCTCTGAGTCAGAAGGTTGTGGGTTCAAGTTCCACTCCAGGGACTTGAGCACAAAAAAAATCTAGGCTGACACTCCCAGTGCAGTGCTGAGGGAGCACCGCACTGTCGGAGGTGCCATCTTCCAGAAATGTTAAACCGAGTTCCTGTCTACTCTCACTATTTTGAAGAAGAGCAGGGGAGTTCTCCCCGGTGTCCTGGAGCCAATATTTATCCCTCAATCAACATCACTAAATACAGATTATCTGATCATTATCACATTGCTGCTTGTGGGAGCATGCTGTGCGCAAATTAGCTGCCGCGTTTCCTACATTACGACAGTGACGATGCTTCAGAAGTACTTCATTGGCTGTAAAGCGCTTTGGGACGTCCTGTGGTTAAGAAAGGTGTTAGATAAATTTAACTCTTTCTATTAGTCTTTACTTTAAGACACAACTTAGTAGTAAAGTTCTTGTTAACAATAAAATTGTACATCCAGTGGCCGTGAAAGGCGCTATATAAATCCAAGTCTTTTTTTTTTGTTTATTTTCTAAACAACTGCAAGGAAAGGATCAGGAAATCAACCTATTTGGATTTATTTTGATTTTGGTTCAACTTGAGGTGCCCAACCCATCAAGCTGGGAGCCAGATCTGAGCCATTGAAATTGATGCATCAAAGTCAACTGTAAATGGTACAGCTTGGCTCTGGCCCAAGAGTTTTTCTTTCTCCCTGTTAATCACTTTCAAGTTCTTGAAGAACAAAGCAGTCCGCCTCTTATCCCGAAATCCCAGCCTGGCTCGCGCGTAACTGGGGGAAAATAACTTGAGACTTAAACATTTGACTTAAAAGAAAGACTTGCATTTATATAGCGCCTTTCACGACCACCGGCCGTCTCAAAGCGCTTTACAGCCAATGACGCATTTTTGGAGTGTGGTCACTTTTGTAATGCGGGTCACGCGGCAGCCAATTTGTGCACACAGCAAGCTCCCACAAACGGCAATGTGATACTGACCGGATTGTGCTATGTTGATTGAGGGGAAAAGATTGGCCAGGACACCGGGGATAACTCCCCTACTCTTCTTCGAAATAGTGCCATGGGATCTTTGACGTCCACCTGAGAGAGCAGACGGGGCCTCGGTTTAACGTCTCGTCTGAAAGACGACAGCTCCGACAGTGCAGCACTCCCTCAGCACTGCACTGGGAGTGTCAGCCAAGGTTTTTTTTGTGCTCAAGTCCTTGGAGTGGGACTTGAACCCACAACCTACTGACTCCGAAGGTGTGAGAGTTAACGCTGGGGACCCAGCTTCATTCCAAAGAAAAATGGTCTCATGTAGTTTGACAGTACTGTAGTATTAATAACTGTTCTACTTTTCTATATATTTAAAAAACAACTCATTACCTATTTCCTTGAATTATTGAATGTTCTGGTTAATTATAGGTCTGAGTTCTATTGTTCTGTTTGAGCAACTAAGTGATTTATTAGTGTAATTATTTTCAATATCTTCCCGCTGTGGTCTAAATAAGTGATTCATGTGGGATGGTTATGCATGCAGTGTCCATGTGATTGTCATTAGGATTAAAGCAGCTGGATGCTTCATTAGAATTGCTAAGACTTGGGTTGCTCTTGGTTTGGACTCAATCTGAACAATTTATGTTAAGGATTTGTCCTTATTTTTGCCTAGACTGTTAGCAACCCAGGTGTCATATTTGACCCTGAAATGAGCTTTCGACCACATATCCGCAGCATAACTAAGACCACCTATTTCCACCTCCGTAACATCGCTCGTCTCCGCCCTTGACACAGCTCATCCACTGCTAAAGCCCTCATCCGTGCCTTTGTTACCTCTAGACTTGATTATTCCAATGCACTCCTGGCTGGCCTCCCACATTCTACCCTACGTAAACTAGAGGTGATCCAAAACTCGGCTGTCCCGTGTCCTAACTCGCGCCATGTCCCTCTCACCCATCACCCCTGTGCTCGCTGACCTACATTGGCTACTACTTAAGCAACGCCTTGATTTCTAAATTCTCATCCTTATTTTGAAAGCCCTCAATGGCCTCGCCCCTCTCTATCTCTGTAATCTCCTCCAGCACCACAACCCCCCCCCCCCCCCCCCCCAGAGATGTCTGCACTCCTCTAATTCTGCTCTCTTGAGCATACCTGATTATAATTGGTCAACCATCAGTGGCGATGCCTTCTGTTGCCTAGGCCCCAAGTTCTGGAACTCCCTGCCTAAACCTCGCCATCTCTCTTTCCTCCTTCAGGATGCTCCTTAAAACCTACCTCTGTGACCTTTTGGTCACCTGCGCTAATTTCTCCTTATGAGGCTTGGTGTCAAACATTTATCTCATAATACTTCTGTGAAGTGCCTTGGGTCGTTTCACTACATTAAAGGTGCTATATAAATACAAGTTGTTGTTTACTATATGTTTTGTTGAAGAGAGCGTTTTATTGGCATCCCTTGCCCGGGCTGCCGTGCTATTTTGGAATGGGAGGTCCATGTAGTTGGACTATCGCATCGTGCATTTGAGGTAATACTGCAGCAACCGTATTGGAAATAAAACATAAAGATGTGTGGGAAAGGGATTTGAGTGATCCAATCCTTTAATTAGGCATTAGTTGGGCCGCATTGAAGGAACTTCCTTCAGTTCTACGTCAGTAATACTGATATCATCCTACCGAAGAACGGTTACAGCACAGAAGGAGGCCATTTGGCCCGTCGAGCCCGTGCCGGCTCTCTGCAAGAGCACCTCAGCCAGTCCCACTCCCCTGCCCTTTCCCCGTAGCCTTGCAATTGTTTTCCTCCAGGCACTTATCCAATTCCCTTTTGAAAGCCACGATTGAGTCTGCCTCCCCCACCCTCTCAGACAGTGCATTCTAGATCCTAACCACTCGCTGCGTAAAAAAGGTTTTCCCTCATGTCGCTTTTGGTTCTCTGCCAATCACCTTAAATCTGTGCCCTCTGGTTCTCAACTCTTCCGTCCAATGGGAACAGTTTCTCTCGATCTAGACCCCTGATTTTGAACACCTCTATGAAATCTCCTCTCAACCTTCTCTGCTCTAAGGAGAACAACCCCAGCTTCTCCAGTCTATCTATGTAACTGAAGTCCCTCATCTCTGGGACCATTCTGGTAAATCTTTTCTGCACCCTCTCTAAGGCCTTCACATCCTTCCGAAAGTGCGGTGCCCAGAATTGGACACAATACTCTAGTTTAGGCCAAACCCGTGTTTTATAAATGTGCTTCATAACTTCCTTGCTTTTGTATTCGATGCCTTGATATATGAAGCCCAGGATCCTGTAAGCTTTTATTTTATCCACATTTTCAACCTGCCCTGCCACCTTCAACGATTTGTGCACATATACCCCCAGGTGTCTCTGTTCCTGCACCCACTTTAGAATCCTGTTCTCCTTTCGGCATGAACTTGATGCTCTCGCCCCTCATTTCATCTCCTTCCCCACCTTCTTGCTCAGACTGAACCTGCATTAAGCAGGAAGTATAGACGTGAGCAGAAAGTTGCAAAGTGATGTTGATAGATTGAGTGAGCAGACCAAAGTGTGGCACGTGTAGTTCAAATGTGGGGAAGTATGAGGTCATCCACTTTGGACCTAAACTGGATGGATCAGAGTATTTTCTAAATGGTAGCAAGCTCGGAATTGTGGAGGAGCCGAGAGATTTCGGGGTTCCAGTAAAGAAGTCACTCAAAGCTCGTGGACAGGTGCAGAAAATAATACCAGTCTCATGGAATGTTATCCTTTATCGCAAGGGGCTGGAGTACAAAGGGATGGAAGCTATACTACAGTTGTATAAAGGTCTTGTTATACCGAATCGGGGGTAACTGCGTTCAGTTCTGGGCCCCGCACCTTAGGAAGGTTATACAGCTGCAGCGTCAAGAATCCGGAACCCTCCGGGCTGAGGCCGTTCCGGAATCCGGGCTTTTCCGGACTTTCAATCGTCTTTCTGACATCACAAATCCGGAAACACCTGAGCCCAGGTTTGGGTATTTCCGGATTCGGAACGTCAGAAAGCGGGGGTGGCGGGCGGGGTGGCCCCCTGCCGAGGAGCTGTTCGGGCCGTCGGCCCCGTCGATGGGGTTGTCGGGCGGGAGAACCCCGCCAAGGAGGTCGACGGGCGGGCCGGCGAGGAGGCCCCGAGGTAAGGGCAGCAGCGGGGCACCGAGGTCGGCAGGGTCAGCGGAACCGGATTCCCGAACATTTTACGGATTCCGGACGACCCTGCCACCGATCGGTTCGGATTCTGGAACATTCCGTATTCCGGAACTCCGGATTTTCGACGCTGCGTCTGTATTGGCCTGGGAGGGGAAGCAGCACAGATTCACCAGAATAATACCGGGGCTAAATTATGAGGACAGGTTGCTTTGACTAGGCTTGTATTCCCTCGAGTATAGAGGATTGATTGAGGTGTCTCAAATGATTAAAGGATGTGATAGGGTGGATAGAGAGAAACTCTCTCCTCTGGTGGGGGGAGACCAGAACAAGGGGGCAGAACCTTAAAATTAGAGCCAGGCCGTTCAGGGGTGATTTCAGGAAGCACTTCTTCACACAAAGGGCAGTGGGAATCTGAAACACTCTCCCTCAAGTAATTGAATGGTGGAACAGGCTCAAGGGTTGAATGGTCTACTCCTGTTGCTAATGTCTACCCCCGTACCTCACCTTCAAAACCAGTAAAACCTTCATCATAGTCGCTCATTAAGTGAAATATATAAGTCATCATCATCATAGGCAGTCCCTCAGAATTGAGGAAGACTTGCTTCCACGCTTGGTATGAGTTCTTAGGTGACTGTACAGTCCAATATGGGAACCACATTCTTTGTCACAGGTGGGACAGATAGTCGGTGAGGGAAGGGGTGGGTGGGACTGGTTTGCCGCACGCTCTTTCCGCTGCCTGCGCTTGCTTTCTGCATGCTCTCGGCGATGAGACTCGAGGTGCTCAGCACCCTCCCGGGATGCACTTCCTCCACTTAGGGCAGTCTTTGGCCAGGGACTCCCAGGTGTCAGTGGGGATGTCGCACTTTATCAGGGAGGCTTTGAGGGTGTCCTTGTAACGTTTCCTCTGCCCGCCTTTGGCTCGTTTGCCGTGGACGAGTTCCGAGTAGAGCGCTTGCTATATAAGTACTATAGTTCAAGAAGGCGGCTCACCACCACCTTCTCAAGGGGCGATTAGGAATGGGCAATAAATGCCTTGCCAGCGACGCCCCCATCCCGTGAACAAAATTTTAAAAGGCCTTGCATTGTAAACACTTTTCTCACTGGCATTTCAATTAAGTGAGAATAGGAATTTCTTTCCTTCCTGTGTCTGCGTAAAGTATGAAAAACAAGCAGCTGTATAATTCTGAATTCTGCTCCGTCAAATTCGGGCAGTGACTGGAGGGAATATTTTGAACTGATTTGCAATAGATGGAGCTGTTTGAAGAGATGAGATGAGAATTAAATAAATATGTATCCGCTTAAAGGTGAATTTTTTTACAGGTCTTAGTGACGGCAAACATTTATGAAACGTTCACTGCTCAGTAGAATATTAGAAACATAGAAAATAGGTGCAGGAGTAGGCCATTCGGCCCTTCGAGCCTGCACCGCCATTCAATATGATCATGGCTGATCACGCAACCTCAGTACCCCACCCTTCTCTCTATACCCCCTGATCCCTTTAGTCGTAAGGGCTACATCTAACTCCCTTTTGAATATGTCCAACGAACTGGATTCCACAACTTTCAGTGGCAGAGACTCCCATAGGTTCACAATTCTCTGGGGACAAGGTCGCTGTTTTTTGCCGTTCACAGAAAAACAAATGGAATTGTGATTGAGATTCTCAAAAACATTGGTGTAAATTGAACTTCTTCAGCCACTGTACACCAGTCATCCTGCTTATGAAGTGTAGTGAGATTTACAAACGAGGTTAACTAGACACTTCACTAGATTTATGGCCCAACACCTGTGATTGGAAAATGCAACTGTATCTGGAGACAAGCAGAGGCTTAATTTAGATTGAAAAATATGCAATGCATCCAATTTGGAGCCAGTCACTCCTGTGCTAATGGTACCGGTGACCAGGAACGAGTAGGGCTGTGCAGTTTACATGGATTGCAATTTAATATGAAGCCTCTGAAGCTCCGTGATGGCGAGAGAGACCCCGATGTATTTTATAAGAATTAGGAGCAGGAGTAAGCTATTCGGCCCATCGAGGCAATTCCGCCATTAAATAAGATCATGGCTGATCTACCTCAACTCCACTTTCCTGCACTGTCCCCATAACCCTTGATTCCCTTAATATCCAAAAATCTATCGATCTCCGCCTTGAATTTACTCAACGACTGAGCATTCACAGCCCTCTGGGGTATGGCATTCCAAAGATTCACCACCCTCTGAGTGAAGAAATTCCTCATCATCTCAGATTTAAATGGTTGACCCCTTATCCTGAGACGGTGACCCCTGGTTCTAGACTCTCCAGCCGGGGGAAACAACCTCCCTGCATCTACCCTGTCAATCCCCCTCAGAATCTTATATGTTTCAAAGAGACCACCTCTCATTCTTCTAAACTCCAGAGAGTATAGGCCCATAGATGGTATAAGAAAATATGGAACAAGAAAAAGATAAAGTGCTATTATGGATTCTATCATAGATTCTGCCCAGTCCTTTTACATCACAATATAAGAAATAAGAGCAGGAGCAGGCCATTCGGCCCCTCGAGCCTGCTCTGCCATTCAATAAGATCATGGCTGATCTGATCTTGGCTTCAACTCCACTTCCTTGCCGGTTCCCCATGACCCTTTACTCCCTTATCGTTCAAAAAATCTGTCTATCTCCACCTTAAATATATTCAATTACCCAGCCTCCACAGCTCTCTGAGGTAGAGAATTCCAAAGTTCACGACCCTCTGAGAGAAGAAATTCTTCCTCATTTCCGTTTTAACTGGGCGACCATTTATTCTGAAAATATGCCCTCTAGTTCTAGATTCCCCCACGAGGGGAAACATCCTCTCTGCATCTACCTTGTCAAGCTCCCTCAGAATGTTATACATTTCAATAAGATCACTTCTCAATCTTCTAAACTCCAATGTGTATAGGCCCAACCTTTCTTCATATGGCAACCCCTTCATCTCAGGAATCAACCTCGTGAACCTTCTCTGAACTGCCTCCAATGCAAGTATATCCCTCCTGAAATAAGGAAACCAAAACTGTACGCAGTACTCCAGGTGTGGCCTCACCAACACCCTGTACAGTTGGAGCAGGACTTCCCTGCTTTTATACTCCACCCCCCTGATTAATTTGCTGAGGAAAGTTTCTACAAAGTAGGTTCCCTCCTTCAAAGGTACATTGAGCAAAACTCAAAACGACATATACAACGGTAATAAATCTGTGTTGATTAACTTGTTTAAAAAGCTGGATGAACATCTGGTTGAGAACACGATTGAAGGCTATAAAGATAATATAGACATTGGTGATTAAATACTGTGGAAGACGATGGTTCCTGAGCTGTGCGAGTGGCAGCTGTTGAATGCGAGTGGTCAGGGTTGAATAATGCAAATGTTGGCTTAACGATCAGGTTAATGGGCTGGATTCTGTTTGGTGGTCGGGGAGAAACTTCGGAACAGGAGGAGGCCTTTCAGCCCCTCGAGCCTGTTCCGCCATTCAATGGGATCATGGCTGATCTGCGACCTAACCTTGCCAGTGGCTCAGTGGGCAGCACTCTCTCTCCTCTGAGTCAGAAGGTTGTTCCTTCTGTTGCCTGAGCCCCAAGCTCTGGAACTCCCTCCCTGAACCTCTCCACCTCTCTATCTTTCTTTCCTCCTTTAAGACGTACTTTAAAACCTACCTCTTTGACCAAGCTTTTGGTCATCTGCTGTAATTTCTTCTTATGTGGCTCAGTGTCAAATTTTTGTCTTATAATGCTCCTGCGAAGCGCCTTGAGACGTTTTACTACGTTAAAGGCGCTATACAAATACAAGTTGTTGTTGTTGTGTTCAGATCCCTTCATGGCCTGCCCCCCGTACCCCGTATCTCTGCAAAACACTGCGGATGCTGGAAATCTGAAATGAAAGCAGGAAATGCTGGAAATACTCAGCGGGTCAGGCAGCGTCTGTGGAGAGGGAAACAGAGTTAACATTTCGGGTTGATGACCTTTCGTCATGAATGCCTAAAACTGGAGAAAGCCAGTGACTGAGAAGCAACAGTACAACACCCTCAGAAAGCAAGCGGCATGAATAGGCCATTCAACCCATTAAGCTCTCCTGCAAATTATGTACAGTCCAGTCCACCCTATGCTAGACTTCCACACAGCCCGTGATAACCAGATTTCTCCCTGCCACACCAAGCAGAGCGGCACATTTGAGCAGGCACATGCCCAGTTGCTTTGGGACAGTTGGTGGACTGAGTATCCAGCGGGGAAAGGATTTCATCCCAAAGCATTTGCAGCGCATGTGATGACCATCTCCAAGCATGACATGGCCTAGAGTGCTGCGTACAGCTTTGGTTTCCTTATTTAAGGAGGGTTAGGAACATAGAAAATAGGTGCAGGAGCAGGCCATTCAGCCCTTCGAGCCTGCACCACCATTCAATATGATCATGGCTGATCATGCAACTTCTGTACCCCGCCCCTGCCTTCTCCCCATAACCCCTGATCCCTTTTGCCGTAAGGGCCACATCCAACTCCCGTTTGAATATATCCAACGAACTGGACTCAACAACTTTCTGTGGTAGAGAATTCTATAGGTTCACAATTCTCTGGCTGAAAAAGTTTCTCCTCATCTCGGTCCTAAATGGCTTACCCCTTATCTTTAGACTGTGACCCCTGGTTCTGGACTTTCCCAACATCGGAAACATTCTTCCTGCATCTAACCTGTCCAATCCCCTCAGAATTTTATATGTTTCTATGAGATCCCCTCTCATTCTTCTAAATTCCAGTGGATATAAGCCCAGTCGATCCAGTCTTTCTTCATATGTCAGTCCTGCCATCCCGGTAATCAGTCTGGTGAACCATCGCTGCACTCCCTCAATAGCAAGAATGTCCTTCCTCAGATTAGGAGACCAAAACTGCACACAATACTCAAGGTGTGGTCTCACCAAGGCCCTGTACAACTGCAGCAAGGCCTCCCTGCTCTTATAATCAAATCCTCTCGCTATGAAGGCCAACATGCCATTTGCTTTCTTTACTGCCTGCTGTACCTGTATGCCTACTTTTAATGACTGATGTGCCATGACACCCAGGTCTCGTTGCACCTCCCCTTTTCCTAATCTGTCACCATTCAGATAATCTGCCTTCCTGTTTTTGCCATCAAAGTGGATAACCTCACACTTTATCCACATTATACTGCATCCTCCTCACAGGCCTCTTAGCATCCTCCTCACAACTGACACTGCCACCCAATGTCATCTGCAAACTTGGAGATATTACATTCAATTCCTTCGTCTAAATCATTAATATATATTGTAAATAGCTGGGGTCCCAGCACTGAACCATGTGGTACCCCACTAGTCACTGCCTGCCATTCTGAAAAGGACCCGATATACTTGCATTGGAGGCAGTTCAGTGAAGGTTCACAAGTTAATTCCTGGGATGAAGGGGTCGTCTTATGAGGAAAGGTTGAGCAGGTTGGGTCAGTACTCATTGGAGTTTAGAAGAATGAGAGGTGATCTTATTGAAACGTATAAGATTCTGAGGGGGCTTGACAGGGTGAGAGTATGGTTCCCCTCGTGGAGGAATCTAGAACTAGGGGGCATAGTTTCAGAATAAGGGGTTGCCCATTTAAGACGGAGATGAGGAAGAATTTCTTCTCTCAGAGGGTCGTGAATCTTTGGAATTCTCTACCCCAGAGAGCTGTGGCGGCTGGGTCATTGAATAAATTCAAGGCTGTGATAGACATATTCTTGAACTACAGGGGAGTCGAGGGTTATGGGGAACAGCCAGGGAAGTGGAGCTGAGTCCATGATCAGATCAGCCATGATATTGAATGGCGGAGCAGGCTCGAGGGGCCGTATGGCCAACTCCTGCTCAAATTTCTTGGTCTTGTGTTAGTTTTCCTCGGATAGAACAGCACAAACTGCTTCCTCAAAGGATCGGCAAGACGGTGAGTCTTCCGACAGGGCAAACATCCTGGACCCATGTGATCTGAAAATACAGTTCAAAGTTTTCAGAGGAAGATTTCCTCTGCTCAATATTTGTAGTAAACTTGTAACATTGGCGATTTCTCCAAAACTGGTGGACTGAGCAAATCTTTTGCCTTGTTCCTCGTTTTGTGTGTGTGTGTCTGTGCATCAAGGTGCATTTTTCCCCCAAGCAAAACATCAACCAAATGCCAATTTAAAACCCATGTTCAGCTTGTCTCAGTGGGTAGAGGTGTGATGGAGCTGGATGGCAATGGAAGGCGATAAATGGGCACCGACCAACAGCTTGCAATTAGACTGTCTTTAGCATCGCAAAATGTTGCAAAGTACATCACGGAAATGAAACTAGACGTCAAGCGAGTGGTGGGGGGGTTTTGGAGGAGCAACCTGGAGAGGTGACTGAAGGCATGATCAAAGGAGGAGGTTTGAAGGTGGCTTTTAAAGGAAGGGAAAGTGGTAATGAGGAGAAGGGGTTGAGATCGAGTGACCAGAAGGCGGAGTAAACGCTGAAGAATGTTTGAACCGTTGTGTGCACTGGAGCAAAGCAGCATCTGTAGTCAGAACATTGTGCCACCAAGAAAATGGCTGTACTGCGTGGTGCTATCGCTGGTGTATAGATTCGATGTCACAGGCAGATTGATTACAGAAGTGGATTGCGGTGTGCTTTTAGTGGTGAGATGAATATAATAGGTGGCCACACTCTAACCAGCAAACACTCAGCGGATTAAGTAAAATCCTTTGTGGATAGGAATCACACGAGATACAAGATGTGGTTGCCTGTGGTGTTCATCTTGAAACCTCGTCTCTCTCTGCCAGCATTTCAAAATTATTAATTTGGGGTTTTGTGTGCGGGAAGTGTATTCGCCTCCAGCTCCTGACGCTCCGCGTTGCGGAATTGGAGCTGAGGGTAGATTCACTCTGGAGCACCCACGATGCTGAGAATGACGTGAGTAGCACGTATAGCGAGTTGGTCTTGCCGCAGGTGAAGGGTCCACAGCCAGCTAGGGAATGGAAGACCAGCAGGAAGAGCAGTGCAGGGGTCCCCTGCGGTCATCCCCCTGCAAAACAGACACACCGCTTTGAGTACTGTTGAGGGGGATGACTCATCAGAGGAGGGCAGCAGCAGCCAAGTTCATGGCACCGTGGCTGACTCTGCTGCACAGGAGGGCAGGAAAAAGAGTGGGAGAGCGATAGTGATAGGGGATTCAATTGTAAGGGGAATAGATAGGCGTTTCTGCAGCCGCAACCGAGACTCCAGGATGGTATGTTGCCTCCCTGGTGCAAGGGTCAAGAATGTCTCGGAGCGGGTGCAGGACATTCTGAAAAGGGAGGGTGAACAGCCAGTTGTCGTGGTACCAACGATATAGGTAAAAAAAAGGGATGAGGTCCTACGAGATGAATTTAAGGAGCTAGGAGCTAAATTAAAACGTAGGACCTCAAAAGTAGTAATCTCGGGATTGCTACCAGTGCCACGTGCTAGTCAGAGTAGGAATCGCAGGATAGCTCAGATGAATACGTGGCTTGAGCAGTGGTGCAGCAGGGAGGGATTCACATTCCTGGGATATTGGAACCGGTTCTGGGGAGGTGGGACCAGTACAAACCGGACGGTCTGCACCTGGGCAGGACCGGAACCAATGTCCGAGGGGGAGTGTTTGCTAGTGTTGTTGGGGAGGAGTAAAACTAATATGGCAGGGGGATGGGAACCAGTGCAGGGAGATAGAGGGAGACAAAATGGAGACAGAAGTAAAAGACAGAAAGGAGATGAGTAAAAGTGGAGGGCAGAGAAACCCAAGGCAAAAAACAAAAAGGGCCATTGTACAGCAAAATTTTAAAGGGTCAAAGTGTAATAAAAAGGCAAGCATGAAAGCTCGGTGCCTCAATGCGAGGAGTATTCGGAATCCAGGAGAGGGCTCTGAGCTAGTTAGAGTGGGGAAGAGCTCAGATGAACAGGACCCCAAGAAAGAATGCAAAAGGCAGGAGGCAACAGAGCAGAGTAGCACTGGGGAAAGTGTAAACCACAAGGTGATAGGAAGGGACAATATGTATGAATATAAAGGGGCCGCAGGAGGGGTCAAAACTAAAAATCATGATTTAAAAACTAGTATTAAAACCTAACCGCACGCAGCATTCGAAATAAAGTAAATGAGTTGACGGCACAAATCATTACAAATGGGTATGATTTGGTGGCCATTACAGAAACGTGGTTGCAGGGTAGCCAAGACTGGGAATTAAACATACAGGGGTATCTGACAATTCGGAAAGATAGACAAGAAGGGAAAGGAGGTGGAGTAGCTCTGTTAATAAAGGATGATATCAGGGCAGTTGTGAGAGACGATATTGGCTCTAATGAACAAAATATTGAATCATTGTGGGTGGAGATTAGAGATAGTAAGGGGAAAAAGTCACTGGTGGGCGTAGTTTATAGGCCCCCAAATAATAACTTCACGGTGGGGCGGACAATAATCAAGGGAATAATGGAGGCATGTGAAAAAGGAACAGCAGTAATCATGGGGGATTTTAATCTACATATCGATTGGTCAAATCAAATCGCACGGGGTAGCCTTGAGGAGGAATTCATAGAATGCATACGGGATTGTTTCTTAGAACACTATGTTGCAGAACCTACAAGGGAGCAAGCTATCTTAGATCTGGTTCTGTGTAATGAGACAGGAATAATAAACGATCTCCTTGTAAAAGATCCTCTCGGAATGAGTGATCACAGTATGGTTGAATTTGTAATACAGATTGAGGGTGAGGAAGTTGTGTCTCAAACGAGTGTACTATGCTTAAACAAAGGGGACTAAGTGGGATGAGGGCAGAGTTGGCTAAAGTAGACTGGAAACACAGACTAAATGGTGGCACAATTGAGGAACAGTAGAGGACTTTTAAGGAGCTCTTTCATGGTGCTCAACAAAAATATATTCCAGTGAAAAAGAAGGGCAGTAAGAGAAGGGATAACCAGCCGTGGATAACCAAGGAAATAAAGGAGAGTATCAAACTAAAAATCATTGCATATAAGGTGGCCAAGGTTAGTGGGAAACTAGAAGACTTGGAAAATTTTAAATGACAGCAAAGAATGACTAAGAAAACAATAAAGAAAGGAAAGATAGATTACAAAAGTAAACTTGCGCAAAACATAAAAACAGATAGTAAAAGCTTTTACCGATTATATAAAATGGAAAAGAGTGACTAAAGTAAATGTTGGTCCCTTAGAAGATGAGAAGGGGGATTTAATAATGGGAAATGTGGAAATGGCTGAGACCGTAAACAATTATTTTGCTTCGGTCTTCACAGTGGAAGACACAAAAACCATGCCAAAAATTGCTGGTCACGGGAATGTGGGAAGGGAGGACCTTGAGATAATCACTATCACTATTGGGGTAGTGCTGGACAGGCGAATGGGACTCAAGGTAGGCAAGTCCCCTGGTCCTGATGAAGTGCATCCCAGGGTATTAAAAGAGATGGCAGAAGTTATAGCAGATGCATTCATTATAATCTACCAAAATTCTCTGGACTCTGGGGAGGTACCAGCGGATTGGAAAGCAGCTAATGTAACGTCTCTGTTTTAAAAAAGGGGGTAGACAAAAGGCATGTAACTATAGGCCGGTTAGTTTAACATCTGTAGTGGGGAAAATGCTTGAAGCTATCATTAAGGAAGAAATAGCGGGACATCTAGATAGGAATAGTGCAATCAAGCAGACGCAACATAGATTCATGAAGGGGAAATCATGTTTAACTAATTTACTGGAATTCTTTGAGGATATAACGAGCATGGTGGATAGAGGTGTACCGATGGATGTGGTGTATTTAGATTTCCAAAAGGCATTCGATAAGGTGCCACACAAAAGGTTACTGCAGAAGATAAAGGTACGCGGAGTCAGAGGAAATGTATTAGCATGGATCGAGAATTGGCTGGCTAACAGAAAGCAGAGAGTCGGGATAAATGGGTCCTTTTCGGGTTGGAAATCGGTGGTTAGTGGTGTGCCACAGGGATCGGTGCTGGGACCACAACTGTTTACAATATACATAGATGACCTGGAAGAGGGGACAGAGTGTAGTGTAACAAAATTTGCAGATGACACTAAGATTAGTGGGAAAGCGGGTTGTGTAGAGGACACAGAGAGGCTGCAAAGAGATTTAGATAGGTTAAGCGAATGGGCTGAGATTTGGCAGATGGAATACAATGTTGGAAAATGTGAGGTCATCCACCTTGGGGAAAAAAAGCAGTAAAAGGGAATATTATTTGAATGGGAAGAAATTACAACATGCTGCGGTGCAGAGGGACCTGGGGGTCCTTGTGCATAAATCCCAAAAAGTTAGTTTGCAGGTGCAGCAGGTAATCAGGAAGGCAAATGGAATGTTGGCCTTCATTGCGAGAGGGATGGAGTACAAAAGCAGGGAGGTCCTGCTGCAACTGTACAGGGTATTGGTGAGGCCGCACCTGGAGTACTGCGTGCAGTTTTGGTCACCTTACTTAAGGAAGGATATACTAGCTTTGGAGGGGGTACAGAGACAATTCACTCGGCTGATTCCAGAAATGAGGGGGTTACCTTATGATGATAGATTGAGTAGACTGGGTCTTTACTCGTTGGAGTTCAGAAGGATGAGGAGTGATCTTATAGAAACATTTAAAATAATGAAAGGGATAGACAAGATAGAGGCAGAGAGGTTGTTTCCACTGGTCGGGGAGACTAGAACTAGGGGGCACAGCCTCAAAATACGGGGGAGCCAATTTAAAACCCGAGTTGAGAAGGAATTTCTTCTCCCAGAGGGTTGTGAATCTGTGGAATTCTCTGCCCAAGGAAGCAGTTGAGGCTAGCTCATTGAATGTATTCAAATCACAGATAGATAGATTTTTAACCAATAAGGGAATTAAGGGTTTTGGGGAGCGGGCGGGTAAGTGGAGCTAAGTCCACGGCCAGATTAGCCATGATCATGTTGAATGGCGGAGCAGGCTCGAGGGGCTAGATGGCCTACTCCTGTTCCTAATTCTTATGTTCTTATGTTCTTATTTTATGTTATGAGCGATGTTGATTAATTGCAATAAAATGATTTGATTCCAACTTTTAAGAATAGTCTAAAAAATAGGACGGAGGGTATGGGGATGAGTGCAGAGCAAGGCTGTACTGTGGCACAGTTGGTACATTTGCTGACTAATCGGGCAGTGCCCTGCCAACATTCGCTGTCATAGAATCTTACAGCACAGGAGGAGACTATTCGGCCCATCGTGCACATGTCGGCTCTTTGAAAGAGCGATCCAATCAGTCCCACTGCCTCCGCTCTTTCCCCACAGCCCTGCCAATTTTCCCTCTTCAAATATTTATCCAATTCCCATTTGAAAGTTACTATTGAATCTGCTCCTACCGCCCTTTCAGGCAGCGTGTTCCCGATCACAACAACTCGCTGAGTAAGTGTTTTTTTTCCCTTCGTGTCCCCTCTGGTTATTTGCCAATGACCTTAAATCTGTGAGCTCTGGTTACTGAGCCTGCTGCCACTGGAAACAATATGTCCTTATTTACTCGATCAAAACTCTTCATGATTTTAAACGTCTCTATCAAATCTTCCCATAAACTTTAAACTGTCAAGATTCAATGAAGAGTGTTCACTTAGAACAACAACTTGCATTTGTAGAGCGCCTTTAATGTAGTCAACTGTCCCATGGTGCTTCACAGGAGCGTTATCAAACAAAGTTTGACATCGAGCCACATAAGGAGAGATTAGGACAGGTGGTCAAAGAGGTAGGTTTTAAGGAGTGTCTTGAAGGAGGAGAGAGAGATAGGGCCCAAGTTTCGAGCTGGGCCTAGAATGGCGCAGTCCCGACCTGGACGCCCGTTTTTCGCGCCACAAAGTGCGCCTAAATAAAACTTCCAGAATCTCCAGCTCCCTGCAGGTCGTTTGCAGCTCGGCGCAGCGCAACACGAGCAGTAGGAGGCGGAGCCAGGACCCTGCGCTGAAAACAGTGCCGGGACCTCTGCACATGCGCGCTGCAGTGGGCGCGCATGTGCAGTAGCTCCAGGCGCCCAAAACTGTGTGGGAGGGGCCGAAGCGCGCAGCCCCTAGCCCTGGCCGAATGGCCTCACTGGGGCTGCATGCATAAGGTTCCTCCCACGGCCAGCTCCTGCTTCCTCCCGACCCGACTCGACTCCCGCTTCCCGCACCCCGCCTCCGGACCGGACCCGACACCGACCCGATTCCTGCTTCCCCGGACCCGACCCGACCCAACCTCCCGGACTCGACCCGAACCGACTCCCGCTCTCTCCCCACCCCCCCGCCTCCCGCCTCCGGACTGGACCCATCACTGACAGCGACACCGACCCGACCTCCCCTTCCCCCTTCTCCTCCTCTCCCCCTTCCCCCTTCTCCTCCTCACCCCTTCCCCCCTTTCCCCTTCTCCTCACCCCCTCCCCCTTCCCTCTTCTCCTCCTCCCCCCCTTCCCCCTTCTCCTCCCCCCTCCCCCTTCTCCTCCTCCCCCTCTCCCCCTTCTCCTCCCCCCCTTCTCCTCCTCCTCCCCCCTCCCCCTTCTCCTCCTCCTCCCCCCTCCCCCTTCTCCCCCTCCCCCCCTCCTCCCCTCCTCCCCCCTCCCCTTCTCCTCCTCCCCCCTCCCCCTTCTCCTCCTCCCCCCTCCCCCTTCTCCTCCTCCCCCCTCCCCCTTCTCCTCCTCCCCCCTCCCCCTTCTCCTCCTCCCCCCCTCCCCCTTCTCCCATTCTCCCCCCTCCCCCTTCTCCCATTCTCCCCCCTCGCTGTCAGAAACACAGACACTGACAGACAGAGAGATAGAGACACTGACAGACACACACTGGGGGGGGGGGGAGGGGGCATCCCAGCACGCTGTTGGAAGGCTCCCGGTGCTGCAGTCAGTAAGTAGAAAATGTTTTATTTATTGATTTAAAAAAAAATTATTTCTTATTAATTTTTTTTGTTTGATTTATTGGTTGGTTTATTGATGTTTTTATAATTTATTATTGATGGCTCTTTATTTATAAAACTGAAGTGTTTAATGTTTGTAAACTTCCCTTTAAACCCACCCCCCCCCCCATTCCCTACGCCTGATTTGTAACCTATGCCTGATTTTCTAAAGTGTAGACAAGGTTTTTTCGAGCGTACAAAATTCTTCACTTACTCCATTCTAAGTTAGTTTGGAGTAAGTTTTCACTGCCGAAACTTTGAAAACAGGTGTAAGTGGCCGGACACGCCCCCTTTTGAAAAAAAAATTCTGTTCCAAAGTGAAACTGTTCTAACTGACTAGAACTGGAGCAAACTAAATGGCAAGAATTCCGATTCCTAAGATACTCCGTTCTACACCAGTTGCTCCTAAAAATCAGGAGCAAATCATGGCGAAACTTGGGGCCATAGAGAGGAGAAGAGGTTTAGGGAGGGAGCTCCAGAGCTTGGGGCCTAGGCAACAGAAAGCACGGCCACCAATGATGGAGCGATTATAATCAGGGATGCACAAACTGCTTCCTCAAGATGGTGAATATTCCGACAATGCAAACATCCTGGACCCATGTGTTCTGAAAATACGGTTCAAAAGTTTTCAGAGGATTTCCTCTGCTCAATATTTGTAGTGAACTTGTAAACGCGTTTATAAAGAAAACATTGGCAATTTCTCCAAAACTGGTGGACTGAGCAAATCTTATGCCTTGTTCCTCATTAGAGGAGCGCAGACATTTCGGGGGGAGGGGGGGGGCGGGGCGGGGGTTGTGGGGCTGGAGGAGATTGCAGAGATAGGGAGGGGCGAGCCCATGGAGGGATTTGAAAACAGGGATGAGAATTTTGAAATACGAGGTGTTGCTTAACCGGGAGCCAATGTCAGTCAGCGAGCACAGGGTTGATGTCAGCACTATTAAAGCCTTGGTTGGAGGCACGTTTGGAACTGGGCAAATGGAATTTCTTCTCTCAGAGGATCGTAAATCTTTGGAATTCTCTGCCCCGGAGAGCTGTGGAGGCTGGGTCATTGAATATATTTAAGGTGGAGGTCGACAGATTTTTGAACGCTAAGGAACTAAAGGGTTATGGGGAACAGGCGGGGAATTGGAGCTGAGCCCAAGATCAGATGATCTTATTGAATGGTGGAGCAGACTCGAGGGGCCAAATTGGCCTACTCCTGCTCCTATTTCTTATGTTCCAATGAGTTCTTGGCCCTTCCCTCGCCTTCCTCCCCTGGCAAGCTAGAGTGCCTCTTGGTTTTGTAGCATCCACCCAGCTGTCCAGTTTGGATCTGCGGAGACAGAAACCTGAATGACGGACGGGCCTGGGATTTGACCTCTTGATGCGGAATGGAACGCGAGCACTTTGACTATTTGGGGACCTCCCCACGGCCCTCTCTCCCTGTCCTTCAAACCATCCCGCAGACCCAGGCCCAACAACATTTAAATATAGAGGGGCAGGGGCGGAATGCCGATGAGCGAAGCAGTCTTCAGTTGTGGCCCTGACCGTTGATTGCTGTCTGTCAATGTAGAAATAGTTGGAAATATTCCGCCCTGTAATTCAATGAAGCTTCAGTGAAACTTGCAGCAAAATCTAGATTTATTTTTTTTCTCTTTAATTTCCTCCACTCCTGAAATTGATATTAGGGTCCAGTTGACCTTCGATGCCTCAGCCAATCTGCCGTTATTTAAAAAAAAATGCATTCATGGGCTGTGGACGTCGCTGGCAAGGCCGGCATTTATTGCCCATCCCTAATCGCCCTCGAGAAGCTGGTGGTGAGCCGCCATCTTGAATACAACTGAGTGTCTCGCTGGACCATTTCAGAGAGCAGTTACGAGTCAGCCACATTGCTGTGGGTCTGGAGTCACATATAGGCCAGACTGGATAAGGATGGCAGATTTCCTTCCCTAAAGGACATTAATGAACGAGATAGGGTTTTACGACAATCCGGTAGTTCCATGCTCACCATTACTGACACCAGCTTTTTAATTCCAGATTTATTTAATTAACTGAATTTAAATTCCCCAGCATATATGAGTCTGGACAGTGATTGTCTGCAGGCTATTCTCCTGTGTGGGCCATCACAGCTGAGACCCAATAGTTGAACCGAAGCTCGGTAATATGTTTCAGATTGACACAAACTCCAGAATCGGAGGAATCGGGCTCGAGCTTAGCAATGTAGGAACAGGAGGAGGCCATTCAGCTTGTTCTGCGATTCAACCAGATCATGGCTGATCTGCAACTTAACTCCATCTACCTGCCTTCATTCCTGAACCCTTCATACCCTCGCCTAACATAAATCTTTTATCAATCTCAATTTTGCGATTTTCAACTGACCCCCAAGCTTTCCGGGGGCAGGGCGCTTCAGATTTCCACCACCCTTTGTGTGAAGAGGTAGGAAAAGCTTTGAAAACACATTTCGGTTCAGTTACTTGACACGGAGCACGGTGAATGGACAGTTTGGGAGACTGTGGAGAAGGCTAGTGCGGGAACACTTTTTAGTTTTGTTGTAGTCTAACCCTGACAAGTATTGTGTTGAAATTGGCCAAATAATCGTAACTTTTTCCTAACCCTTGTCACAGGGTTCTGCAGCCTTCCTGTAGAAAATTGAATGGCTTGCAATTGCTGCTTCCCTCTTGATGTAATCACAAGATAATTACAGACGAGTAATTACACAGGATATACGGCACAGAAACAGGCCAATCGGCCCAACCAGTCCATGCCGGCGTTTATGCTCCACTCGAGCCTCCTCCCGTCTTTCCTCATCTAACACCATCAGCATAACCCTCTAGTCCCCTCTCCCTCATATGCTTACCTGGCCTCACCTTAAATGCATCAATACTATTCGCCTCAACCACTCCCTGTGGCAGCGAGTTCTACATTCTCACCACTCTCTGGGTAAAGAATTTTCTCTTGAATTCCCTATTGGATTTCTTGGTGACTATCTTATATTGATGGTCTGTAGTTATGCTCTTCTCCACAAGTGGAAACATTCTCTCTGTATCCACTCGATCAATATCTTTCATCATTTTAAAGATCTCTATTAGGTCACCCCTCAGCCTTCTTTCAAGAGAAAAGACATCCAGCCTGTTCATCCTTTCCTGATAATGTATACCCTCGCATTTCTGGTATCATCCTTGTAAATCTTCTCTGCACCCTCTCCAGCGTCTTTTTATAATATGGCGACCAGAATTGTATGCAGTGCTCTTAAGTGTGATCTAACCAAGGTTCGATACAGGTTTAGCACAACTCCCCTACACTCATCAGCATAACCCTCTATTCCCATGTCCCTCATATGCTTGTCTAGCCTACCCTTAAATGCATCGATACTATTCGCCAGAAGGGCAGTTGGCCCATCTTTGGTTCATCCAGAGACCCTAAGGTATTGCTACAGCCAGTGGGTATCTCGGGAGTGAGTGCTTGATGGGGCAGTGCAGAGAAAGCTTTGCTTTGCATCTCAATATCTGCTGTAGCCGAGGTAATAGAACATGCTGAAAACACTCAGCAGGTCAGGCAGCATCTGTGGAGAGAGAAACCGAGTCAACGTTTCAGGTCGATGACCTTTCGTCAGCAAGTCTTCATTTTCCGTTTGCGTGCAGGCTTCTGGGAATCCGATATTGCTTAGTAATAAACCGAGCTCCTTTAGCCTCTCTCATAGCTGAATGTGTCATTTGCAGAGCATCAGTAATTACGGTGTAAACACTTTAGACTCATAAATCAACTGGTTCTTTGAGGTTGATCCTTCTTGCTCTCTGGGAAGAAAATCATTTGAAAAATATATTTAGTTTGAAGTTCTGTTGAATATGTACAATTTTTTTTCGATTATATATTTTTGGCTTTTGATGTGTCTTGAGGAATTGAATCTTGGGGAGAAAAAAATCATAGGCATGTGCATTGTAGAGAGGGGGACTGAGGGAGGGAGGGATAAAGTTCCATAGTTTAAAGGCTCCGAGAAGGAATGAGTTGGCGTAGAAGAATGTGCCGTGAGTCATGATAGCCTCAAAGAGTTCTGCAGCAGGGTAAGGACAGGCTGGAGGATCGATGTGGTCTGGATGGTTAAGATATCGTTAGATAAACACACACAGGCATGTACGGAATCTGCTTTCAAGTGTCTTCCACACCACAGTTTGGGATCTCCTCCAAGGGGATGAGTCTGGATACCACGCACCCCCCCCCCAACCCCCCGCCCACCGCCTCTAAGATTCGGCGTCCAAGAGTGTTCCTTTCCTCAACCTGGAAGTGAAAGACAGAATCCAGGAAATGAACCATTCCACCTGATGTCATCCCCTTCCTGTCTCTGCAACCTTCTCCATCCCTACACCCTCCCTATCTCTGTAACCCCCTCGACCCCTACAACCCTCCCTTTCTCTATAACCTCCTCCATCCCTACGACCCTCCCTATCTCTGTAACCTCCTCCAGTCCCTACACCCCTCCCTATCTCTGTAACCTCCTCCAGCCCTACAACCCTCCAAAATCTCCGCACTCCCCCAATTCTGGCATCTTGCCTATCCCCGATTTCCATCGCTCCACCATTGGCGGCAGTGCCTTCAGCTGCCCGGGCCCTAAACTCTGGAATTCCCTCCCTCAACCTCTCCTCCTCTCTCTCCTTTTAAAATGGTCCTTAAAACCTACCTCTTGGACCAAGCTTTTGGTCACCTGCCCTAATATCTCCTTATGTGGCTTGATGCCAAATTCTATTAGAATAAAAAGAAGGTTACTATTGTGGATGGTAAAAGTGGCAAGACACTGTGGGAGGAAGATTTAGTATACAGGAAAAACTGTCCCAAACCATCCTCTGTCAACACTGTACCCGATCAATGTTTCTTTTCTGGGGTGAACTTCCAACACAAACCAATGTTTCTACGACAGAATGTTTTACTATGTTAAAGCTGCTGTATTAAGTAGTTGTTATGGGGATCCATATCCAGGGCTTCATGGGAAATCTTCACCCCAGCTCCTACTCTACAAATCATTCTCCCCAGGTTGTCAAAACTGTGGCTTTCCTCATCTTGCCCAAGATTCTCTTCCACCCACAAACTACAGGATTTTAAAACCCAAGCTTAGCTTCACTTAACCACTAGTCCTTGGGTAATCTTCTCTCTCCTGCATGAAAGATGAGCGGGGTGGGGTGGGAGAAATGACTGGACATTACCAGTGGCCTGAATGGAAGAAAAGGAGATGCCACATCAGAATAATTTGTTTTAAAAACATCCCAGATCTGTGGGAAATCCAAAGAGAAAAACTAGAAAGCTTCAGCGTCTTCAGCGTCAGTAGGAAAGTGTGCTCACGTGGAATTGGCCAAGGAACACTCCCATTCTGAAATTGAACTGACACGGTTCGGGAATTAGGGTGGGAATCCAATAATATTGTATCCCTGTGGATTGTTTTTGAATCTAGCCCAATCAAAGCAATGTCTGCACAGGAGGCGGCCATTTGGCCCATTGTGCTGGTACCTGTGCCAGTGTTGTCTCCACATCGCAGCTCTCTCTGCTCTAATCCTATTTCTCTGCTCTTTTTCCCCGTACCCTATAAGATAATGAGGTGGCTCGACAAGGTGGATGCAGAGAGGATATTTCCACTCATAGGAGAAACTAAAACTAGGGGACACGATCTTATAATAAGGGGCCGCCCATTTTAAACTGAGATGAGGAACAATTTCTTCTCTGTAAATCTATGGAATTCTCTGCCCCAGAGAGCTGTGGAGGCTGGGTCATTGAAAATATTTAAGGCAAAGACAGATTTTTCAGCGATTACGGAGTAAAGGGTTATGGGGAGCGGGTGGGGAAATGGAGCTGAGTCCATGATCAGATCAGCCATGATCTTATTGAATGGCGGAGCAGGCACGAGGGGCCAAATGGCCGACTCCTCTCCTATTTCTTATGCTCTTATCTCTTTTTTATATAAAGTGTTCAAATGGCATGTTGGTCTTCATAGCGAGAGGATTTGAATGTAGAAGCAGGAAGATCTTACTGCAGTTGTACAGGGCCTTGGTGGGACCACACCTTGAGTATTGTGTGCAGTTTTGGTCTCCTAATCTGAGGAAGGACATTCTTGCTATTGAGAGAATGCAGCGAAGGTTCACCAGACTGATTCCCGGGATGGCAGGACTGACATATGAAGAAAGACTGGATCGACTAGGCTTATATTTACTGGAATTTAGAAGAATGAGAGAGGATCTCATAGAAACATAAAATTCCGACGGGATTGGACAGGTTAGATGCAGGAAGAATGTTCCCGATGTTGGGGAAGTCCAGAACCAGGGGTCACAGTCTAAGGATAAGGGGTAAGCCATTTAGGACTAAGATGAGGAGAAACTTCTTCACTCAGAGAATTGTGAACCTGCGGAATACTCTGCCACAGAAAGTCGTTGAAGCCAGTTCGTTAGATATATTTAAAATGGAGTTAGATGTGGCCCTTGCGGCTAAAGGGATCAAGAGGTATGGAGAGAAAGCAGGAATGGGGTACTGAAGTTGAATGATCAGCCATGATCATATTGAATGGTGGTGCAGGCTCAAAGGGCCGAATGGCCTACTCCTGCACCTATTTTCTATGTTTTTACTTCTCGTCTCATGTTGGGATTGACCTGGCTTCGGAACCACTTGTGGTAAAGTGGGGGTGTCCAAACAGCAGCCCACGGACCTAATGCCACACCTGAGGCCTGATATTTCAGCCCCCTGACCCCAGTCCTGTGTGCTATTGTGTTCTGGCTTGCTCTGCTTGAAATTTTGCGGGGCTGGAAGTTTGGGAAGGGCTGTTCTTCGCGCTGTTGCCTCATTGGTGGACATGTCCTCGATCAAAACACCAAGATTTGTTAACTGCCAGCAACTTGAGATTATTGTGTCTGTAAGCACTCTAGTAATGACTCCACGAGGCAAGGTATTGTACTTGAACTGTGGTGACCTTAGTCCATTTATTACAGCTCCTGAGTGAGGGTACAGCATGGTGAGCTCCCTTTTATACCTGGTTACCTGTCGTATACAGGTGATCCCTAGGTCTCCACCAGTTGCACCCTCTGGTGGTACAAGCATAATGTATACAGTGTGAAGGTACATTCAATAGTCTATGTAACTGTACATTGAGTGTACAGGGAGTATACTTATATTATACATACACAACAGAGATCTATGCAAGTTACTGACATAATGTATGCACCGGTGAGCATGCTCATAGGTGTGTAGAGCTGTTGCCTCAAAAAAAACAAGGGGGCACTTGATTGAAAGTTTTTGGAGTGTGACCCCGCTTTAACCAGAGGGCACTTGTTTACCGATACAACCAAAATAGTTGTAGAACTGTTGCATTGTGAGTGGCTTAGCCAGTCACATGATGTTCATAAGACTCAATAAAACCCCAGTCAGATGGGTCTAGGTCATCCATGATGAGGTATGCAGTTGTGAGCCTAGTGGATGAATTGGTAATGTGTAGTGTGATTGTTAAACCTTTGTTAATAAACCAACTAGTTCTTATTAGCAATGTGTTGCTATGAATTCTTAAGCAAAGAACCCATGAAGCAAATACATTACACCTGAGAACAAGGAATTAAAATTTTTATACATGTCGCCCTACCCCCGCTGAAGTTCCATGGTCTTTCAGATGAGACATTAAACCAAAGCCCCGTCTGCTCTCTCTGGTGGACCTGACTGGTCAGATGGCACTATTTGTGAAGAGGAGCAGGGTCAATATTTATCCCTCAACCAACATCACTGAAAGAGATTATCTGATCATTTATCTCATTGCTGTGTGGCTGCCACATTTCCTACAGTGACTCCACTTCAAAGGTACCTCATTGGGTGTAAAGAGCTTTGGGACGACCGGTGGTCATGAAAGGCGCTATATAAATGCAGATTCTTTCTGCGATACACAATTACATGGCTCATGGAAACAGAAAGCTTGCACACCCTTGCATTCACCCGATTTGTATTTGATATATTCTGGTTAGATAACTGGGAGCCCCATCGCGCACTCTACTTTGCCAGACAAGTTGGCACCGTCAATCAGTTGGGCCGTGACATTCCGCAGATTTAATTTAAAAAAAAATCTATTGTGAAAACGATAGCGCTATAAATTGAATAAAAAATTCAAGGGATATAGAGAGATGATCAGCAGCCAAGGCGAACTGGCTGTCAAATATCAACGGGTACATGTTCTTTTTTGTCCGTAATTCTTTTCTTGCGAACGAGATTAGGAAACTTGCCTTCCCTGGCTGTGTAACCTCCACCAGTCCTGCAACCCTCTGAGATCTCTGCGCTCCTCCAATTCTGGCCTCTTCCTGCATCCCCGATTTTCATCGCTCCACCATTGGTGGCCGTGCCTTCTGATGCCTGGGCCCCAAGCTCTGGAACTCCCTGCCTGAACCTCTCTACCTCTCTTTCCTCCTTTTGAGATATTCCTTAAAACCTAGCTCTTTGACCAAGAGGTTGGATGAGATGTTGGTTATATTCACATTTTTCTTCGAAAGAGGAATCTTGGCCATAAAGTTACAAGCACTGGAAATGCAGAAGGGGACAGTCAGCTTCTGAAAGAGTTAAGATTGGTTGACATTTCGAGTGAGTCCTTCAGCAAGAGCAACTCCCCCACACCGTCCATCCATGCAATCATCAGTTATCAGGAGCTTTTTAAAACATTTGTTCCGGGATGTGGGCGTCGCTGGCAAGGCTGGCATTTATTGCCCATCCCTAATTGCCCTCGAGAGCTCTGATGGAGGTGAATCGATTGCTGTTGTTCCGCCGGTTTCTGCTTTTATCTCAGATTTTCAATAGTTGCGGCTTTTGTATTCATCTGGTGATTGTAGTGATGTTAAAAGCCAGATGTGAAAAGATTATGGGGATTATCCCAGTGGTCTGTGGTAAGGACAAGCCGAAAATGCCGTGGACGAATTCTAAGGGCGCATTCGTCAAACTCGTTGTCTCCTTGTCTCTGGGGGGTGGGGGTGGGGGAGGAAAACATTGTAAGAACATAAGAAATCGGAGCAGGAGTAGGCCATTCAGCCCCTCGAGCCTGCTCCACCATTCAATGAGATCATGGCTGATCTTCAACCTCATCACTTCCCTGCCCGTTCCCCATATCTCTTGATTCCCTTAATATCCAAAAACCTATCGATGTGGTTCGGGCTCAGACCTGCTGGCACTCATGACCTTTCCCAACAGGCATAGGAACAGGAGGAGGCCGTTCAGCCCCTCGAGCCTATTACGCCATTCAGTGAGATCATGGCTGTTCAGTATCCTGACACCATCCATCCGCCTTGGCTCCATATCCCTTGTCCAGCAAAAATCTATCGCTCTCGGCTTTAAAACGATTAATTGAGCGAGCATCGAACGTTTTTTTGTGGAAGGGAGTTCCGCACTTCTACCGGCCTTTGCATGAAGAAGTGTTTCCTAATTTCTCCTGGAGGGCCTGGCTCCGATAAAAGGAAAGACTTGCATTTATATAGCACCTTTCACAACCAACAGACATCCCTAAGCTCTTTACAGCCAATGAAGTACTGTCACTGTTGTAATGTGGGAAACGCGGCAACCAATTTACACACAGCAAGCTCCCACATACAGCAATGTGATAATGACCAGATCATCTATTTTTGTTATGTTGATTGAAGGATAAATACTGGCCAGGACACTGGGGATAACTCCCCTGCTCTTCTTCGAAATAGTGCCATGGGATCTTTTACATCCACCTGAGAGGTCAGACAGGGCCTCGGTTTAACGTTTCATCCGAAAGACGGCACCTCCAACAGTGCAGCACTCCCTCAGCACTGCACTGGGAGTGTCGGCCTAGATTTTTGTGCTCCAGTCCCTGGAGTGGGACTTGAACCCACAACCTTCTGACTCAGAGGCAAGGGTGCTACCCACTGAGCCATGGCTGACACTGCAACTCTAATCTTGGGTTGTACCTAGAGAGAGGCACCTTTTGAAGTGTGTATTGGGTGGAGCGCTGGTGCCTGCAAATCTGTTCTTAGTGGTGGGAGCAATTTGTGAGATTCTCGGAACTCATCAGCACCAGATGGTTATTGCACAATGTCAAAGTGTTTTGTCTCCTTCAGCTCTGTAAGCCTCCGAAATCTCTGCGCTCCTCCAATTCTGGCCTCTAGCGCTTCTCCGATATTAATCGCCCAACTACATAAGAACATAAGAATTAGGAACAGGAGTAGGCCATCTAGCCCCTCGAGCCTGCTCCGCCACTCAACAAGATCATGGCTGATCTGGCCGTGGACTCAGCTCCACTTACACGCCCGCTCCCCATAACCCTTAATTCCCTTATTGGTTAAAAATCTATCTATCTGTGATTTGAATACATTCAATGAGCTAGCCTCAACTGCTTCCTTGGGCAAAGAATTCCACAGATTCACAACCCTCTGGGAGAAGAAATTCCTTCTCAACTCGGTTTTAAATTGGCTCCCCCATATTTTGAGGCTGTGCCCCCTAGTTCTAGTCTCCCCGACCAGTGGAAACAACCTCTCTGCCTCTATCTTGTCTATCCCTTTCATTATTTTAAATGTTTCTAGAAGATCACCCCACATCCTTCTGAACTCCAACGACTAAAGACCCAGTCTACTCAATCTATCATCATAAGGTAACCCCCTCATCTCTGGAATCAGCCTGGTGAATCGTCTCTGTACCCCCTCCAAAGCTAGTATATCCTTCCTTAAGTAAGATGACCAAAACTGCACGCAGTACTCCAGGTGCGGCCTCACCAATACCCTGTACAGTTGCAGCAGGACCTCCTTGCTTTTGTACTCCATCCCTCTCGCAATGAAGGCCAACATTCCATTCGCCTTCCTGATTACCTGCTGCACCTGCAAACTAACCTTTTGGGATTCATGCACAAGGACCCCCAGGTCCCTCTGCACCGCAGCATGTTGTAATTTCTCCCCATTCAAATAATATTCCCTTTTACTGTTTTTTTTTTTTCCCCCCAAGGTGGATGACCTCACATTTTCCGACATTGTATTCCATCTGCCAAACCTTAGCCCATTCGCTTAACCTATCTAAATCTTTGTGCTGCCGAGCTCTGGAATTCCCTCCCTAAACCTCGCGCCTCTCTACCTCTCTCTCCTTTTTAAGCTGCTCCTTAAAATCAACCTCTTTGACCAGTCCTAATATCTCCTTATGCGGCTCAGTGTCAAATAATGTTTGATAACGCTCCTGTGAAGCGCTGTGGGATGTTTTACTACTTTAAAGGCGCTATATAAATGCAAGTTTTAGTTATCGAGTGTATTTCTTCCCCAATAGAGTAATGGTGCCAATGTAATGAGTCACAACACAGAAGATGCCTTCTTCGGTTGGCACACCACACCAGGGCTGGGCATTTAGCTTCTGCCTATAATTGAGGTTCAGGTTTCATCAGAATTAAATTTCAAGGACAAGTGAAGAAAATTACAACTCCGGCAGCCCAAAGGACTGTGATGGCTGCTGTTTACTGTGAGCTAATCACGTACTTCTACCACAGTCTTTTGCCCGAGGCGAGGAATATTGTTCCTCGTGTGGAGCACATCCCTGCCCAAGGGGCATCACCCTGATGAGTTGACGCCTAGTTTGCTGCCTCCGAATCGGTTTACCGTGGTCCCAGACAGTGTGTGGGTGTGGAGCGCGCAGTGGAATGAAAGAAGAATGTGCCGGCTTGTCTTCACTTCCTCTCTCTTTTTTTGTAAGTCATTGAATGTTTGTTGTGGCTGGTTGTTGGGTTAGTGTGGGCGTGGGAGCTGAGGACATGGTAGAAGCAGTTTGCAAAAACCCCTGTTCATTAGTCGTGTGCCGACCAGGAGACAACTGCAGCACTCTGCCTCATCATCAAAGAAAATAAAAAAAAGAAAGACTTGCATTTATATAGCGCCTTTCATGACCACCGGACGTCCCAAAGCGCTTTAAAGCCAATGAAGTACTTTTGGAGTGTAGTCACTGTTGTAATGTGACAGCCAATTTGCGCACAGCAAGCTCCCACAAACAGCAATGTGTTAATGACCGGATAATCTGTTTTTTTTTGTTAACGTTGATTGAGGGATAAATATTAACCGAATCTACCGAACATTTACAATTAAATTGCTCCTGCTACATTTATCTTCAAATTTTGAGAAAGTCACGCTGTGGCAGGCCAGTGATGCGTCTTTGTTTTGGAGACTGTTGCATCATTTCCTGTTAACTTGGGAAGCACTTCCTGGGCTCCAACCGGCCAACCAATATAATTTTGCTCTAAAGATATTTCTGTCACTTCCTGTCACCTTAGGAAGTCCTTCCTGTGATCTAAATAGCTAACCAAGCCTTATTGTGTTTGAATTGGTGGATTATTTTACTCCGAGGTGCTTGTGGGTGGGGTGTGGGGAAACAGGAGGTGGTGTGCTGCAACAAAAGTGCCCCCTGAACGTGATCATAGCATTATGACCTTGTGAAAGAAAGGAGTCAGCGGGGTTAGCTGCACTTCCTGCTGTTGACAGGGTTATGCATGCAACCTCATCGCGGTTTTCAAAATGAAGAAAAGGATTCGATAGAATTGATGCAGCAAATCTATTTCCTCTGGTGACGGAATCCAGAACAAGGGACGCAATCCTAAAACCAGAACTAGGTCACTCAAAGAAAAAAGAAAGACTTGCATTTATATAGCGCTTTTCACGACCAACGGATGTCTCAAAGCGCTTTGCAGTCAATTAAGTAGTTTTGGAGTGTAGTCACTGTTGTACGCGGCAGCCAATTTGCGCACAGCAAGCTCCCATATACAGCAATGTGATAATGACCGGATAATCTGTTTATTTTTGATATGTTGATTGAGGGATAAATATTGGCCCCAGGACACCGGGGATAACTCCCCTGCTCTTCTTTGAAATAGTGCCATGGGATCTTTTACGTCCAACTGAGAGGGCAGGCGGGGCCTCGGTTTAACATCTCATCTGAAAGACGGCACCTCCGACAGTGCAGCGCTCCCTCAGCACTGCACAGGGAGTGTCAGCCTGGATTTTTGTGCTCAAGTCCCTGGGGTGGAATTTGAACCCACACAGTTTCAGGGGTGAAATCAGGACCCAGTTTTTCACACAAAGAGCAGCAGAAATCTGGATCTCCCTTTCCCTCCAATAGGATGTGGATGTTGGCTCAATAGAAATTTTGAGGACTGAGGTTGCTAGGTTTTCGGGTAAGGCTATTGATGGATGTGAATCAAAAGGGCCGTGATCTGATTGAATGGTGGAACGGGATTGAGGGGCTGAACCCCTGTTCCCATATGAGAAACCTTTTTATCTTGTGCCCACCCCCGAGGTGGTTGATATGACATCAGTCACTCTGTGGTCAGATTTAACATTGCCAACTGCAGAGAAAAGCTCCTGTTGCTTTGGTCGGGCTTTGAGGTGCAATCCTACTGCCCCAGTCTACCACCACTTCTGTTTCTCACACCATCCAGCGTTTTGGCCTCCCTTGACTGCGATTGACAAGTTAGTTTGTCTGCTTGCAGCTGTTGGGAACTGGGCTGAAATAGTTCCACACTCCTCTCTCACTCAGACCTGTCACCAGAGCAAAGTAACCTTCATCCCATTGAACGCTGGGTGAAAGGACTGTGCACGATTCACGATAGATTCACAGTAGAGTCACGATATATTCACTATATATTCACTGTCCGCTGTGGCTCAGTGGGTAGCACTCTCGCCTCTGAGTCAGAAGGTTGTGCGTATAAGTCCCACTCTCGGGAAACTTGAGCACAAAAATCCAGGCTGACACTCCCAGTGCAGTGCTGAGGGAACGCTGCACTGTCGAAGGTGCCGCCTTTCAGATGTTAAACTGAGGCCCCGTCTACTCTCTCAGGTGGACGTAAAAGATCCCATGGCTCTATTTCGAAGAATAGCAGGGGAGTTATTCCCGGTGCCCTGGCCAATATTTATCCCTCAATCAGCATCACTAAAACAGATTATCTGGTCATTATCACATTGCTGTTTGTGGGAGTAGATCAGAATATGTTAACAGACTAAAAGCTGCACGGTTGTATGTAGATAAACCTTGAGGGTGCATTCGGACTGACCTCTTCTTCCTTTCCTCACCTCATAAACCACATCAGCGTAGAACTTCAGATGGATCTACGATAGGTTTATCTTCAGAAGTGTCTGTGCTTTCCGTTTGGTTGGAAAGCGGTTTAGGAATTCCCGAGCGCCTGATTATGTGAATGAACAATTTCTCAATGAGCTAACGCTTGTATAAAGATACTATATCGTATTGAGGTGAGGGGCGAGGCCATGGAAGGATCTGAACACAACAACAACTTGTATTTATATAGCGCTTTTAACATAGTGAAATGTCCCAAGGCGTTTCACAGAAGTATTACAAGACAAAAAATTTGACACCGAGCCACAAGTAGAAATTAGCACAGGTGATCAAAAGCTTGGTCAAAGAGGTAGCTTTTAAGGAGCGTCTTAAAGGAGGAAAGAAAGGTAGAGAGGTTTAGGCAGCGAGTTCCAGAGCTTGGGGCCCAGGTAACAGAAGGCACGGCCACCAATGATTGAACGATTATAATCAGGGATGCTCAAGAAGGTAGAATTAGAGGAACGCAGACATCTCGGGGGACAGGGGGGGGGGGAGTGTTGTGGGGCTGGAGGAGATTACAGAGATAGGGAGGGGCAAGGTCATGGAGGGATTTGAAAACAAGGATAAGAATTTTGAAATCGAGGCGTTGCTTAACCGGGAGCCAATGCAGATCAGCGAGCACAGGGGGTGATGGGTGAGCGGGGCTTGGTGCGAGTTAGGACATGGGCAGCCGAGTTTTGGATCACCTCTCGTTTACGTAGGGTAGAATGTGGGAGGCCGGCCAGGAGTGCGTTGGAATAGTTTTAAAACGGATTGCCATCATCAATAATTTTAGGACATTGCTACAGCTGTAGCTGGGCAGCCTGTTCTCTGTCCAAGGTCAGGTGCAGAGGTAAACGATGAACAGAGCTGATCTTGTCATCCTCTGCCACGCGTTTCCATGGTACGGCACTCAGCAACACTGCTGTATCTGTGGGAGTGGAATGATTCCAAGGTGCCTGCACTGTCAGAGGTTCAGACCACAAAACCCACTTGTCTACTTTCCAACTCGTATTTTTCTTTTCAGGTAACTTTTTTTTTGGTGGGTTTCGGAGATTTTGGAAGGCAAATAGGAATCTCCATTACCCTCAAAAACCAACAGGATTTACACTCCGGCAGCTGCAAGCCAGCTGTTTGTGTTATGGACTGTAAATAATTCACCCGAAAATGTTGCTTTGCAAATTTTCCCTCCCCGACTCTTCCTGGGATACAGTTCGACCAAGTGCCAACCGAGACATGTGGGTGTGGAAGGGATATTCAACTCATAGGCACGTTCAATCCTGTCCTCATCGAGCACACACACACAGACCATCGGACAGTGGTCAGGAGTGAGAACCTGGGCTGATTTTGCCTGTTTCCAATCTGTAGGGCTCTGAACCTTAGCAGAGTTGTCAGTAACCAGGGGGCAAAGATTTAAAGTAGAAACATAGAAACATAGAAACTAGGTGCAGGAGTAGGCCATTCGGCCCTTCTAGCCTGCACCGCCATTCAATGAGTTCATGGCTGAACATGCAACTTCAGTACCCCATTCCTGCTTTCTCACCATACCCCTTGATTCCCCTAGTAGTAAGGACTTCATCTAACTCCTTTTTGAATATATTTAGTGAATTGGTCTCAACAACTTTCTGTGGTAGAGAATTCCACAGGTTCACCACTCTCTGGGTGAAGAAATTCCTCCTCATCTCAGTCCTAAATGGCTTCCCCCTTATCCTTAGACTGTGTCCCCTGGTTCTGGACTTCCCCAACATTGGGAACATTCTTCCTGCATCTAACCTGTCTAAACCCGTCAGAATTTTAAACGTTTCTATGAGGTCCCCTCTCATTCTTCTGAACTCCAGTGAATACAAGCCCAGTTGATCCAGTCTTTCTTGATAGGTAAGTCACGCCATCCCGGGAATCAGTCTGGTGAACCTTCGCTGCACTCCCTCAATAGCAAGAATGTCCTTCCTCAGGTTAGGAGACCAAAACTGTACACAATACTCCAGGTGTGGCCTCACCAAGGCCCTGTACAATTGTAGCAACACCTCCCTGCCCTTGTACTCAAATCCCCTCGCTATGAAGGCCAACATGCCATTTGCTTTCTTAACCGCCTGCTGTACCTGCATGCCAACCTTCAATGACTGATGTACCATGACACCCAGATCTCGTTGCACCTCTCCTTTTCCTAATCTGTCACCATTCAGATAATAGTCTGTCTCTCTGTTTTTACCACCAAAGTGGATAACCTCACATTTATCCACATTATACTTCATCTGCCATGCATTTGCCCACTCACCTAACCTATCCAAGTCGCTCTGCAGCCTCATAGAATCCTCCTTGCAGCTCACACTGCCACCCAACTTAGTGTCATCCGCAAATTTGGAGATACTACATTTAATCCCCTCGTCTAAATCATTAATGTACAGTGTAAACAGCTGGGGCCCCAGCACAGAACCTTGCGGTACCCCACTAGTCACTGCCTGCCATTCTGAAAAGTCCCCATTTACTCCTACTCTTTGCTTCCTGTCTGACAACCAGTTCTCAATCCATGTCAGCACACTACCCCCAATCCCATGTGCTTTAACTTTGCACATTAATCTCTTGTGTGGGACCTTGTCGAAAGCCTTCTGAAAGTCCAAATATACCACATCGACTGGTTCTCCCTTGTCCACTCTACTGGAAACATCCTCAAAAAATTCCAGAAGATTTGTCAAGCATGATTTCCCTTTCACAAATCCATGCTGACTTGGACCTATCATATTACCTCTTTCCAAATGCACTGCGATGACTTCCTTAATAATTGATTCCATCATTTTACCCACTACCGATGTCAGGCTGACCGGTCTGTAATTCCCTGTTTTCTCTCTCCCTCCTTTTTTTAAAAAGTGGGGTTACATTGGCTACCCTCCACTCGATAGGAACTGATCCAGAGTCAATGGAATGTTGGAAAATGACTGTCAATGCATCCACTATTTCCAAGGCCACCTCCTTAAGTACTCTGGGATGCAGTCCATCAGGCCCTGGGGATTTATCGGCCTTCAATCCCATCAATTTCCCCAACACAATTTCCCGACTAATAAGGATTTCCCTCAGTTCCTCCTCCTTACTAGACCCTCCGACCCCTTTTATATCCGGAAGGTTGTTTGTGTCCTCCTCAGTGAATACCGAACCAAAGTACTTGTTCAATTGGTCCGCCATTTCTTTGTTCCCCATTATGACTTCCCCTGATTCTGACTGCAGGGGACCTACGTTTGTCTTTACTAACCTTTTTCTCTTTACATACCTATAGAAACTTTTGCAATCCGCCTTAATGTTCCCTGCAAGCTTCTTCTCGTACTCCATTTTCCCTGCCCTAATCAAACCCTTTGTCCTCCTCTGCTGAGTTCTAAATTTCTCCCAGTCCCCGGGTTCTCTGCTATTTCTGGCCAATTTGTATGCCACTTCCTTGGCTTTAATGCTATCCCTGATTTCCCTTGATAGCCACGGTTGAGCCACCTTCCCTTTTTTATTTTTACGCCAGACAGGAATGTACAATTGTTGTAGTTCATCCATGCGGTCTCTAAATGTCTGCCATTGCCCATCCACAGTCAACCCCTTCAGTATCATTCGCCAATCTATCCTAGCCAATTCACGCCTCATACCTTCAAAGTTACCCTTCTTTAAGTTCTGGACCATGGTCTCTGAATTAACTGTTTCATTCTCCATCCTAATGCAGAATTCCACCATATTATGGTCACTCTTCCCCAAGGGGCCTCGCACAACGAGATTGCTAATTAATCCTCTCTCATTACACAACACCCAGTCTAAGATGGCCTCCCCCCTAGTTGGTTCCTCGACATATTGGTCTAAAAAACCATCCCTTATGCACTCCAGGAAATCCTCCTCTACCGTATTGCTTCCAGTTTGGTTAACCCAATCTATGTGCATATTAAAGTCACCCATTATAACTGCTGCACCTTTATTTCACGCACCCCTAATTTCATGTTTGATGCCCTCCCCAACATCACTACTACTGTTTGGAGGTCTGTGCACAACTCCCACTAACGTTTTTTGTCCTTTGGTATTCTGCAGCTCTACCCATATAGATTCCACATCATCCAAGCTAATGTCCTTCCGAACTATTGCCTTAATTTGCTCCTTAACCAGCAATGCTACCCCACCTCCTTTTCCTTTTATTCTATCTTTCCTGAATGTTGAATACCCCTGGATGTTGAGTTCCCAGCCCTGATCATCCTGGAGCCACGTCTCCGTAATCCCAATCACATCATATTTGTTAACATCTATTTGCACAGTTAATTCATCCACTTTATTGCGGATACTCCTTGCATTAAGACACAAAGCCTTCAGGCTTGTTCTTTTAACACCCTTTGTCCTTTTAGAATTTTGCTGTACAGTGGCCCTTTTTGTTCTTTGCCTTGGGTTTCTCTGCCCTCCACTTTTCCTCATCTCCTTTCTGTCTTTTGCTTTTGCCTCCTTTTTGTTTTCCTCTGTCTCCCTGCATTGGTTCCCATCCCCCTGCCATATCAGTTTAAATCCTCCCCAACAGCACTAGCAAACACTCCCCCTAGGACATTGGTTCCGGTCCTGCCCAGGTGCAGACCGTCCGGTTTGTACTGGTCCCACCTCCCCCAGAACCGGTTCCAATGCCCCAGGAATTTGAATCCCTCCCTGTTGCACCACTGCTCAAGCCACGTATTCATCTGCGCTATCCTGCGATTCCTACTCTGACTATCACGTGGCACTGGTAGCAATCCCGAGATTACTACTTTTGAGGTCCTACTTTTTAATTTAGCTCCTAGCTCCTTAAATTCGTTTCGTAGGACCTCATCCCTCTTTTTACCTATGTCGTTGGTACCAATGTGCACCACGACAACTGGCTGTTCTCCCTCCCTTTTTAGAATGTCCTGCACCCGCTCCGAGACATCCTTGACCCTTGCACCAGGGAGGCAACATACCATCCTGGAGTCTCGGTTGCGGCCGCAGAAACGCCTATCTATTCCCCTCACCATTGAATCCCCAATCACTATTGCTCTCCCACTCTTTTTCCTGCCCTCCTGTGCAGCAGAGCCAGCCACGGTGCCATGAACTTGGCTGCTGCTGCCCTCCCCTGATGAGTCATCCCCCTCAACAGTAGTTGGTAGAAGGGAGATGAGGAGACATTCCTTCACCCAGAGGGTGGTGGGGGTCTGGAACTCACTGCCTGAAAGGATGGTAGAGGCAGAAACCTTCATCACATTTACAAAGTAGTTGGATGTACACTTGAAGAGCCGTAACCTGCGGACCTAGTGCTGGAAGGTGGGATTCGGCTGAATAGCTCTTTTTCGACCAGCGCGGACACGAGGGGCCGAATGGCCTCTGTCTGTGTCGTAATTTTCTATGAAGGTGAGTAGGAGCGTCTTTAACTGCTGACCTGGCTGACTTCAGCCATCTTAACACAAGCCGAAACGAACGCCTCCCCATCCACCAGGACCTCAACAGCGCCCCTCACCGCCGCTTGAAGTCGCTCCAGCCCTTTTGGCCCAACGAGCTTAACCTTCGGCAACGTGACTTCAGCCCGGGCGGAGCTCGGGAAGCCGAACGGAGATCACGAGAAGTCACAAACCAAACGCCCCGTGAAAGACCCGACACGGACATTCCCCGGCTCTGATCTTTCCCCGAAGCTCGCGGGCAATCCCAAACCGCGTCCGCGCAAACCGTGGCAGAGGCGGATACTTGATGCACAAATGGAAAATTACAAACACCCCAGTGTGTGACGGTGGTCGCCCAGGACAGACTGTGGACCATCGAACGACTCAACGCCTCATTCACAGGTACAAAGGAGGCATCACAGCGACACGCTCCGCCAGTCCTGACACAATTATCTGCCTTAACCCCCTCGATGAAAAATGATAGTTGTTACTCTGCATGTACATCAGCCAGACGGAGCAGTAGCACAGGCCGGAAACTGAAGTTAAATCCCTTTATGAACTGTGGCTGATGTTGCTGCAACCATTTCCCATACCTCGGGAGCCTACTGTCAACAAGGGCAGACATCGACGATGAAGTCCAACGCTGCCTTCAGTGCGCCAGCACAGCCTTCGGTCGCCTGAACACCTCGAGTCTCTGCACCGGGAGCAGCGGAAGCCAAGCGGAAGGAGCGCACGACAACCCAAGCACCCCACCCACTCGTCCCTCCAACCACCGTCTGCCCCACCTATGACAGAGAGACTGTAGGTCCCGCATTGGACTCATCAGTCACCTGAGAACTCGTATTAGTGTGGAAGCAAGTCATCCTCGACTCTGGGGGACTGCCTAAGAAGAAGACGACACAGTGCCTTTGACAATAAAACCATCTAAGAAGGCTACAGATTCTTTTTTAAAAAAAAAGTCTTTGATCTCTGCAAGACCACGACACACAAGCTGTGTGGGCCACCTTCTCTGAAGTCTGCTATGGAGCTGGTTGCTTGGCGATGTACTAGGCCAGTGTGGAGTCAGCCCCCCTCTCCCCTCCCCACCCGTCCCCCCAACGTACCAATCTAGGAAATGGAAGGATCAATGTGGGGTCCCGTCCATCTGACCCTTTGCCCAGTGTTGAACTGCCCGGTGGCCATTTTGGCTAACACATGAAGAATGGCCGCTGGAGGTGGGGCGCTGTTGCCCGTGTCACTGGGCCCCCAACGCGAGCGGGCGCCTTCGGGAAAGATGAGGGGAGGAAATTGGGGAGTGGATTGTTGTTCCACTTGGGGTGGTCCAGGAGATGAGCACTTCAAAGCAGATTTATTTTTACAAATGGTGAACTTCTGGCCCTTTCAGTCCTGCTCTTTGAAGTATTTAAATAGTGCAGATTTTGTGCGTGTATTTATTTTTCCAACTCTTTAACTTCTATTTTAAGCCCTCACTGTTTGAACATTTTAAAAATAGTGTTATTGAGCAGTAAGTGGCTGGGGGCCCATGGATAGCTGTCAGTCGGATCGCTGCAGTGGCTGGTTTAATGATTAGCCCAGCTTTCTCCACAGTCTTTTGAAGATCTGCAGTTAGTTTTATGTGTTGCAGTGGCTGGAGGGAAAGATATATTGGGTTTTGTGGTGGGGGGAGGGGGGGAGGCGGGGTGGTTGGGGTTAGACTGAATCGTCGCATTCGGTTAAACTCCAGCAGTATCTCTGTGCGCGCTGGTGCACAGTCACCGTGTCCGTGACACCCACCAGCTGCTGCCCTGATCCCATTCTGTCCCAGCGCCTTGCCACCAGTGTTACTTGAACTTCTTCTCCGTGCGTGGCCCCTTTAAGGCCCATTCAAAATAACCCGATCACCCATCATCCCCTGTGCTCGCTGACCTACATTGGCTCCCGGTTAAGCAATGTCTCAATTTCAAAGTTCTCATCCTTGTTTTCAAATCCCTCCATGGCCCTCGCCCCTCCCTATCTCTGTAATCTCCTCCAGCCCCACAACCCTGCCCCCCTCCCCCCCGAGATGTCTGCGCTTCCCTAATTCTGCCCTCCTGAGCATCCCTGATTATAATCGCTCAACCATTGGTGGCCGTGCCTTCTGTTGCCTGGGCCCCGAGCTCTGGAACTCCCTCCCTAAACCTCTCCGCCTCTCTACCTCTCTCTTAACAACAACAACTTGTCCTTATATAGCGCCTTTAACGTAGTGAAAACCAAGGAGTATTATGAGACAAAGAATTTGTCACCGAGCCACAAGGAGAAATTAGGACAGGTGACCAAAAGCTTGGTCAAAGAGAAAGTTTTTAAGGAGCTTCGTGAAGGAGGAAAGAGGTGGAGAGGTTCACATTCTACTGGGCGTCCCAAAGCGCTTTACAGCCAATGAAGTACTTTTGGAGTGTAGTCACTGTTGTAATGTGGGAAACGCAGCAGCCAACTTGCGCACAGCAAGCTCCCACAAGCATCAATGTGATAATGACCAGATCATCTGTTTCTGTGATGTTGATTGAGAGATAAATATTGGCCAGGACACCAGAGATAACCCCCCTGCCCTTTAACGAATTAGTGCCATGAGATCCAACTGAGAGACCAAACACAGCCTCAGTTTAACGTCTCATCCGAAAGACGGCACCTCCGACAGTGTGGCGATCCCTCAGCACTGACCCACCGACAGTGCGGCGCTCCCTCAGTACTGCACCTCCGACAGTGCGGCGCTCCCTCAGTACTGCACCTCCAACAGTGCGGCGCTCCCTCAGTACTGCACCCCCGACAGTGCGGCGCTCCCTCAGCACTGACCCACCGACACTCCCTCAGCACTGACCCACCGACAGTGCGGCGCTCCCTCAGCACTGACCCACCGACTGTGCGGCGCTCCCTCAGTACTGCCCCTCCGACATTGCAGCGTTCTGTCAGTACTGCCCCTCCGACGGTGCGGCGCTCCTTCAGTACTGCACTGGGAGTATCAGCCTAGATTTTTGTGCTTAAGTCTCTGGAGCGGGACTTGAACCCACGATCTTCTGACTCAGAGGTGAATGTGCTACCCATTGAGCCACAGCTGGCAGTAGCATTTTAAACATGGGACACACAGCCTGTTGCAAAGCTGCTGTATCCGGGACCTCCACCGAGTCGGGATCATGAGTGCTTCCCCCTTTCCAGCTGGCTGCTTTGCTGCGCGCCGATTCTCGTGAGTTTTGTGAAAGGAATGGCTTTTGTAGAATGTGGGGGAGGGGGGCGCTCTTTGCCCAGCATGCACGGTGGCAGAGAAACCGCTCTAGCTCTGGGATTGAACCCTTGCACGGCTATATCCCAAGGGGATATGGCGCTTTCTCTGCCGCTATGGATGCTGGGTAAAGAACTCCCCATTCTACTCAAAACATTTTACAGTACACACAATGACCATTTTGAAAATAAGGACACCCGCAAAAAAAAAGATAGCAGACGCAAGTCCCAAAGACCACAAGGTTTGACTGTACACAAAAACATAGATGCTGCAAAAGAAGATTTAGAAATTACTGAGCGGTAAAGGTGTAAAGTTTATTTTCTGGGGATATTGAGGTTCCTCCCTCCTCCAGAAAATGTAGTTTAAAAAAAACACTTCATTGGGTGCATTATCTGGAACATAGGAGCCTATCGTAACTCTTATCAAACATAATTTTGATTTACACACAGCGTCACACTCAAAGTGTGTTGTCAGAAAGGAAAAGCTAGATAAACACATGAGGGAGAAAGGAATAGAAGGATTTGCTGATTAGAGTTAGATGAAGAGGGGTGGGAGGAGGCTCGTGTGGAGCATAAACACCGGCACGGATCAGTTGGGCCGAATGGCCCATCTCTGTGCTGTAAATTCGATGTACTTTAAAAACCTCAACATGCGTACGGCTAGAAATAATTGTTGGTAGTAACGGCCAACAAACACTTAATACCTTTGTGGGACAGACCTCTCCAATATTTTAATGGGGGTGCATTAAAATAAATGGGGTTAAAGCCTCTGTTTACACCACAGACAGGAATGTCACACGAATGTGTTAAGCTTTCATCCACCATCTTCACCAAAAGCCTTTTGTGTGGCTCTCGCCCTTTCGAACAGGTTTATCGTCTTTTTGCTGGAAATAAAAATACTTACGCACTGCAATTGTTGAAAAGAGAGGCACCAAGGTTCGAGTGGGTTTCCAGAGATTGTGGTGGGGTGGGGGGGGAAGCTGATTAACTTTGGTCTGGAGAGTGTCTACACAGGCTGACGCCCAGCGAGTGTGAGCCACGGAGGTGGAGCTGCGTGCTAAGCAACGTTCACTTTAAGCAGCGTGGCTGCACAACGTGTATTTATATAGCGCCTTTAACGTCCCAAGGCGCTACACAGGAGTATTATGAGGCAAAAAATTTGACACCGAGCTGCATGGGGAGAAATTAGCTCAAGTGACCAAAAGCTTGGTCAAAGAGGCAGATTTTAAGGAGCGTCTTGAAGGAGGAAACTTGGCTGCCCATGCACTAGACTTGACTTGTATTTATATTGCGCCTTTCACGACCACCGGACGTCACAAAGCGCTTTACAGCCAATGAAGTACTTTTTGAAGTGTAGTCAGTGTTGTATTGTGGGAACTTGGTGCATTGAAGGGTGTCCGTCTGTATTTTGTCATCATCATAGGCGGTCCCTCGGGATTGAGGAAGACTTGCTTCCACTCTTAAACTGAGTTCTTAAGTGGCTGAACAGTTCAATATGAGAACCACAGTCCCTGTCACAGGTCGTTGAAGGAAAGAGTGGGTGGGACTGGTTTGCCGCACGCTCTTTCCGCTGCCTGCGCTTGCTTTCTGCGTGCTCTCGGCAATGAGACTCGAGGTGCTCAGCGCCCTCCCGGATGCACTTCCTCCACTTAGGGCGGTCTTTGGCCAGGGATTCCCAGGTGTCAGTGGGGATGTTGCACTTTATCAGGGAGGCTTTGAGGGTGTCCTTGTAACGTTTCCTCTGCCCACCTTTGGCTCGTTTGCCGTGAAAGAGTTCCGAGTAGAGTACTTGCTTTGGGAGTCTCATGTCTGCATGTTGTAATGTGCGAGTATCAGTGGTTTCAGAGTGCCGCTTGTATATTTCACCATGTAAATTATTTGGGTGTCTCAATAAGTGTCTGATTTCTGGGAGTGTCTGATTTCTGGGAGTATCCCCATGCACCGGTTTCACTGCACTTCGGGATTTTTTGCCGACCGTAACATTGATGGAATGTTGGGTGTCCCCGCGGGTTCAGTCATAATGAGCTTGTGTCTCGCTGCACTTTCAGTCTAACTTTTTACTTTTGCATGTCCTGAGGCCAGTAGTTAAGTGCTGGTTTACAGCTACCAGTTTTCTTTCCCCTCTTTGAGGCTGTTGTAAGCTTTCTAGCCCAGTGTGTCTGCTGTAAAATGTCTTCCTGCACGTGAGGAGTGCTATAGAAAGGCAAGTGATTGTTATAAGTGAAGGTTGTGGGTTCAAGTTCCACCCCAGGGACTTGAGCAGATAAATCTAGGCTGACACTCCAGTGCAGTGCTGAGGGAGTGCCACACTGTCAGAGGTGCCATCTTTCAGATGAGACGTTAAACCGAGGCCTCTCAGGTGGACGTAAAAGATCCCATGGCACTATTTCGAAGAAGAGCAGGGGAGTTCTCCCTGTTGTCCTGGCCAATATTTATCCCTCAATCAACATAACATTAAAAAAAACAGATTATCTGGTCATTATCATGTTGCTGTTTGTGGGAGGTTGCTGTGTGAAAATTGGCTGCCGCGTTTCCCACATTACAACAGCGACTACACTCAAAAAAGGACTTCATTGGCTGTAAAGTGCTTTAAAACGTCCGGTGGTCATGAAAGGCGCTATAGAAATCCAAGTCTTTTTCACATTTTATTAGAATTGAGGCCGCCATGATGACCACTGACCTGTGGAGAAACTCATCCCTATCTCCCAGCTGACAGGACAGTTCATGTCGTGAAAGGTGCTATATAAATGCAAGTCTTTAAAAAAAAAAATCAGCATTGCCCTGGAGAAAAGGATCTATGCACTGCCCCATGACACTTGCATTTTCTTGCAGGAAGTGGTGACCTTTTGAATCAACACATCAGTGTAAAGGAGGGGCCTGTAATGAGCAATCATCAGCATTCATTTTTGGCTTCTTGTTTCTTGGGCGTTGGGGGTGTGGATGTGGCACGAGTGTGGGTGGTTCACTGTGTGCTCGCCTGCCTCTACAGAGGAACATTGGCCTAGGCTGTGCCTCTACTGTACCCTGTCCTGTGCAGCTCCTTGTCCACCGATGGAACGGTTCTAGTTCCATACTTTGGATGGCCACCTCTCGGCCAAGTCCAAAGTCAGGATGGCAGGATCGGGGGCAGCTCAGGAGGAGTGGGATTATGGTCCGAGTTTGCAAGATTTGCTTTCCTGCTGATTTAGAAAAAAATCAGAAAATTGGCCAGAAAGCTTCGCCGCGACTGCCAGCACGTCACGTGACAGCAGGAAACGGCGGAGTTTTATTTTAAGAACAGTCTTTGGGTGCCCACTTTATATTTGAGAAGGCTCTGGATGTCCCGTCCAAAAACAAGACTGTCTGATCCAAAACCGGATGGGTGGTGACCGGACGTTTAAATGATTGGAATGAACCAGATATGTGTGTATTGGATCAATCCCGGCTCCTAAAACAGATGGGCTGGGCTACACTGGTGCTGTTAAAATAGGAAGCAAAGGAATGTCGGGTGAAGAAATTGAGCCTTTGTGCGCTTGTAATGTGTGGCCATTTCTAAGATCCAGAATCGCGTACACCTCACCCTGCACCAAACTTGTAACATGGGCCACAGAGGAGAGCGAAATAGCAGTGATGTATCTTTCTCTCTGTCTCTGTCTCTCCTGTACCCTTGCCTCACTCTCCTCCTCCTCTTCCTCCTTCTCTTGTGGCTTGTCACTCATGCTGTATCTCCTCGCTTGTTTGCTGGCTGTTTTCTCTCCCTCCTTGCTCTCCCTTTCTCAAGCTTATTCTCCCTCTTCTCTCTCGCTGTCTCATTCCTCTCTTCCTCTCTCATCTCGCTCCCGCTATCTTTTGCATCTCCCCTTTTTCTCCTTTCCATTGCTCTCCTTTCTCTTTTTCCCACTATTTGTTCTTCCACACACATGCTCACACTCTGTTTCTTCTATTGTACACTCCCAAAGGTACTTCATTGGCTGTAAAGCACTTTGAGACGTCCGGTGGTCGTGAAAGGCACTATAGAAATCCAAGTCTTTCTTTCTTTCTCTCTGCATTTTTCCAAATCTCATCTCAGCCAGTCTGGGTGTGAGATGCACAGTTGTTTTTTGTTGAAAACACTATGGGCATGAGTGCAGCTCCGCGATACGCATTTGATTCCATGTGCCAGTTGAAGTAGCTGATCTCTGGCAACTTCCCTCTGCTGGGAACATGCACGTGAGTGCGGACATTGAGCGAGGCCATGACTACGATGTCCCCCGTGACGTTGTCACTCACTGTGCAGGCTCACGGCAAGTGGATGCCTGAGATACGGAACACTGCTGTATCCCAGCATGAGCCAGTGCCCTCTGCGTTGGGCTGGGGGCAAGCCGAGGCGGGTGGATGGAGTTCAGATACAGATCAGCCATGATCTCGTTGAATGTTGGAACAGGCTGGAGGGGCTGAACAGCCTCCTCCTGTTCCTGTGCAATGGAGAGCAATTGGGACACTGATGGAACCAGCTGTGCCAGCGATGTGTGGGATCCTGGAACCTTGCTGCCCCGTTGTCAGGAGGTAGTGAGCAGAGGCAGGCACTGTGGGGGAGTGAGAGAGAGAGTCACCCCAGGGGTTAAACCTTTTGCACCTCTTAGCAGACTGTCAGAGGGGCAACAACGGGTGAAGTGTGGGAATAAGTTGTGGGCACGGAAGCCAGGGTGGGCACATCGATGCTTGAGGAAGGAAAGATAATATCTTTAGAATTCTCAACCCCAGAGGGCTGTGGATGCTCAGTCGTTGAGTATATTCATGGAATGTGTGCTCGGCCCATGCAGTGGAGCCTAGTCTCCAATTGTCTTGGGCCCCCTTGCCATTGGACCAAGACCGTGCTCTGTCAAGCCCGTGTGGTAGTTGGTGTACAACGGCCACCCCACACTAAAAGAATTCACGCACAGGCATCTTCCACCCTTTAAAATGAAAAAGTCATCCTCGACTCCGAGGGACGGCCTGAGAGAAGAGTGAGAGGGGGGCGAGGGAAAAGGACGTTCTTTGGTGATGATCTTCTCCAAAGAACTGGGGGGGGGGGGGGAGAAACAGGGCTGAATGGAAATGAGACAGGACAGTAGCTGGACTGTAAGGGTGAGTTTTAGTGCAACTTAACTCTTAAACATGACGTAAAAACAGAAAATGCTGGAAATCTCAGCGGGTCAGGCAGCGTCTGTGGAAAGAGAAACAGAGTTAATGTTTCGGGCCGAACGATTCAAACCTGAAACGTTAACTCTGTTTCTCTCCCCACAGACGCTGCCTGACCCGCTGAGATGTCCAGCATTTTCTGTTTTGATTTCCGATTCCAGCATCCGCAGTATTTTGCTTTTGTCTTTAACGTGGTACCTAGTTCTTGATTAAACTCCAAACAAAAATGCAATTTCGCCGAGGATTCCTGTTTTATGAAAAATTTGAAGGCAGTTGAAAGATGTTTTGAACTCTGACCCACATCTTACACAGACATCGGCCAAATCGCAGTGCACAGTTGAACCTTGTAATTAGGCAAGGTTTCAGAAAGAGCTTTGACTGTTATGACGAGTAACAGCTTGCCCCCTGGTGTATCAGCGAGCAGCGATTGTCTCCCGCCTGTGTTTTCTCAGGTGAGGGCAGGTCTGTGCTACATCCTTGTTGACACGATGGCCCGTTGCACACCTTTTGTGCGAGGGTTGTAGAATTACAGGTGTTGGAGAACAGTAAGGGCCTATCGGGTTAGTGTCAGCCATGGCTCAGTGGGCAGCACCCTCGCCTCTTGGGTTAGAAAGGTTGTGGGTTCAAATCCCACTCCAGAGACTTGAGCACAAAAATTCTAAGCTGACACTCCCAGTGCAGTGCTGAGGGAGTGCTGCACTGTCTGAGGTACCGCACTGTCGGAGGTGCCGTCTTTCGGAGGAAACATTAAACCGAGGCCCCGTCTGCGCCCTCGGGTGGACAGGAAAGATCCCATGGCATTATTTAGAACAAGAGCAAGGGCGTTCTCCTTGGTGGCCCTGGCCAATATTTATCCCTCAACCAACACCTAAAAACAGATTATCTGGTCATTATCACATTGCTGTTTGTGGGAGCTTGCTGTGCGCAAATTGGCTGCCGCGTTTCCCACATTACAACAGTGACCACACTACAGAAGTACTTCATTCGTTCTTTCCCCATATCCCTGCCATGTTTTTTTCTTCTTCTTCAAGTATTCATCCTATTCCCCTTTGAAGGTGACTGTTGAAAATCTGTATTCACCACGCTATCAGGCAGAGCTTTACAAATCCTAAACACTCATTATGTTTTTTTAAAAAAGCGTTTCCTCATGTCGCCTCTGGTTTTTTGGCCACTCACCTTAAATCTGGACCCTCTGGTTATCGACCATTGGAAACAGTATCTCTTTATTTACTCTGTCTAAACCCTTCATGATTTTAAACATCCTGATCAAATCTCCTCTTGGGCTTCTCTGCTCTAAGGAGAACAGGATATGCACAGATCCACTACTAGTTTCTACCCCTGTTACTAAGGAACAAAACGTTTGCTGCCTGATATGTGAATAAAATTTGCTGTGATTTGCACGTAGCGCATGTAAACAGGCTGATTGAGCCTGGCTGTGTTCCTAGTTTCTGCATTCTGATTTAATGCCGGGTGGTCACGGCAGGAATAATGTTTCTTTAAGCTTCACTGCTGTTTGCGGAGTGCGTTTCCTCTCTTTTCACGCCCCCCCCTCCCCCCTCCCCAAAATTTCTTCCCAGCTCTCGGAGGTACAGTCCCATGAGTGAGTGTCTGATTCCTCCCAGTACTTCGCCCAAAGGCACCTAGTCTCGTGGTGGCCCCTCCACACTCTCCATTTCTCTGTAGATATGGTAACTTAGCCAAGTGGAGAGCCCCCCCATGGGCCGGGGCCCCAGGCAATTGCCCAGTTGTTTGCCTCTGAAACTGGTACTGCCCAACGAGCCGCTCTACATGTGCGAGCCTTGACGATGTGTGTTGGAGGGGCTATCAAAGCCAATCCTGATACTGTCCTCACTCGACACCAAACTATCTCTCCATATCCCTTGATCCCTTTAGCCGTAAGGGCCATATCTAACTCCCCCTTGAATATATATGACACTAAGGTTGTGAAAAGTGTGGTTCAGCGTCAGACAGAAGTTGGGGAGAGGGATGGAGTCAGTGGCTAGGAAACGTAGTTTGTGGCGGGGACTGAAAACAATGTCTTCGGTCTTCCCAATATTCAATTGGAGAAAATGTCTGCACATCCAGAACTGGATGTCGGACAAGCAGTGTGACAATTTAAGCAGCTCAATTGATAGTGGAAACTCTGAGTAAAAATATTTTTCACTTGCCGAACGACATCTTCTGACTCATGAAGGAAGAACTTGCATTTCTATAGCACCTTTCACAACCTCCGGACATCTCAAAGCGCTTTACAGCCAATGCAATACTTTAGAATCGTAGTCACTGATGTGCTGCAAGAAACGCGGCGGCCAAGTTGCGCACAGTGAGCTCCCACAATGTGATAATGACCAGATAATCTGTTTGTGATGTTGGTTGAGGAATAAATATTGGCCCCAGGACACCAGGGAGAACTCCTTTGCTTGGGATCTTTTATGTCCACCTGAGAGGGCAGAAATTTCTCCTCACCTCAGACCTCAATGGCTGATCCCTTATCCTGAGACTGTAACGCCTCACTATGGACTCCCCAGCCAGGGTTTTGCTGATGTTGGGCTGAGGCACGTTGTTGGGTAATGTGGAGGGAGCTTTACTCTGCGTCTAACCCTTGCTGTGTCTGCCTTGTCACAGACACTACCCTAAATGGAAAGGTGATCCTTCCCCAAGATTAACTTCCTTCACTTCGATGAACACACAACTCTCAAACACAGAGTGAGACAGCAAGAAATGATGCATGCCTGCAGCATTCCAAAGCACTTTGTAATTTACATTGTGTCTGTTTAGAACAAGGTTAATTGACTGCTGTTTATTGACTCATTTTTGGGCAAACCCCGTCATTATTGTTGTTTAAAAATTATTCATGTCGATAATAAAATGAGATGCATCATATGACGATGGAGTGCCCTGCTCCCGAACCCGAGTTCTGACCGACGTGTCTGCTTTCCTTTTAGGTCTCTTGATGGAAGGCTCCAGGTTTCCCACCGGAAAGGTCTACCCCATGTCATTTACTGTCGCCTCTGGCGTTGGCCGGATCTGCATAGTCACCACGAGCTTCGAGCCATGGAAATGTGCGAGTTTGCCTTTCACATGAAGAAGGATGAGGTCTGCGTGAATCCATACCATTACCAAAGAGTGGAGACACCAGGTAAGAGCATGTGTAGGATCACTGGGCTGGGAAACGAATCGAATGTATAGCCCAGAAACAGGCCATTCGGCCCAATAGGTCCGTGCTGGTGTTTATCCTCCACACCAGCCTCCTCCCACCCCTACTTTATCTCAGCCCATCACCAGATCCTTCCATTCCTTTCCCCCCCCTCGTGTTTATGTCATCATAGGCGGTCCATTGAAATGAGGATGACTTGCTTCCACGCCAAAAAAGGATGAGTTCACAGGTATTTCAATGAAAGACCTATTATTCCAGGTCCCGAACTACATCCTGAAGGGTGGAAGATGCCTGTGCATGGATTTTTTTTAACGTGTGGTGGCCGTTGCACACCAGCCACCACACGGGCTTGACAGAGCTAGGTCTTGGTCCAGTGGCAAGGATTAAACAAGACGACTGGAGACCAGCTCTGCTGCACGGGCCTAGTGCGCACACATATCGCAGTGTGGGCTGGCTAGTTTATGTAGCTTCCTCTTAAATGCATCGGTGCTATTCACCTCAACCACTCCCTGTGGCAGCGAGTTCCACATTCTCACCACTCTCTGGGTAAAGAGGTTTCTCCTGAATTCCCCATTGGATTTACTGGTGACTATTATTGGATTCTACGATTCTACTCATTCCTACTATTTATGGACTCCCCTGTAAGTGGAAACATTTTCCCAACGCCTACCCTATCAAACTCCTTTGTAATTTTAAAGACCTCTATCAGGTCACCCCTCAAGCCTCCCCTTTTCTAGATTGTTCAACCTTTCCATAGAGTTATTAACTAACCTCACTTTTAAAATAAAAGATAGCCAACCAAAGGAATTTTATGAGTGAAAGGAGATTGATGAGATGAATTTAGAGAGACACTTTAGACAGTCAGATGGCAGTCAGACTGCTTACTGACAAACCATAAGCTGAGATACCTCATGGAGAAAACACGGCGATGCGTGGATGCACTGATCGCTGGAATAGGCTGCCGCCCGTTAGTGTAGATTGAATCGTTCCAAATGGAATGGTCCCTCGAGCCTGCTCTGCCATTCATTAAGATCATGGCCAATCTACCTCAACTCCACTTTCCTGCACTATCCCCATATCCCTTGATTCCCATAATAAGAACATAAAAAACAGAAGCAGGAGTAGGCCATTTGGCCCCTCGAGCCTGCTCCACCATTCAATAAGATGATGGCTGGTCTGATCATGGACTCAGCTCCACTTCCCTGCCCGCTCCCCATAACCCTTTACTCTCTTATCGCTTAAAAATCTGTCTAACTCCGCCTTAAATAAATTCGATGACCCAGCCTCCACAGCTCTCTGAGGCAGAGAATTCCATAGATTTACCACCCTCTGAGAGAAGGAATTCCTCCTCATCTCAGTTTTAAATGGGCGGCCCCTTATTCGAAGATTATATCCCCTAGTTTTAGTTTCCTCTATGAGTGGAAATATCCTCTCTGCATCCACCTTGTCGAGCTCCCTCGTTATCTTATAAGTTTCAGTAAGATCACCTCTCATTCTTCTGAACTCCAATGTGTATAGGCCCAACCTGACAATAGTCAAAAAAAATCTATCGATCTCTGTCTTGAATATACTCAACGACTGAGCATCCACAGCCCTCTGGGGTAGAGAATTCCAAAGAATCACCACCCTCTGGGTGAAGAAATTTCTCCTCACCTCAGTCCGAACTGGCCGGCCCTTATCCTGAGACTGTGACCCCTGATTCTAGACTCCCCAGTCAGGGGGAAACAGCCTCCGTGCATCTACCCTGTCAAGCCTTGTAAGAATGTTGTATATTTCAATGAGATCACCTCAAGGACACAACTTTAAATAGAGATGTGTGGCATTGGCCTTGCATAAAAAGAAACCCAAGTCCTTTCTATTCTTTGTGTGTTTTATTTTTACAGTTTTACCTCCCGTTCTCGTGCCAAGACATACCGAGGTGCCCTCAGAATTCCCACCCCTGGAAGACTACACTCATTCCATTCCAGAAAACACAAATTTCCCGGCTGGCATTGAGCCACAGAGCAACTATATACCAGGTACTCAATGGCGCTTAACGGAACATGCTGGTAAATTTCATTTCCTGTTATTTGCGATGTCAGAAATGCAAATTATTCCACTGGCAGAAAAAGAATGAAAGATACCCATGGGGAGGAGAGCATCTGACTGCGTCTTCTGGTAAAACTTGAAAGAAGCCTTGCTCTAGCCTGTTATCAGATTGTAACCCGTCACAGCCTCAAGTGGAGCTGCTGCCCACTTGCATTTGACGCAGAATGTAGCCCGCAAATGTCTTTATCAGATTTCCATCTCTTGCTGTCACAGATTGACAAAGGAACAGAAGTCATTGTGGGGTAATTCAGTTATTGGTGCGTGTTTTGAACTTGAGGCATAAGAGGTGCATCGCATCAGCCAAACTTTATTTTTTTTCCTTTCCAAGACTGCATTGGGTGTTGTGTGTTAATATCAGACAGGGAGAGAGCGTGATTGTCTGCTGATGGTCACCACTTGCCTACCTCAGGTCCTGCCTGAAATTCCAGAGAGGTAAAATAACTCTCAATCTCACATGATAGTAATTCCCCAAGTTCTAACTTTTCTGGTACTATGAAAGATTTTTTTTCTTGCGGTAAGTAGCTGCCTCGTTACCGTTGCAAAGTCACCCATTGCTGAGCAGTAATACACAAGAACATAAGAGTTGGGAGCAGCAGTAGGCCATTCGGCCCCTTGAGTCTGCTCTGCCATTCAATGAGATCATGGCTGATCTGATCTTGGCCTCAACTCCACTTTCCTGCACTGTCCCCATATCCCTTAATAACTTAATATCCAAAAATCTATCGATCTCTGTCTTGAATATACTCAATGACTGAGCCTCCACAGCCCTCTGCGGTAGAGAATTCCAAAGATTCACCACCCTCTGAGTAAAGAAATTTCTCCTCATCTCAGTCCTAAATGGCTGACCCCTTATTCTGAGACTGTGACCCCTGGTTCTAGACTCCCCAGCCAGGGGGAAACATCCTCCCTGCATCTACCCTGTCAAGTTCTGTTTAAAAAAAAAAAAGTGTGTATGTTTCAATGACATCATCTCTCATTCTTCTAAACTCTAGAGACTATGGGCTCAAGTTTCGGCCTGAGGTGATCCTATTTTTTTTGGAGCAACTAGTTTAGAATGGAGCATCTTAGATTCTCGGCATTTAGTTTGCTCCATTTCTAGTGAGTTAGAATAGTTTCATTTTAGAACAGTTTTTTTTTCAAAAGGTGGCGTGTCCAGTCACTTACGCCTGTTTTGCAAGTTTAGGCAGCGAAAACTTACTCCAAACTAACTTAGAATGGAGTAAGTGTAGATTTTTGTATGCTCAGAAAAACCTTGCCTACACTTTAGAAATTAGGCGCAGGGAACGAGAGATGGGGGGGGGGGGGTGAGGAGGGATGTTTACAAGCATTAAACACTTCACTTTTACAAATAAAGAGCCATCATCAATAATAAATGATCAATAAATCAACCAATAAATCAATCACTATAATGTTTTGAAAATGATTACACCATCCTACACCATAACTATTTTTTGACATAGTAAATTTGCTAATTAACTGTTGACATGCCGAATCACAACTGACTATCTCAGCCAGTTCCTCCGAACGTATGTCTTGGATTACAAGCTTACTGCTTCATGCATTGCTAAATCAGGCGTATTTCAGAACTGCCCCTCCTTTACCATATTGATTGCTTTTACAGAATCCTAGGTAAACTAACACAAATCTACAAGCAACAGGTAGGTGGAGATAAAAGCTGCATAAAGTACTTTAAAACATCCAGTGACTCAGGATCTTTACACCCGCAAGTGATTTTTGTATAGTTTATCAAATTATTTGAAGCTATCTGCACAACAATACATTTTTAGTTTTGTCATTGTAAACCCCCAAATGGCTGAGCCACTGTGAGAAAGCTCATTGTAATTGATTCTTCAGAAATTAATGCAAAAACACACAACTCCATGGGGTGGGGGAGAACAGAAACATGTTTAGGAACAAGCCCATCCCTTTTTAAATAATCTCAACCCCAGAAACCCAGCTTTTCCCCATACTCTTCAATCATTTTCTCTCCAGAAACTTACCTTAAACTCATTTATATTTTTACACTCTCTCTCACTCTCTCTCTCTCTCGAGCAACTTCTTCCACAACATCATTACTCTTTGTGTAAATTAATGCTCACTGACTTCCCTCCTTGTTCCATGATACAATAATAAGGCATGGATTCGGGATGGTGCAGGCTTGATTACCCTTTCTCATTCCAGGCTTTATGTTCTGGACGCGACAGGCACTGTTCCCACAGGTCCCGGCGGGGAGCCCATTCGGCCAGGGCTAGGGGTGGCGCGCTTCGGGCCCCTCCCACACAGCCTGCACAGATTCGGGGGCGAGGAGCTACTGCACATGCGCGCACACTCCAGCGCGCATGCGCAGGGCTGCCGGCACTAACTGTGCTGCTGTGAGCTAGCCCCGCTACCCTGCTGGCAGATCTTCGGCCCCGCCTCCCGCAGCTGCTGGTACGCCGCGCCGACCTGGAACGGGCCCGAGAAAGATCGCAGAATACCGAGGTGGGCTTTAGGCGCACTTTTTGTTCCAGGAAACAGGCGTGCCTCTCGGAGGTGCGCCGTTCTAATGGAGGACCGAAACTTGAGCCCTATAGGCCTAGTCTACTCAATCTCCCCTCAAAGGACAATTTCCTCCATCACAGGAATCAGTCTGGTGAACCTTCGTTGCACTCCCTCTATGGCAATTAATTGCGGTGTCCAGTGCACCGCTGAGCCATAGCGCCCAAGGTCCCATGATCAATCCCTGGCCTGTTAGCTAGACTTTGCGCAGGCAACAGTTCATGGAATACTATCATAGAATGGTTACAGCACGGAAAAAGGCCTTTCGGTCCGTTGAGCCTGTGCCGACTCTTGGCTAGTCCCACTCCCCCGCCCTTTCCCCGTAGCCCTGCAAATGTTTTCCTTCAGATACTTATCCAACTGCCTTTTGAAAGATAAAATTGAGTCTGCCTCCACCACCCAATCAGACAGCGCGTTCCAGATCTTAACCACTCGCTGCTTAAAAAAAAGTTTTTTCTTATATCAACTTTGGTTCTTTTGCCAATCACCTTAAATCTGTGTCCTCTGGTTCTCGACCATTCTGCCAATGGGAACAGTTTCTCTCTATCTACTCTGTCCAGACCCCTCATGTTTTGAACACCTCGATCAAATCTCCTCTCAACCTTCTCTGTTCCAAGGAGAACAACCCCAGCTTCTCCAGTCTATCCACGTAACTGAAGTCCCTCATCCCTGGAACCATTCTGGTAACTCTTTTCTGCACCTCCTCGAAGGCCTTCCTAAAGTGCGGTGCCCAGAATTGGACACAATACTCCAGTTGAGGCCGAACCCGTGTTTTGCACAAGTTCTTCATAATTTCCACACTTTTGTACTCTACGCCTCTATTTATGAGGCCGAGGATCCTGCAAGTCTTTTTAACTGCTTTCTCAACCTGGACACATACACCCAGGTCTCTCTGTTCATGCACCCCCTTTAGGATTGTACCATTTAATCTATATGTCCTCTCCTCATTCTTTCTACCAGAATGTATCACTTCACACTTTTCTGTGCTAAATTTAATCTGCCACGTGCCCGCCCATTCCACCAGCCTGTCTATGTCTTCCTGAAGTCTATCACTATCCTCCTCACTGTTCACTATACTTCCAAGTTTTGTGTCATCTGCAAATTTTGAAATGGTGCCCTGTACACCCACGTCCAAGTTATTAATATATATCAAGAAAAGCAATGATCCTGGAACCGACCCCTGGGGAACACCACTGTAGAGAAACATAGAAAATAGGTGCAGGAGTAGGCCATTCGGCCCTTTGAGCCTGCACCATCATTCAATAAGATCATGGCTGATCATTCCCTCAGTACCCCTTTCCTGATTTCTCTCCATACCCCTTGATCCCCTTAGTCGTAAGGGCCATATCTAACTCTCTCTTGAATATATCCAATGAACTGGCATCAACAACTCTCTGCGGCAGGGAATTCCACAGGTTAACAACTCTCTGAGTGAAGAAGTTTCTCCTCATCTCAGTCCTAAATGGCCTAACCCTTATCCTAAGACTATGTCCCCTGGTTCTGGACTTCCCCAACATCAGGAACATTCTACCCGCATCTAACCTGTCCCGTCTTGTCAGAATCTTATATGTTTCTATGAGATCCCCTTTCATCTTTCTAAACTCCAGTGTATAAAGGCCTAGTTGATCCAGTCTCTCCTCATATGTCAGTCCAGCCATCCCAGGAATCAGTCTGGTGAACCTTCGCTGCACTCCCTCAATAGCAAGAACGTCTTTCCTCAGATTAGGAGACAAAAACTGAACACAATATTCCAGGTGAGGCCTCACCAAGGCCCTATACAACTGCAGTAAGACCTCCCTGCTCCTATACTCAAATCCCCTAGCTATGAAGGACAACATACCATTTGCGTTCTTCACCGCCTGCTGTACCTGCATGCCAACTTTCAATGACTGATGAACCATGCACCCAGGTCTCGATGCACCTCCCCTTTTCCTAATCTGCTGCCATTCAGATAATATTCTGTCTTTGCGTTTTTGCCCCCAAAGTGGATAACCTCACATTTATCCACATTATACTGCATCTGCCATGCATTTGCTCACTCACCTAACCTGTCCAAGTCACCCTGCAGCCTCTTAGCATCCCCCTCACAGCTCACACCGCCACCCAGCTTAGTGTCATCTGCAAATGGGAGATATTACACTCAATTCCTTCATCTAAATCATTGATGTATATTGTAAAGAGCTGGGGTCCCAGCACTGAACCCTGCGGCACTCCACTAGTCACTGCCTGCCATTCTGAAAAGGACCCGTTTATCCTGACTCTCTGCTTCCTGTCTGCCAACCAGTTCTCTATCCACATCAGTATATTACCCCCAATACCATATGCTTTGATTTTGCCTTCCCCCAGTCCAATAAACAAACGTTCACCACTACTCTCGGTTTCCTGTCACTGAGCCCATGTCGTATCCATACTGTCCCTTTTATTCCATGAGCTTCAATTTTGCTGATAAGCTTATTATGTGGCACTTTATCGAACGTCTTTTGGAAATCCATGTACACCACGTCAACCGCATTACCTCATCAACCCTCTCTGTTACCTCATGAAAAAACTCGATCAAGTTGGTTAAACACGATTTGCCTTTTAACAAATCCGTGTTCGCTTTACTTGATTAATCCACCCCTATCCAAGTGACTGTTCATTTTGTCTCTGATTACTGTTTTTAAAAGCTTCCGCACTACCGAGGTTAAACTGACTGGCCTGTAGTTGTTAGGTTTATCCTTACACACTTTTGTGAACAATGGTGTAACATTTGCAATTCTCCAGTCCTCTGGCACCCCCGTATCTATGGAGGATTGTAATATTGTGGACAGTACCTTCACGATTTCATCCCTCAATTCACTCAGCATCCTAGGATGCATCCCATTCTGCTCCTGGTGATTGATCTACTTGAAGTACAGCCAGCCTTTCTAATACCTCTTCTTTATCAATTTTTATCCTAGCGAGTGTCTCCACTACCTCCTCCTTCACTCTGTCTATGGCACCATCCTCTTCCTTGGTGGAGACAGATGCAAAGTACTCATTTAGTATCTCAGTCATACCCTCTGCCTCCATGTGCAGGTCTCCTTTTTAGTCCCTAATCAGCCCCACACCCTCTTACTACCCTTTTACTATTTATATGTCTATAGAAGACTTTTGGATTACTTTTTTTGTTAGCTGTCAGTCTATTGTCATACCCTCTCTTTGCCCCTCTTATTTTCTGTTTCACTTCTCCTCTGACCGTTCCATATATAGCCTGATTCTCAGATGTATTTGCAACCTGACATCTGTCAACATGCGCTCTTTTTCTGCTTCATCCTATTCTCTACGTGCTGGGGCTCTACAGTTGGTATCCGAGCTGTTGGGTGTAGAAAGGAGGGAAGAGAATTAGCCAGGGGTTCCCGCTCCTGATCACTATGCAGTGACACCGAGACAGTCACTGGTTGGGTTCATCCATGAGAAATGGTTGGAAGGTGACCATCCCTCGTGGACCTGAAGCCCAGCAAGAGTCCGTATCTATTGGAGAGGGGAGGGGTGGTGCAGCAGAGGGCTGGAAATGGCCAGTTTAAATGCTGATCCTATGCATGGAGGCAGAGGGTATGGCTGTGAGGTACTAAATGAATACTTTGCATCTGTCTTCAGCAAGGAACAGGATGCTGCCATTGACATAGTGAAGGAGGAGGTAGTGGAGACACTTAGAACATAGAAACATAGAAATTTACAGCGCGGAAGGAGGCCATTTCAGCCCATCGTGTCCACGCCGGCCGACAAAGAGCCACACGGCCCTCGGTCAGCAGCCCTGAAGGTTACATTTAAACCTATGAACAATGATGGAAAGGCAAAGAGCACTCAGCGCTACCAGTCCGCCCCACACAACTGCGACACCCCTTACACTGAAACATTCTGCACTCCACCCCAACCGGAGCCATGTGATCTCCTGGGAGAGGCAAAAACCAGCTAAAAATCCTTGATAGGATAAAAATTGATAAAGAATAGGTATTAGAAAGGCTGTCTGTACTTAAAGTAGATCAATCACCAGGAGCGGGTGGGATGCATCCTAGGATGCTGAGGGAATTGTGGTCCTTGTGAATTGGCTAAGTTTGCAGCGAGGTGTTGCCTGGGGCGGACTGTTCACGTTGGGTACAAAGCATCTTGTGTAGTGCGAACGATTAAGGATGGTAATTCTATTTAATGGGACATCAAATAAGCAGCATATTCCAGTTTACTCTTTCCCACCCCCTTTCGCCACCCGTTAACATGCCTGGTCTCCAGGTTATATCACTAAGGAGTGACTGCGATGCATGCCTTATGCTGTCTTTTCATTCCTTTTTTTTTTAGTTTCTGATTTTCTCTCATATTTTGCCCCTCCACCTCAAAGACCAAGTAAATGAAATGTCCCGGCGAAAGATCTCTACCCGAAAACATTAGCCTGTTTTTCTTTCCTCTTTCAGACGCTATTTTTGCCTCTAGGTTTGCAGCATCTCCAGCTTTTATTTTTAATCGCAGGTTTGTGACTGTTTTAGCTCAGCAGCAGCAAACGGCACTCGAGTGTAACTCATTCCTCTGTGGTTAACAGGTGCTGCACAAAAGGTAGTGGGTAGATGGAAGAAGACCTGCTTAGATAATGTGCACAGCACAGTATCACGTCCAAGGCTGTTTGATTGTATCTTGAGCTTGCGTAAGACATGCGAGACTGCTTCTGGGATGGGGGATAGATGAGCTAGATCCAGAGGATGTGCAGGGCTCGAGAAGTCCTTGACTATGATACACCTTATCTCAAACTAATGCGCTGAGCTAAAAGTTGGTTTACGTGTGACGCACAAGGCAGATTATAAATAATTTAAACAAAAGTGTATAAATGTGGAATATTAAACCCAATCTGTTGCGTGCATCACCCGTAAACCAAGGCTGGCAGTCTAAAGTAACACTTTTAGGATGTCGCTTGTGTCTAAACACAAGAGGGTCACGGTGAACTTTGTATTTGTCAATGTACTGAAACTGGAGCTTCTAATAAAGGCACCTACAAGGGCAGTAACCAACAGCAAAGGTTGCAAACCTTCAGAGAGAGGACAGGCCAATTTGGGGAAAAGAATGAGATCTCAGTAGGATTTCTGTTCCCACCATCTTTGACCTGGAGTCTGCAAGTGGAACTCAAGCTGAAACAAAATTTAGCCCAATTTCGGACGTTTGAAATGTGGATCTGAGTGTTGTATTAATGCGTTTAAAAATGTTACTCTTTTTTCTTTCTGGTTAGAAACACCACCGCCAGGCTACATCAGTGAGGACGGAGAAACCAGTGACCATCAGATGAACCATAGCATGGACACAGGTAACGTACGCTGAGGGGCTCGTCTGTCAAACCTCAAAGTCCCATTTAAGGAGAGAGCAGTTGGTGTGCACTGACCATCTCAAGCCATGTTAAGTACTAAAGTATTCCAGCTGGTGACTTTGGAGATGAAGTTCACAAATGCTGTCAGAATTGGAGAAGGCGGGAACTGGTGGGTTGGCGCACTGTGCTTCTGGCTCTGGAGACAGACTCTCTCCACCTTGCGGAAGCAGAGTTGAGTGAGCTTTACTTTACATCTGGCTGTTCTGATGTGCGATGTCCAAATGCCCCCGTCATTTCCTCTCCAGGTTGCTCCCCAGCTCGCTCTGGAATCAGGTTGCCAACTTTGTTTGGGCATATTCCTGGAGGGGTCATCACATGACCTCCCACATCCAACCGCCCCGTCCCCACTATCCCACCATTGGCCACCTAGCACGTCCATCCTCGCGGCGCCCCTCCTCCCCACACCAATCAGAAACTCGATTGGACGGTTCTTGACTGTTGGTCAACAGCCTCCTTTTGGGGAAAACTAATAAACAAAAGCGTTCAAAAGAATTTTCTTTTCTTAAAACAACACAATTTTTTTGAATGAGTTTTCTCCCGGGGATTTTGCTCACAGCGGTGTCCCGGAGATGAATCTTTAATTCCTGGAGACTCCAGGCCAATCCTGGAGGGTTGGCAACTCTCGTTCGGAAGGCATTAGTTGCAAGAGTGGTGGTCATCCATGGTTACTTTACTGAGGTGGCCATGTGTGACCACTTGTGGCAGGTGTTGCAGGCTTGTTCAGCCGTGGGGGGATCCCTGATCCTACCACCACCACCTAGAGTTCGCACATGTCTAATTAGGGGTATGGTAGTGTCGTGGCTGTGTTACTTGACTAATGACCAGAGACGTGAGTTCCACTCCCACCACGGCAGCTGGGGAATTTAAATTCAGTTAAATAAATCTGGAATATAAAAGCTAATATCAGTAATGGCGGCAATGAAAACCATCTGGTTCCCTCGAGTCCTTTAGGTTAGAAAATCTGCCGCCCTTACCCGGTTTGGCCTATATGTAACTCCAGACCCACAGCAATGTGGTTGACTCCTAACTGCCCTCTGAAATGGCCCAGCGAGACCCTCCGTTGCACCAAACTGCTATGATGAAGTCGCACGGACTGCAGCGGTTCAAGAAGGCGGCTCACCACCACCTTCTCGAGGGCAATTAGGGATGGGCAATAAATGCTGGCCTTGCCAGCGACGACCACATCCTGTGAATGAATAAATAAAAAAAAATTTTAATTGTCGTGTTGCGATCTGGAGCGGGAATGCTGACAGATTTCCCCGGCCCCCAGTCCCCCTCCAGCTCAGTAACATGGCCACACCAGTTGTGAAATCGGAAAGAGGGAGGGTGAAACTTGGGTCTAACTGGTCGGCCTGGCCAACAATTGCAGCACTTAGACCTCAGCCACTATTCCCCAGTGTTAACATAACGTAATCAGTTTGTGAAGAAAAGCTTACAGTAAATAAATGGAGATCGCACACAGCCCTCTTTCCAGCTGGTAGTGCTTATTTTGTTTCTCAATAGCGCAATGATTCAGAATTGAAATTTAACTAGTTTCTTCCTTGCGAAACCGAAAAAGTGTAGGCAATCATCGAGATTGATAATAGTGGGAGTGAAGGCGTGATACATGAACGAGTGATTAGGTGACACCTCGCTTGGGTTTAAAGTGGGAGGTGTGAGGTGGTGACTAAGGTAACAGCCACATCAATAAGGTTGGCTAATTCCATTAAAATAAAAGCCAACTTGGCTATTATACAATTTTGATTATATCACTGTTGACATTTTTTTTATTAATTTCATAATTGGATATGCAAATATATGAGATATGAGCCAGTAAGGGCAATCACTATTGGGGACAATCTATGTTGAACAAGTGAAATACATTGTAAAGAAATGAATCAGTTCCCAGCCTCGATCCTCATTGCTGCTCTTTCTCGTTTTAGGTTCTGCGGCTGACTTATCTCCGAACCCCCTGTCGCCCACACACAGCAACTTGGGTGAGTGCTTGCTGACCAGGTTTGGACGCAGCCCCACGGGAGCTGGGCGCCTGCCGAGCTGATCACAAAACCGAGGGGGCCGCACTGCTGAGGTTAGAAGTTCAGCACCAGGTCACCGGGCTTACGCTGGCAGCTGGCCCACAGTCGGGCTTTTGTCTGCCTGTCATGACTCAGTGCAGCCCCAGCACGCTGTCCCCGACAGCGAAACAAGAGGCTGCTGTTTGTCACTGGAGCAGGGAGGCTCCGGGGGTAGCTCCGCACTTGGCCAACTGCTGGGCAAGGCTTGAGGTCCGGGCACTGTTGCTTCCAGTAAGGTACATGCACGTGGTCTGCTTAATTGGAACTTGAATTTTTAAAAAAAGGACTTGCATTTACATAGCGCCTTTCACGACCACCAGACGTCTCAGAGTGCTTTACAGTCAATGAAGTACTTTTGGAGTGAAGTCACTTGGAAACCCGGCAGCCAATTTGCGCATAGCAAGCTCCCACAAACAGTATTGTGATAATGACCAGATAATCTGTTTTTTTTGTTATGTTGATTGAGGGATAAATATTGGCCCCAGGACACCGGGGATAACTCCCCTGCTCTTAGAAACATAGAAATCTACAGGGCAGAAGAAGGCCATTTCGGCCCATCGTGTCCGCGCCGGCCGACAAAGAGCCGCACGGCCCTCGGTCAGCAGCCCTGAAGGTTACATATAAACCTATGAATAATGAACAATGGCGGAAAAATAAAGAGCACCCAGCCCAACCAGTCCGCCCCACACAACTGCGACACCCCTTACACTGAAACATTTAACACTCCACCCCAACCGGAGCCATGTGATCTCCTGGGAGAGGCAAAAACCAGATAAAAGCCCAGCCCAATTTAGGGAAAAAAATTCTTCTTCGAAATAGTGCCACGGGATCTTTTACATCCACCTGAGAGGGCAGACGGAGCGTTGGTTTAACATCATATCCGAAAGATGGCACCTCCGACAGTGTAGGACTGCACCGGAAGTGTCAGCCTAGATTTTTTTTTGTGCTCAAGTCTCTGGAGAGGGACTTGAACCCACAACCTTCTGACTCAGGCGGGTGTGCTACCCACTGAGCCACAGCTGACAAAACTATAATGCATGGCTCTTGTTGATATGGGGGATTTATACTTTAAACGTAACAATGTCTAATATGTAGTTTGTGGGTCCCCCAGATGATTGAGTTGCTGCCCAGTACATTACAGATTGGGACGGACCCACATTTAATTGGAGATCTCTGTTGTGTTACTTGCTACCTATGGGTTTCTGTCAGCATTGCTCTTTGTGGGAGCTTGCTGTGTGCAAATTGGATGCCACCTTTCCCACCTAGCAACAGTGATTACACTGCAAGAAAGTGCTCATTGTTCTGTAAAGCGCTTTGGGACGTCCTGAGGTTGTAAGAGGTGCTTTTTTTTCCTCCATGGCAACCCTGGGTTAAAAAAGGGAGAAAATCAACTGGGTTTCTCACTCCTGATCCCTGTCCGGTGACCCAGGGAGAAAGTGCACGTGCATGGATTTTGGATGAGACAGGTTCCATCCCTCCATGGTGGATGAGCGTATCAACGCTCCAGTATCTTCGGGCCGCACATGGAGAATGGCTAATTGAGTGACGATGGTATCCCAGCGATGGGCTGTCATCATCATCATAGGCAGTCCCTCGGAATCGAGGAAGACTTGCTTCCACTCTTAAAAAAAATAAGTTCTTAGGTGGCTGAACAGTCCAATACGAGAACCACAGTCCCTGTCACAGGTGGGACAGACAGTGGTTGGAGGAAAGGGAGGGTGGGACTGGTTTGCCGCATGCTCCTTCCGCTGCCTGCGCTTGGTCTCTGCATGCTCTCGGCAACGAGACTCGAGGTGCTCAGCACCCTCCCGGAAGCACTTCCTCCACTCAGGGCGGTCTTTGGCCAGGGACTCCCAGGTGTCGGTGGGGATGTTGCACTTTATCATGCACTTTAAAGAGAGGGCTGTACCCTCGCACCGGTCAGTTCCTTCAAGAGAGGATGGGAGAAAATTGTGGGATAGGGGGTGCGGAAGAGAGGGGCTTTAGGAAGGGGCAGGGGAAGAAGACCTTCTAATCCAGTCTTGGAAGCAGTTCCTGGGGGTTAAAAGTTTGCTTCCCTCTATTCTGGGACGAACCTGATCCTAATCCATCTCCCTGGAGTGTAACAGTAAAAGTTTTGAAAACTTCAAAGAGATTAAAAATTTCAACGGATAACAAACGTTGTGAGTTTAAAGCTTTGATTCATCCTTTGATGATCGTAAGCAGCGTGCCTCTCCAGATTTATAGTGTGCCCAGAAACCTTCTGTTGATGTGCTGCCCTGTATCTCGTTGCACAGGTTAAACACAAGGCCACAGAGATGGTCTAGCCTCCATAAGAACATAAGAATTAGGAGGAGTGGGCCATTCGGCCCCTCGAGTCTGCTCCGCCATTCAATGAGATCATGGCTGATCTTCAACCTCAACTCCACTTTCCTACACTGTCCCCATATCTCTTGATTCCCTTAATATCCAAAAATCTACCGATCTCTGTCTTGAATATACTCGACGACTGAGCCTCCACAGCCTTCTGGGGTAGAGAATCCCAAAGATTCACCACCCTCTGAGTGAAGAAATTTCTCCTCATCTCAGTCCTAAATGGCCGACCTCTTATTCTGAGACTGTGACCCCTGGTTCTAGACTCCCCAGCCAGGGGAAACATCCTCCCTGCATCTACCCTGTCAAGCCCTGTAAGAATTTTGATTGCTTCAATGCGATCACCTCTTATTTTTCTAAACTCTAGAGAATATCGTGTTTAATAAAGTAGTCACCGGCCAAAGTTGGGACTGGAATCAATGCCCGGTTTTATGGGACGACTCCCATGAAATTTCAGAGTCATAAGCCAGACATCGTAAGTCCATTTTCCCTGCTTTGTCTTATGAGTTAGAGATACTATCAGTAGCAAACGGTAGAACTCATTGAGTTACCAAACCCCACCCCCTGACCAACTCGAACCTGCCCACTGGATTTTGATCAATTACATAAACGACCAGAATTGACATCTCTGGAGTCTTGGCATTCTCCAAGTCACTCCTGACCAACTGTCACTCCCCATAATAATATCCGTCACGGTGAACATTTGCTATATTTGTGGTTGCAATTTACACTTGCCATAAAGCGGAGCTGCAGTTAACCAGCTGTCAAAATACTGGCACTGTGCCGTTTGAAATTGTCCGCCTCTCTTTCCCTTTTAATTCTGTTTCCTTTCTCGCCCCCCCGGTCCCTGCCCCCTGGTCAAGACACAGACCCCCTTGGGCCTTGGCAGTGGAGCTGGACAAGTGACCACGGGGTCAGCTTGGCTGCTGTTCTGCCCATCCTTCTCTCTCATTGGGGAGAAGTTGCACAGGTCTGCTCTGAGGGCCCAATTGGTAAAGGCGTTTATACTGAGTGTAGTTCAGGCCGGACGGTCAGTCAATGGTCTAATAACGTGCACCATGTCCCGCTCACCCATTGCCCCAGTATGAGGGGCCTCGATAGGGTGGATAGGAAGGAACTATTTCCCTTTGCAGAGGAAGTCAACAACCAGGAGGCATAGATTTAAAGTAATCGATAGGGGATTTGAGGGGAAACATTTTCACCCAGAGGGTGTTGGCGGTCTGGCACTCACTGCCTGAAAGGGTGGTAGAGGCAGAAACCCTCACATTTAAAAAGTACTTGGATGTGCACTTGAAGTGCCGTAACCTACAGGGCTACGGACCGAGAGCTGGATTAGGCTGGATAGCTCTTTGTAGGCCGGCGCGGACACGGTGGGCCGAAATGGCCTCCTTCCATGCTGTAAATTTCTATCATGATTCTATACTTGGTGACCTACGTTGGCTCCCGGTTAAGCAATGCCTTGATTTTAAA